>NC_089226.1:3189587-3502303 GCF_963924675.1 Phocoena phocoena
GGCCTGTTCCTGTATCTTGTTCCCCTCTGCTGCTCTTCTTTCCACCCATAAGCACTTGGTACCTCTTGAATTCTGTACCATTTATTTGCATATTATGTTTATCGCCTGCCTCTCTTCCCTAGAACGTAAGATCCATAGGGCAGGTGTTTCATTCACTGTCATGTCCGAAGCCCTTTCAGCAATGCCCTCCATAGGAGTCACTCAACAGAAATTCGTTGAATGAATGCATGAACGAACAAACACAAGTCCTGTTCTTTCTGTTTTAGCGACCTCATCTCCCACTATTCTTGTCCGTCTAGAGTCTAATTTGAATGAATTACTTGTCATTCTTTTATCACATAAATGTACCCTCTACTCAGCCTCAAATACTCTTCCTCCCACCATCATCCCCAGAAAAATACAATTTATTCTTTTAGATTCAAACACAGTCCCCTCCCTCTGTCCCACTCTCCCTTCCTCCCTTCACTTCTCCGTCCATCCTTCACCTCCTCCCTCCCTCCCTCCCTCCATCTCTTCCTTCCTTCTACAAATATTTTGGCATATTTTATACAGTACGTATGATGCTTGTTAAACATGGTAGATTTTTGAAAAAATCAGACACAGCCCCATGTTTGGTTGGCACTAAAGATTGCTCCAATGTCTCCGTATGAATAAATCACTCTGACGCTTCACTTTGTGGGTGGGCTGCCTGAGATGGTGAAAAGAACACATAGTCTTAAGGGTCAGGAGAAACCGAGTGCATGTTCCAGCTCTGCCGTTTATCAACAGGCTTACGCAGGACACTCAACCTTTTCAAGCTTGCATTTCTACATGTTTAGGATGAGGATAATACCTCTACCTTGGAGTATTATTTGATAATTGAAGTAAATAATTAGTAAATAAGTATATGTGGCATATCATATAATATGCAATGAGTAATGACAGATAATTAAACTAAATAGTATCAGATGTCCTTGTAGCATAGGGTTGACCATTCAAGCATAAAGTCCCTTCCCTTGCCACCAACGGCCAGCAGTTACCTCACTCCTGTATCACGACCTTGGTGTATTTGCCTCACTCTATAAGGGATTTACTTGTCTGTTTCCCACGAGATGTGAGCTCCTTGAGACCTCCCCAGAGTCCAGAGCTCTGCATGCTGTAGACTTCAATTCATGAGAGTCAAGAGATAAATCTCCTTTCCTTTCCTGCATTTCCCTTACTTGTCCTTGTGCCTCGATATCCTTCCGATACTCTTCCCTGTTTGCCAAACCCTTTTCCCCATCGCTATTTCATCTCATTGTACTGAAAAATTCTTTCTTTCTCGCTCTCTACACACGCACCCTGTACCCTCCTCCACCTCCCCCATCACTGCCTCACGCCCCCCCCCCCCAACTTTTCCTGTTCCCCGGGTTACGGCACAATCTTCCCTTCCTTCCTCTTGATCATCACTTTCTGTCAGGCTCCTGTCCTCTCAGACCGGCCAGGGGAAGTTGTATTGATCTCTCCGTAATGCCCGAGTGCCTCTGAAGGTTAAGGTCAACAAGAGTAAAGCATCGTTCTGAACCACAAGACCTAAACCCGACTTCAGTATGCAGGGTATCAATTATTGAGCTGTCAGCTCACAGGGCACTCTGCACCCGGTGATGCCGAGTGGGAAAAGGAGGGATGATCTCACAGGGAAGCTCAGTGTGGGGAAGACCCACGAAACCAGCGAGCCCACGAGCCGGGAAGCCCAGCAGTGCTGCCAGGAGGGAGACCACGGTCCACCACGGGTCATGGCGAAAGTGTTGTCTAACGGGATCCCATAACAAAGAGAGGCCACCAAAGAAGCTATTAACGTCCAAACAGCCTTCTGGGCTTTGAGTAGTTTTCTTCTCTCCCATAATTCCACGCATAGCTGGCCTTAATTTCTCTGCTTGCTAAATAATTAGGCACCTGGGGTCTATGAGTCCTATCTAAATCAAAATAAACACGGATAATGGTGGGTCTTGTCTGTCATTTCCACTACGCCCTGGCTTACTCTGCTGACATTTTAAAGGCTCCAGTGCCATCTCAACTATAAAAGTATGGAGAATTTTAGTTAGAAATACACAGGAAACAACGGACTGTGAATTAAAAGTCTGGGGAAAATCTCATTAAGCTTACTGACTCTAAAGAAATGTGTGCCTTAGAATAAAGGACCCAGCAAAGCAGGGTCATTATTATGACCTAGTATGGCTATTATCATGAACCATCTCAACTCACCACCAATGCCTTTGCACATGCAGTTTCCCTACTGGAAAATCTCTCCTCCCACCTTCACCTGGTTAATACCTAATCATCCTTCAGGAATGTTCTTACATGTCACTTCCTCTGGGATGCCCTTCAGTCTGGCTTAGAAGCTCCTCCTAAATGATCCATAAATCACAATTCATAATACTGTGTGATAATTCCACCAGAAGCAGCAAAAGACCAAGTGCATAATATGTCACAGACAAGAAACTGCCTGGGTTTGAACCCTGACTCCATCTCAGTGCCTCAGTTTTCTAATCTGTAAATAGGCAAATAAGAACAATAGTATTCATCTCAGAGTGGCATTTGAAAATGACTAAAGGGCTTCCCCGGTGGCGCAGTGGTTGAGAATCTGCCTGCCAATGCAGGGGACACGGGTTCGAGCCCTGGTCTGGGAAGATCCCACATGCCGCGGAGCAACTGGGCCCGTGAGCCACAACTACTGAGCCTGCGCGTCTGGAGCCTGTGCTCCGCAACAAGAGAGGCCACGGCAGTGAGAGGCCCGCGCACCGTGATGAAGAGTGGCCCCCGCTTGCCGCAACTAGAGAAAGCCCTCGCACAGAAACGAAGGCCCAACACAGCCAAAAATAAATAAAAATGACTAAAATGTTTGTAGATTTTTGGATGATGGTCATTCTGACTGGTGTGAGGTGATACCTCATTGTGGTTTTGATCTGCATTTCTCTAACGATTAGTGGTGTTGAGCATCTTTTCATGTGTTTGTTGGCAGTCTGTATGTCTTCTTTGGAGAAATGTCTGTTTAGGTCTTCTGCCCATTTTTGGATGGGGTTGTTTGTTTTTTTGGAATTGAGCTGCATGAGCTGCTTGTATATTTTGGAGATTAATCCTTTGTCAGTTGCTTCATTTGCAAATATTTTCTCCCATACTGAGGGTTGTCTTTTCATCTTGTTTATGGTTTCCTTTGCTGTGCAAAAGCTTTTAAATTTCATTAGGTCCCATTTGTTTATTTTTGTTTTTATTCCCATTACTCTAGGAGGTGCGTCAAAAAGGATCTTGCTGTGATTTATGTCATAGAGTGTTCTGCCTATGTTTTCCTCTAAGAGTTTTATAGTGTCTGGCCTTACATTTAGGTCTTTAATCCATTTTGAGTTTATTTTTGTATATGGTGAGGAAATATGGCACATATATACAATGGAATATTTCTCAGCCATAAAAAGAATCGACATTGAGTTATTTGTAGTGAGGTGGATGGACCTAGAGTCTGTCACACAGAGTGAAGTAAGTCAGAAAAAGAAAAACAAATACCGTATGCTAATGTATATATATGGAATGTTAAAAAAAAAAAAAAAAAAAGGTTCTGATGAACCTAGTGGCAGGACAGGAATAAAGACGCAGATGTAGCGAATGGACTTGAGGGCACAGAGGGGGAAGGGTAAGCTGGGACGAAGTGAGAGAGTGGCATGGACATATACACACTACCCAATGTAAAATAGATAGCTAGTGGGAAGCAGCCGCATAGCACAGGGAGATCAGCAAGGTGCTTTGTGACCACCTAGAGGGGTGGGATAGGGAGGGTGGGAGGGAGACGCAAGAGGGAGGGGATATGGGGATATATGTATACATATAGCTGATTCACTTTGTTATACATTGTAAAGCAATTATACTCCAATAAAGATGTAAAAAAAATAAAATAATTAAAATGTAAATTACTTACAAAAGGCTTAGGATATGATTAGTACCATGTACGTGTAGCTGCCATCTTTTCACAGATGTTTGCAGAGTGAATAACCTTGGAAGAGAGAGCTAGTACCTCCCTCCAAAGCAGAGTAAATGGATTCTTTGCTGCCCAGTATAATAAAGATAATGTCTCCTTCCTAGGCATATGTTAGGGAGGTTTGCTTTTAGTGCAAAAGATCCAGGTTCCCTTAACTTGGGGTTACACAGCTGTGATGCAAACCCCCTGGATGCACAGCACCCAACTGGCTGCCCACAGCTGTGGACGTGGGAAGCATGGAAAACCCATGTGAAAAGGAAGCCTGCGTGCTTGCTGTAGCCAAGGAATGAAGTTCTCTGTCTCTGACTCAGGGGTCTCGTGTCTTCTGCCAGCACCCATGAGCCTGTGGCAGGCTACCTTGTTAGCTTGAAAGTTGGGTAAAATCTCAGACCCTCCACAGTTCCTGGCAGGTTTGGGTGATGAGAATGGGATACTAATAGAGATAGAGCTTTCTGGAAGAGAAAGGATGTGGGCTTCCCAGGCTGCACTGGGGGTACAAAACAACTCCTTGGGATCCGGTAGCAAATACTGTTGCCCAATGGTGGCTGGAGGGTAGTGAGTAAGGGTCCCCATGTCCTACCCATCAGTGCGTGTTCGAAGACTGAGTGGTGACAGGTAGGGCTGAAACAGTCCCGTGAGTGGAGATGTGACGGCTGCTCACACTTCTCCAGGTGAGAGGAGGAAGGGGTGTGATCACGGCAACAGGGCAGCAAACCTCACAGCCCCAGTAGAACACTAGATGGCTGTAGCCGCCGAACCCAGGAATCCCCAGAGCTGAAATAGACACTGTGAGTAGTGAGGATGTAGAACTTTGGGCTAAAAACACTGGAAATGTGTTTGGTTGGGGGTGCCTGGCTTACTGGAACAGAGCTGCTCTCTACCTCCACACCTCTTGGTCCTCTCACCCCCTCTACCCTGACTCAGCTGCTCCAAGGAGACAGATGATTAGGGGTGGGGCTGAGAGCCCCCTGGTCCCAAGGGGGACTGAAGGGCACCTGCGCCCATGTAGGCTAAGGAAGTAAATGTCATGGTTCCTTAGCCTACATGGGGACTACAGAAGCCTGTTGAATGCAGGCTTCTGTAGTCCCCATCCTACCTGTTCCCATTGGGGGGGCACCCCGATTCACCTAACGGGGTTTGAACAAGGGTCACGATGGGAATGTGACATTACTGTGACCTAGTGGATTGGCCCCTTAACCAAGTCAATCACTGTTGTTGTTGCCGTTGTTTCTACATCAGAAGTAGAAACTGATGTGTTCTATGCTTGTACTTTCACAGCCCACAAATGCCAGAGATCCTGCTGATTAGCGAGAACTGGAGGTACAGAAGAATTCGTGGGACAAACTCCCTGATGCGCGTCACCAGGGGCTGGGTGGAGATTTAGCAGGAGTGCCTTTCCCCTCTGATGTCCCCAGTTTGTACTCTATAGATGAAGTCCTGTCGATTGGCAACTTAGCAACCTCAGTCTCAACGGCCCTGAATGCAACGTTATCACCTCTACGAGCCGGGGAGGCGAGTGGATAAACCCCTGCAAAACTCAAGGGCCCGCTTGCCCAGCGAAGTGTCTTCAGATTATGGGGAAAGATTTACAGTAGCCACTCTCCCTGGAAGACAAGGGAAACTCCCGTCTCTTCAGGCCCTCACCACCGAAGAGGTCTGACATGTCACTGGACTCTCTGGGTAATGGAGAACGCCATGCCATGCCTCTCTTCAGCATGTATTTGCTTTTTTCTATTGCCTAACTTTCAAATCAGCTCCCTTTCAATGGGGCCCAAACCACCGGGCTGTACTGGAAGCTGTCCAGCCACCTGTGCCCTGCTCCCTACTTTGGGTCCTACAACCCTAATGACCCCGCTGAGCTACGAGTCTCTGTGAGTGATGCTTTTGCTGACTGGTGATTGAATCTTCTAGCAAAGAGAGGCAACCTTACCCAGAGGTGTCTCTTGGGGTTTTGGATTCTTTGCCTCCCTGACATGACTTCCAAATACACTTCTTTTGAAAATCAGCCATGACCCCGCTACTGGGCTGTTGTCAAATCTGAACACCTGAGCCTTGGAGGCCTTGAGACCTCCCGGCCTGACATTCCCTTTTGGGGTGGCTCCAATAGGACCCAATGACTCTCGAGGTGAGGGAGCTTAAGAAGCCTTGCTTGTCAAGTGGAAATGACCTATTTGAGAACACAGCCTGCTGAGCTGAGTAGAACCTCAGCTTTACGTGAAACATGTCAGTTATCCTTCTAAGGAAACTGTGCCCCCAATTCCAGTGCTTAAATCCAAGCCACGCGCTCAGCAGGGGCCTCAGTTCACAGAGGTTCCCCTAAATGCCTGGACCTGGCTTACCAAGGACCTGATGAAGGACGGGGCTGACATCACCTATGCTGAAGCTCTCCAGGGGTGCCCTCCAGGCTGCTGCAGCTGGTCAACATCAGAACCAGCAGAAGAGAACTGGAAATGGGCGTGGCAGGGAACTCAAGGTCATCCACACGGTTCTGGCCAATACTCTCCCTGATGAGTCCTGTTACCTACTTCCTGAATCTTGGACTGTCCTCCACAGCCCAGCTGTTTGACCCCCCACTTAGAAAACTACAGACTGGGAGATGAGACTCTCTTCTTGGAGGCCATGAATCAAAGAGCTGCTAATCAAACCACCTGGGCCATTCCTACAGGTGTCACAGCAAAGACCGTCATCTCAGGAGACCTTGAAACCAAGTCGCACCACCCTGGCAGACACCTCTGATGCCTAGAGCCATCAATCTACCAGACGCGGCCACGCGCCCACCATCCTGGAACCCACGCTTCTGGTGCCGGGGCTACCACTCGTGACCCCTGTTTATCTGGGGTAGGGGGAGCCACATCGCACCAGTGGAAGACTGACAACGTCTGACCTCTGATTCCCCACTTCCAGGCTACTGAAGCTGCCTCGCCGCGGTGGACGCTTCTACGGGTACGGCGTTGCTAGTCCCATGTAATCTGCTCATTCTAGCCACAACCTCTGTGGCCCTTGAGACTAATGTGGGTCACGGGTGGAGCTTTCTAGAGCACCTGCAGTCTCACAGTGCAGCGGTTTTTACCACTAAAGCAACTCAACGAAGGACGGACGGTCAAGGTGCTGGATGCCTCTTTACTCTCCCTCTCAGCCAAGGTACCTGATACCACTGAGTGTTGGAAGAGCCTCTGAAAAGCTCGATCAGAAAGATTTCTGACTCCACTCCCCTCACCTCCTCTCAGCCACACACCACAACATGTCACTTCGGTTCCTGAATGTAGCTGTTCCAAGAAAGAGATCATCTCTTTTCAGCCACTTACTGGATAACGAACAGGACAAAATAAACGAGGGGTTATAAAAGCCTTTCCTGAGAATTCAAGATATTTCCCTGACCACCCCTGGGCATGATGTCCTCTCCTTCCTAGAGCAGCAACCCCAGGCCAGCTGGGTTGGTCCATCTTCTGGCGGCAACCTGGCCAAAGGGAATCTAGAGGATTCAAACTTAATTCTGGCTAACCTCCCGGTTCTCTTGTTGGATTGACAAGGTCTGCGATCAAAAGGAAATGACCATGCGGCTCCGTACACTCTTGTCTAAATCCCTCTACGGTGACTCACACAGGCTAAAATGGGGACATAATGCATCTCCGTAACTTTTATAAAGATGTCCTTGTCGCTCTTACACCTCACTCTCCTGGATGAAAGACCTAAGTACAAATAGATGATGATTGGAAGAGGTGAAGTTATAGCTACTGGATATGACATACCTTTCTTTTTAGAGGTAGAGAGCAAAAATCCAGGTGCCTGGGAAGCAACACCCCAGGCCCTGGGAAAGACAGGGAAGAAGGGATATGAATCACCTTTTGTCTTTTAAAGTCACCCATGAAGCCCTCCTCACAAGGAAAATGAGCCGGTACAGCTCTCCTAAACTGTTGCGAACGCCTTACTTCTGCTGACTGCCTGGTCCGCCATCACTCCTGATGGCTCTGACCACAGTTTGACTGTTACGCCCCTTGACCTTTCTGAAAAGTTGATCAGGGACGGTAGGGGATGGCCGTGCTTCTGCAAGGCCCTCATTACACGCACATCAGCACTGGTTTGTCTCCCAACCTCTTTCCCAAAGTCGTGCAAACTGAGCGTACATCACTTGGGCCACACACATCACCCTCTAGGGACTTGAAGAACAAACAGGATTGATGGGAACTTCAAGGCCAAGCTGCTCACTGCGTCAAGAGTCCTGAAGTCCTTAGTCTCTGACCCAGGGGTCTCGTGTCTCTCGTCAGCCTCCACGAGACCTGGGCAGGCTACCTTGCCTTTGTAGGGCAGTGACATGTCTTTGCAGGTGAGGGCTCCTGTTTCTCTTCCAGAAGATGCTGTTCTCCCTGCAACACGGGCCATAAATCTAATAGAATGTCCACGGAAAATGACAAGGACTCCCCATAGCAGGACAAAAGCGGTGTAAAGCAGGCCAGTGATGGGGCTCCTCTAAATGCCCACTTTCACTGTGTGCTGAGCTGCGTGACTTCACATTACGGAACAGAACTTCACTCATCAAAAATTTAACTCATCATCTTCAAAGCTCTTTTGCTTCTGATACAGAAAACACATTAGGGTGGAGGGAGAGTTGTGTGCGTGTGTGTGCGTGTGTGTCTGAGATCAAAGCCACTGATTTCAGGTTGACATCGCAGAAGTTCTTGATACAATAACATTTTATTTTTTCTAATGCGATTTTCTCCTTGATGAACAGAGTTCTATGTGGGGAGTTCTTGCAGTCAGTGCTAAATTAGGAACTCAGGTTGAAGATCTTCTGTGTGGGCTTACCTGCGGGTAATCTTTGTGGCCAGGATGCCGCATCCCTCCATCCTGTATGATTGTTCCTCTTCCCACCCGTCAGGGGCTGGAACTTCCTACCAAAGTGTCATGGGGGAGCAAAGGCCCTGGCCCTGCTCAGTGCTCCTTTCCCTGTTGTACTGAGGCACCCAGGATACCTTCCAAGTGCCTTTTATGTTCTGTATCTCTAAAGACTGCTAAATCGGGTCGGATGTGTGGGATTAAGCTCACCTCATAAAATTTGCTTGAGAAAATCTCAGATCCATTAATGCTTCATAAAAATTTTACAAGGTTTCTGCGAAAGGAAGGAAAACAAACAGAGGTGGTGTTGGTATCTAGGCGCTCTTTAAATCAAGCATCCTCTCTAATGCGTTTTTTTATGGCACCAATCAGAAAAGCAATCAACCAAGAAGCCTGAGGCTTCTTCTGCTTCCATTCCTAGAGCAGAATTTTTCCAAGATCTTTAAACACTTTACATGAAGCCATGAGAGACTCTGTGTGTGTGTGTGTGTGTATCTCAACCTATCTATCCGTCCGTCATCCATCTCTACATCATCCTTTGGAAGAACTCTCTATTCTCTGGCTCTAAAAAAGTCTATATCAATATTAAAACTTCATACCCTCCAATCTGAGATTAGGAAAAGAAGATAAGATGATAACATAACCTTCTATATTTCAAAATGTCCCAGGGTGGCAGAAGGATATATAGAAAGAGTGGATGGTTAAGACTAGTGGTATGGCCATTAAAATACTCTTACATTTATTACCCTTATTTTTATTTGTGTTGTTTTGACAATAAATAAAAATCAAATAAATCAAGAGTGAGAACTGGGGGCCAGGGTTTGAGGATGCATGAACCCTGTGATGATACAAGGAGATATTTCAGAATGATTTTCACACAAGTGATCACAAGCAAAAGGGAAGCTGAGCCCGGCCAGCAGAGGTTGGCCCTCTGCAGTCAGAGCAGGGGGACCGAGAGCAGGGCTGTGGCCAAATTTCCAGTCTGACAAATGGACCTGTGGAATGAGGCCAGAGTGGAACCGGTTTTCTGGGATGAAAAGAGAAACTCTAACTCCCCCTCCCCTTATTTCTCCATGTTGTGCTGTTTTCCTTCAGTCAGGGCCTCTGGAAACTTGCCTTTTCATAACAGACAGGCGACTAGAATACAGAAGCAATAGTAACAGTACCAAACAATGGTCAGACTGTTTTCTTTTATCTTTCATATATATTATAATCATCTGCTCCTCAAAATAGCCCTGTGAAGTAAGGCGACTGCTATATCTTGAAAAGAAAACAAGATTTGCGCTAAAATAAAAACCGGCACCTCTTTATATCTTAGCACGGCCACCTCTTAGCTTATGCAACCCTAGACCTCTACAAACCTCAGTTACCAAGTATGTAAATTAGGGATGCTATCCCCTATCTAACGTAAGAAAGATTAACAGGATTAAATGAGATAGCTTACAGGGCATAAAGTAGACAGCGCAAAACAGATGCTTGAGCAATAAAAGAGCGTTCACCCGTCCTTTTGAAGAGTTGGAATCTGATTAATGACACAGAGCAAGTTAGCAGCAGACGCTGGGGTTCAACACCTCTTTCAATTCCGAGCCCCACACGGGTGTGGGCTGACCTTGGAGAGAAGGGGGATGCCACGCACTCGTGCCTGGCTTCCGTCAGTTAGTAGAAAGATACCTCACTAGGACCGAAATGCAAATTTTAAAGGCATGAGAAGGAAGCTCGTAAGCGTGAAGAGAGAACACGGTCCCTAAGCTGGAATGATCGTCCTGTGTAGAGCCTCCTCTGCACTGTGGCCCAACCATGTGGAGACAGATGTTGAGAGGACTCTGTGCTCCACGGTGCCTGAAGGCCAGGAGGCTTCTCAAGGTTTCCTCCTTCCCAGGAGCCTCCCCGCTTGGCAAAACTGAAAAATCTGGCCAGAGACCTAAGGTAATGATAAAGTATCTTTAAACTGACTGGGAAAGCCTGCTGAAATCACCTCTGTTGAGAAGAAATCAATTCAAACATCAAGCCCCTCATCTTTCCGCCCCCACTCCCAAATGTCTTTTTAATGCAGATGGCTTTTAAGTGTATCTTTAATAGCTAGGACTTTCAGATGCTCCAGGTCACTGTTCAGACTTAGATGTGGGGGCACCTGTCTTCTCCCCGCCATTCAGACACGGAAGTTAAAAGAAGCAACCATCCAGAGCAGAGGTGAAATCAGCGCGCAGAGTTCCCCATCGTCTTTGCCTGCCTCTGAGCAGGTCTCCATGGGGCCAGCTAATGTAGGGCTGTGGCATTTGCAGAGAGGTCTGCTCTGGAGAAAATCAATGGCAGACTCCCTGACTCCAGATATGAGACACTGGCTTCCCCGCCTGGCCCTGGGAGTTCCGGAGCTTGGTGTTCAGAGAGGAAGCGCCTTCACTCAGCTCCCGCCCCACAGGTTTTGTAAATAATTTAGCAAGACAAGGACAGAGCTATCTCAGGAACAGGCTGCCTTGCCCCAGGATTCGCAGATGTCACAGAGTGCCGCTCCAGTCATTTTCCACCGTTACTTGTAAAAGCTGAAGCATGGACTGATATTTAGGAGAGGGGTATTTTGGTACCAGTGAGTTCGGGTAGGATGTGTCCCTGGTGGGGACGCTAGCACAAAATCACCCTGCCCTGAAGTCACGGTGGAGCTGCACATGGGGCCCGGCTGGGAGGATGGGAGGGCATGCGTTTCTTGATAGGAATGGATTTCCCAAGCCAATTTGTTCTTTCATCATTTATGTATCTTTTGAGTTGTTGCCTTTCTTGGAACCAGTAGAATTGCCTTCAGTTTGTCATTTGCCTCTCCGATCATCTATTTTTCATATTATATTTTGAAATCTTTTCTTGAACACATTGGATGAGGCATATTTACTACCTGACCTCTCTCCAAGGAGAGGGAAAGCCTAACGGGTGCCATATTTCCACTGTCAGGAGCCGAGCCGGGATCCACCTGTGCAGGTAACTGGGAAGGGAGGTCAGAGCGTGGATCAACATGTCGGGGAAAGTGCAAACTCATTACTATGCAAAGAAATGCAATTTAAAACAACGACATGGGATGCCTACCTATCAAACTAGCAACCTCAACAAAAGTACAGCAAGCTCTGCTGGGGGGCGGGGAGCGAGTGAAGAAGCCGGCAGGAGCAGCCCTCCTGCGAGCAGTGGACAGCGACCCCTACCCCCGGCAGCCTGACAGCAGGTACCAACAAGCTCTGGCGGTCTGCATACTATCTGCAGCCTGAGGAAAGAATCGTGTCTGTGAATAGACTCAAAAGCGAAGATGCTCACTGGAATAGTGTTTACAACAGCAAAACCATTGGAAATAGCCTAACTGTCCAACCACAGAGAATTATTAGCTAAATAAATGATGATCCATCCATAAAACAGAATCTTTTGTAGCCACGAAATATAATTTATAAAATATTTAATAGCATGGAAAGATATTATATATATTATATACTGTAATTATATATTATGTATATATGTATAATTACCTATTATGCATATAAATATGTATATAAATATACATTACAAATTATGTATAAATATACTTCGTATATATTATACATAATTATGTATAATTATATACATATGTTGTATATTATAACTATACATAACATAATTATTATATATTATATATAATTATATACTTTTGTATTATATATATACTTTTAATTACATGTAGTAATATAATATGGTAATATAATAATAGTAATATTTATAATATTGCTATAATAATTATAATATAGTAATATAATTATATATAGTATATTATATATACTATAATTATATACAATGTATATATGATAATATATGTATATATAATGTATAGCAGAGATGTTATATATCTTATTGTATATATTATGTTATATATTATATACTATGTATATATGTAATAATACATGTTAATATACATGTTACGTATGTAACAAAAGATTGTGTAATATGGAGATTAATTTTTGTAAATGGAAATTATAATTAGATATATAACTGCACAGAATAAAGACTGAAAGCATATATATGACTATTTAATGGTGATGAACTGCGGATGGTGAATTACAGATGGTTTTGTGTGTGTGTGTGTTTTCTTACCAGCGTTTCCTAAAACTTCCCACAACAAACATATAATGATTTTGTTAAAAACAAAAAGGTAATTTATCCTACAAAAGCTGATTGAGCACACACGTGCCAGGCACTACAGGGAGAAATTATTTCAGTCAGGCATGCAGGCTCCAGGAGGTACTAATGGAAGGGGAAGAGTCCACGTAATCCAGCTGCAGCACCGGGAGCCCTGTGCAAGCCACTGGTTGGCTGAACGTGGACCCAACGAAGTACATGAGAAAAGTGGGGTCAGCTCCTCCCTGGACAGCTGGAGCTTCTGCCTACGTGCAGGGGTCAGGACGGCAGGATTGTCCTGCCCCTCCCGCCCCCCCATAAGTCTACTGGGACTCCTGGTCTGGTGAGAGAAGCCCCTGTGCTGTTTGCAATGCCTGTGTCACTCCTGGTCCCCACACCGCTGATCTCTGATTCCCAGGCTCTCTTCAGTGCCAGGAGGCATCCTTCAGGGCGATGCGTTAGGGGAACGGAGGTCCTATCTTAAATCACAGCTGTCAGCATCTCACCACCAAAAACAGTGCTGGAAGATGCTGTAGCATCCCTCTGATTTGACTTATTTAATTACAAGTCATTAAATAAAAGGAACTCACCTCTCTACCCTGACAGATGGACCCATAGCACCAGAGACCGTGGCTGCTCGCGAGAGCAAGGAATGGCACGTCCCTGGCCCCCTCTCAAGGGCGCCTTGGTGAACCCAGCTCGCCGTTCAGTGCTTGCTTCTCTTTAGAGCACACCATTTATCTCCCCTCCTCTTTGTTCTCACCTTTGTTCCCTTTATTTTTTCTTCTCTTGGTTTACTAAGCTCTTTTTAGCCTCCCAACAATTTCCTGGTCTTCCTACTCTTTCCTCCTCCTCCTTTTTCATTGTCACTTGAATTGCCACAGAATCAACCTATTTTACATCAGTCCGGACGCCTGGGGCAGTTCTGTATTTTGTCCAGCAGTAAGCCTCCACCAAACAGTGCTGTCCAGGCCAGTAATACCACAAAACAACTGACCACACAGAGCCTCCAAGTCAATGAAATCACTTACCTAGAGAAAGACCCTTCCTTTGGGTTAGGTGGTAAGAACTGTCCACTTTCCCAAAGAATTTAACATAACTTTAATACTACATTTCACTGTATTTCATGCCCCCGGGGTAGATGCAGTGGCCTGCAGATGACTGTTCTCAGTACTAAATATACACACACACACACACACACACTCACTCACATTCCCACTCATGCTACGTAAACTTGGCTTCTGCCATTCTAAATGCCTCGGCTACCACATCCATCCACCCTCATAGCCAGGAAAACTGATCTCAATTTTTAGTCCTAAGATATGTAGTGAAAATATCTTAGAAAAATATTGAGAAAAAAGGATATATTATGCCTCTATTTTTGGACAACTTAGCACCTCATTTACCATGTTTATTGCAGCATCAAAGAAATGTTGCCAGGACAACAGATCATCCAATCTTCCTGATGCCTGAAACCAGCCAGGATCTGACTTCTCTACCCCAGACTCTTCCTTGCCAACAACTGGAGGAACCGGTTTCTGTCCAGAAAGCCATGATGATTGGCTACCTTCTGATTTTGCAGAATTGATAAAACTGACCCCAAACAAGTTGGTGTGTGTTACTAGGGTCAGGGACCTTAAAACTACATGCCATCTCACTTAGCAGAAAGACAGCAATGAAATAACTCTACTTAGTCTTTCTTTCCTTTACCCTGGGGGATCTGTAGCAAAGCTAGGAAGAGGGAATGACAGTGAAGGACTGACCCGCAGGCAGAAGTACCACACCTGCGAACAGGTGGCCCTGTTTATGGAGCGTAGCTTGCAATCAGGATCTTTGCAGTAGAGTAATGGATGTCCTCTTCTTTAATGAAAATTGAGTTCACTGCTTTTGTGTTCTGCCA
This sequence comes from Phocoena phocoena, assembly GCF_963924675.1. NCBI lineage: Eukaryota > Metazoa > Chordata > Mammalia > Artiodactyla > Phocoenidae > Phocoena > Phocoena phocoena. The sequence continues at coordinate 3,204,428 of NC_089226.1, forward strand.
AACTTTGAACTGAGAAGTGCAGCCGTACTTTCTAGAAGATGACTGAATCTAACCCTGGACAACCAGATAATGAGCAGTGACAGCTGACAGAGAGGTTTTACAAATACAGAGCCGTCTGCCTGCATGCAGAAAGGATTTAGGTTCACTGCAGAGGGGCGGGGTGCTGGGGGAGGAAAAGTGAAAATGCCTCCGAGTTTGCATGCCTTGGTTTAAAAAATATTTACTACGTGTGTGTTACATATATGTCTGCTCACAGATATACTACAGATCAGGTTAAACTTGTAGGAAATGCCCTCCAGGAACCTAGATTCGGGTAGAAAGGTACGCATACAAATATTCATAATACAAGTGCGAAGGTGGTAAATACCACTAACATTACATTGAGAGTCAATGTGTGGTGCTCAGAGGAGGATGTGCTGGGACACGGACACTCAGGCTGGTCCTTGAAGGGTGTGTAGGATTTGTGGGTTAGCAGGGAGGCGATCCTGGAGGAGGGATTTATAAGCAAGGACATAAATGCAAGAAAACAGGGGTAACAAAGGCAAATTTACTATCAGACTCGTTAGGAGTAACCCGGGGGTGTTACTTCCTTGTTTTGAGCTTATGTAGGTCCTGCATTATGCAGGTCCTGAATTATGCCCTAGGGCAAAGAGCAACTTTTGACCAATCAGAGCAGACATTTTTGTGTCTCTTGGGTCAAGTCCCTGTCTTCCTAGCAGGTGGCAGGTAGGGTGGCCGGGATGGGAGGAAGCTGGCCTTTGACTGTCAGGACCCTCCCCTATTTCCAGAGTCCAGACAACTATCTCCAGGCCTCTCTTGGTTTCCCCGTGGAAGGCTCCTTATTCCCTGGACCAGGCTAACGGGGTGGAGAGGTAGCATCTGCTTCAGAGGAGGCCATTGAGTAAAAGGCAGTAACACTCTCTCCAGACCAGCTTTTCGTAGCCTCTTACTTACTGTTTCATTTGGCTGCAGTGTATGGAATTAAGTCTAATGGCTGTTAAGTGACTAAGGCACAAACATGGCCCATCTGCCGAGAAGCCTCCAGGCCCTTGTCTATTTCAAAGGCTAAAGAAAAAAGACGAGTGAGACACACTGTTACACTAAGAGCCTCATCAAATGCCTTTTTATTCACCCTCTGATCTTATTTCTTTCAATGCTAGTGATTTTCCTGGTACCATATTAAGAGCTCAAAATCAGGGCCTAGCTGCTGGGCCATTACCACGGTGGAAAATAGGCTATCTTTGCCTAATCTACAGGATATTGTGATAGGAAAAAGTCTGGGCAGCGGCAAAATGATTCAGTCCATTAAAAAAAAAATATGGAACAACTGTATAGTGTTCAGAGTGTCACAGGGAACACAAGACAGGGTCCCTGACTTCAAGGCGTTTCTCATCTTAGATGGACAGGAGGGAACAGAGCATGTGTAGGAAGAGTTGTAATGCATGGCCAGCACCGTCACAGCTTCCAAGAGGACAGAAAGGAAGGAGAGAGGCCTTGTCTGGGAAGATTGCAGGGGAGCTGGCAGATGGGAATTTTTTGAGCTGGGCTTTGAAGACCAATAAATAGCTTATACTTATGGAACACTGTCTCTACGCCAAACCATCCATACACAACAATATCCTGATAAGACAGGTGCCATTATTGCCCCCCTTGGACAGATTATTAAACTACGCATAAGCTCAGGGAAGCGTTATCCATTGGCCGAGCAGACTCAGGACTTGACCAGATTCTATGCTCTTTTTAAGCTTAGGTAGGACCTAAACATGCAAAGAAGGGAGTGAGCTTAAAGGGGAGTGATATTTTAATACCTTGCCCAGTGTAGCACCTATGGCCTTAAGGCCAAAGACATAATTGCAGTTATCATCTTACCACTTAATAAGACAGGAATAATAAGGATAATAAAAATAACAGAACTCGTACTAGTAGAGGCTGACATTTATTGGGTGCTTACTTCGTACCAGGCTCTGTGTCAAGGGTTTTAAATGCATTCTCCCACTTCAACCTCATCATTAACCTAAGGAGGAAAAACGGAGGCTTCAAAAGGTAAATTAAACCAATCACAACCCAGTAGGTGGTCTGGCCATCACTCACATTCAGATCCGACTGATGACAAAGCCCATGTGATTAAGGGGTACGTCGGCTTCCCCCCCATGTGGTAACTGAGTGGATCAGTGTGTGAGGGGGCACGGCCCAGGGTGATGACGCACTCAGACAAGACCACCAAAACAGAGTCAAGGACAGACCTCAGGGCCCTAGCGTCTCCCAGATGTTACATTCATTCCAATGCTTGGTGCACACTTGCGGCATCCCTGCTCCTCTCTCCCTCCCTCCCTTGAGTCCTTTCATCCTTCGTCAACCACTTTCTGAGAACTTCTATTCTCCAGGCCCTCCACCAGCTGCAGGGATTCAGTGAAGATGGACAGACACAGTGCCGAGGACACAGTGGGGTGACAGGAATGCAGGCCCTACTGATCTTGAGGGTAGAGACCAGCTCCAGAGGCAAAGAGTTCCTCCAGTGGACCCTGAAGTTATCCCATACTTCATGTGTGTGGTGAGGATGACAATGACATCGGGTATGAGAAGCCTGGTTCGTCAGTGCCAGGTAGGGGAGGAAACTGTAAGAGAGCATCGTATAAAAAAGCAGGCCCACCATAATCAAAAGGAGGAAGCTGTACGTAGAGTCTAGAAGCAGAAGAGAAGCCACAAAACAGAGCTTTCCCTATAAGAACAACACAGCATAGAACTGGCCCAGCGATAGTCTGGCAAATCAACGAAATAAAAGAGAGTCCAGAATTTGTTCCAGATACATATGGCCATTTTTATACAATAGAGATGGCATTTCCAATCAGCAGGAGGAAGTAGATTACTTAATAACTGACATTGGGACTCTGAGCCGGTTTTTACAAAAGAAAAGCTTGACCCCCCTCCTGATACAGAATACATTTCAGATGGATCAGCAACTTAAATATAAAAATTAGATTGTAAAAACCATTACGAAAAGAACTCATCTTGTTCATTATCTTGAGGAGGGGCAGGGGAAGATGCCAGAACTCAGAAGTCATAACGGCCACGTTTTTTGACTGCACAGAAATGAAATCGTTTATATAGAAAAACATATTTGATAAACAAAATAAGACTGCAAACAACAAAATGGAAAGTAATTTATAATATACATGGCAATGGTCAAATTATCTTAACGTATTACGTAGTCTTGCAAATCAATATTAAAAAGATGAAAAAAAGAGAAAAACAGGCAAACAATATAAACAAGCAAAGATAACGAAATAAAAATGCCCAGTAAGTGTATGAAAAGATGCCTAACTTTATAGTTAAAGAAATACAAGTTAGCCATTTCTCACCTACCAGTCTGGCGAACGCCAGAAGTTTGAAAACACCCATGACTGGCCAGATTTCCTGGGAACTTCCATACACAGTCAGTGGATCGCACATTACAACAACCTCTCTTTTTGCAATTTTACAGTATTTCTTAAACTTTTCATTTGCATACCACTGGTCTTCGCAATTCCATATCTAGAAGTCTGCCTCATACAGACACGTGAACACACCAAGATGTTCTCGTGGCCTTGTTCAGCGGAGCAGAAGAAAGAAATAACTTGCACGTGAATTTGTAAGGAACTAGTAAAACTGGATGACAGAATACTGTTCATCTAGGTAAAAGAAGTAAGAATAATTTATTCACATTGACAAAAGGATGCATACAGCCAGAACACTGTCTGTAAATGAAAGAAAGCACAGATCAATATGTGTAACACATTTCACTTGTGTACGATCCATATTGTATTCATTGTATTGGGTAGAAATTAATGTGAAAATACATGCAAACTTACAGACCCCTCTGGAGAAGGAGGAGAAAGACCTCTCCAAGCACACTTTCCCTAATTCTTAAAATTCTGAACTGTCTAGGTTTTTATAATGGGCATAGGTCCTTGTCTTCCTTTCTTTTTCGTCTCCTTCTTTCATTTATTTTTTATTTATTTATTTATTTATTTTTGCGGTACGCGGGCCTCTCACTGATGCGGCCTCTCCCGTTGCGGAGCACAGGCTCTGGACGCGCAGGCTGAGCGGCCGTGGCTCACGGGCCCAGCCGCTCTGCGGCATGTGGGATCTTCTCGGACCGGGGCACGAACCCGTGTCCCCTGCATCGGCAGGCGGACTCTCAACCACTGCGCCACCAGGGAAGCCCTCTTTCCCTTCTTTTAAATAATAATAATAAACTTTTTCTTTTCATTTTAGCGAACGACAAAGATCAGGAAATGTGCCCGTTTGATTCTGAGGCAATTGATTTTAGCTAGGTGGGCCTTGGTACAATTTGTCACATCTTTGCAGATGAATGTTTCTAGGATTTATAAAGAAGATTCTCTTCTAAAAAGCACGTATGGCTGCCCAACCCAAGCCTGCTAAGGATGGAAAGCACTGAAGCATCCATCAGTGGTCCATTTCCTCATTTCCCCTGGTTCCTGAGAGTCTCTCATGCTGCCTGCAAGCCCCAGCTTCCCAGGCCTGTTTATAGCATCTATCCACCTGATTTATCTCCCTCTCTACCCCGATTCCCTGGATCGCTTTCTCATTCTCCTTCTGGCCAGAATCTGGCTGGGACTTCTGGGTTCTATTCGTCTTCCTTTTAAGCAAGCATCCCCAGTTCATTAGCCGTATACAAAGTACAGATACATTCAATCCATCATCCCACGCCACGCCAGTGGCTGTGCCTGGAATGGAAGTTTCTGCCTGCACTGGGAGACACTTAATAGGCAAGATTGCTTATCGCTGGCAGCAAGCGATCTGCCAGGCGCCATCTATTCATTTTAATACTTCTGTCTCCCGGAGATGTCAGGGTGGATGCATCACGGCTAGCAATTACATTTACTCTTCCATGTGGGACTTTGGGATGGTATCAGGAGGTCAATGTACGATTCAGAGGATACCCCCCAGGGGCAATTAACCAAGTAACGTACCCAATTTGCCTTTTTGTTTTGACAAACATTGGCTGGTTGATGATTCCCTTTGAGGTCAGTTCCTCAAATTATTTTGGAAATACTGAATATTGAGGTTTAAAACTTAACACCCATTTAACCTTTTACTCTTGGGATTTCACCTCTTACTACGTGTAGAGAGCAGTAGCTGCTTGCATGTGTTTAAAGGCTCATTCTAGATTCCCTCACCTCACTTTAACCGCCAATGGACCAGAAAGGACAGCTGAGAATGCCCAAGGGGTCAAGAAGCTGCCCCAACCAGGCCCGGTGGAATAAAGGGTTCTAAGCGAGCTTGAGGCTGGATGTGCCCACGTTTGCGAGGGTGCTCGGGCTCTCGCTTCTGGCACTGCTTCGAATTAAACACCTGAATGCATGGGTAAGTGTTACGGCAGACCTCTGGCTGTGTGCGCATGTGCGTGTACCTGTGTGACGGGAGATGCTGCTGAGGAAGTAGGGAAAGAAGAGACTTTGCGTTACGCACGTATTTAAAAACCAGGCTTGATTTATACTATTTTGTGAATCTCTCTATAAGGAAAATGCTATAAACCATTAAAGCATATCCTGCTGTCTTCCTGGATTTGTACTCGGTGAAAGGGGAAAACAAAAACAATGAAGTCCTACAACACACCAATGGGACTGTGTTTAGTTCAAAACTCCAGGCATGAAGCCCAAATAGATCCAGGCTGGGCTTTATCCTTACACAACGGGGGGGATGATAAAACACATCTACTTAGTCCTGCATCTTGAGAGCCAAATGACTCCAAACTGAACTAATCCTGTTCTCTCCCAGGAGCGGTGTTTTCATTCTACACGCTACATATGAAAACATGGTGATGCCGTGGAATGATACATTTCCACGACACCCCTTTGAGTTGAGCAGGCAAACACCCCAACACATAAACGCTCTGTATACATTCGCTCAAGTAAATAATTCATGAAATGGCAAATACCTATCCCTGCAGCAGCTTCCAACTCTTAAACACGGTAAGGATGTTCATCCTTATTTTAAACAGGAGGAGATGAAGTGCGTGATTCAATTCAGATGGAGGGGATGCCAACCCACCGGGACCTATTTCGAATTAGTGAGGAGTGAGCTACTGGATATGAGAGCAGCAGGCGGGATTTTATTTCAAGGGCGAAATTCTGAGATTACAAGCTGATAGCATCATTTCTTGTGTGGAAGCAAGGCGAGGGCAAGGATGTGGATACTCAACTTGCCGGGTGCGTTCCCAACAACTTGTGCACGGACCAGAGAACTGCACAGTCTCTCTCCCCGCAACACGGGGGCCTCCCAAACACAGCTCATAAAGAACTCACCTCTAACCAGCGGCCCCTTTCTCCTGCGTTGAATGCAAGAGGAGCAGAAGGATTAATAAAGCACAGCACAGACTCAACTACCACAAGTCAGTGTCTGGTGATTTTTTTTTTAATAAATGGAGAATTTTACTCAGTGCCTAGTAATTCTGAATATATAGCACTTCATATTTTCCAGGCAAATTTTCTTCGCACCAGACAGTGGCATTTTTCAGCTACCAAAAGCATATCAGTGTCACATACAACAGTTTAAAATCACCAGCCCTTTCCTAAGCTCTCACAAAAAAAGAAGGTGGGGGGGGGAGGGGGAAACTTGTTTCAGAAAGCTTTATGGGCAGAAAGAGCACAATTTTCAAACACAAATAACGCCCAAACAGGGTTTTTATAAAGTTCCTCTAAAAAAGAATCTGATTTAAGGAGTATCGGTCTAACAGGTAATTTTTTTTCCTAAAAGGAAAAAAATGTGAGGCAGAATTAGAATGTCTGCCAGGCAGTAAAGGGAGCAGCTCTGGACGTGTGATCGAACGAACAGACTCCGATGCTATGCTTTTGAATATCTGCAATTCTGAAGGATATTCTTGGCTGATTTGTGATCTAATTTGGCAAGACATTTCTAATGACAGAACCGGCACCTGTAGAGAGGAAAAAAAAAAAAAAAAAAGGAAGAAAGCAAGCTGCATTTCTAAATGTTTTTACCCATGCAAAGTGGGCCAGTGTGGAGGGAAGGGATGGGGCAGAGATGCGAGGCCTGAGCTCAGAGGGCAAAGGGAAGCGGGGGAGGCAGAGGGGCTGCAGCCGGCACGCCCCCTCACTGGCCCCTTCCATCCTGGCTGAGGGTCTATCCATTCGTGTCCCTCCTCCCTCTTTTTCCTATTCCTTTTTTGCCGAGGTAATGGGGTAGCACAGAGGCTCTCCAAGTGAGGTCCCTAGACCAGCAGCACGGAGCATTCTCTAGGAACTTGTCAGAAGTGCAAATTCTCAGGCCCCACCCCAGACCTACGGAATCAGAAACTCTGAGGGTGAACTCAGCAGGGAGAAAGGGTTAAAGTGGTGATGCTCACGCTGTAGCATTCATCAGACGCACCCAAGGGGTTTGCTACAAGTCAGAGTCCTGAGCCCCCCGCCCCAGAGCTCTGCTGGCCTCTAGCTCCCCTTCTCCTCTGCGTCACTAGCTCCGAGCTGACACCTTGGATGTGGCGTTGGCTATGCTGAGCCTAGATTGTGTGTCCACACCCGAGGTACCAGGGAATGGGCAGGGCAAGTATGGGGAGGGCGTCCAGAGGGGAAATGGACCCGTGGCTGGTCCACGGCGCACACAACAGAGAATCTCCTCCAACAGGAAAAGAGACTGGATGTTGGGCAATCAAACTGGCAGATACCGACCTCAAGGCGGGATGGTGGAAAGGAGGGACAGGAAGAGGACTCGAGGATGCTGCCCGAGATGCCCCTTCCCTTGAGGCCCCCAGCCCCGACTGTGCGGCCCAGGTCTTGTTAAGTCTCTGCCTGGGATGGCCCGTCACACTCCCACATGGCTAAACCCTATGCATCCTTCAACAGCCAAGGCAAATGTGGCCCCTGCAGAGTCTTCCTGGGTCCCCGGACTCCTGTTCTCGCTCTCGATGGATATAACGTTCCCTGTGCAGAGACAATGTTACGTGTCCAACAAACCATTTTCACTTTCCTCCTGGGCCCAGAGCAAAGATGCCTTTTCCCAGCCCTTTCCATCTAAGTGTGCACATCCTACAGTTCTGGGCTCCATTTCCAGGTCTGGGCCCAAGAGGTCTGCATGATTCCCTACCCTCTCTCCCCTGTCCACCTGCAAGGAAGCAAGGGCTCCAACATAAATGAGTCACACAATGGAAAGAGCCCAGGCCCCTAAATCACCACCTGGAAGAGGTTACCCAGGCGACCCATGTCACCTGCGATGGACATTGCATGAGTAAGAAATTAACTTGTGTTGGTTCACTAGGATTTGGAAGCTGTTTATTATAGCAGCTAGTAATAATTCTCCTACTAATCAACTCTCCCTTCCGTTTTTGCAAAGCAGTTGGTATCCTCCCATTTACATTATAGTTAGTTGTTTAAGTGTTCATCTTCCCATGAGATTATAGTTTTCTTTACTTTTTTCTTTCTTTTGTTTTTCATCTCCAGCAAACAGCAAAATCCTGGCATAAACCAGAGAATTGATAAATGCCTGCAGAAGCGAGGAGAAGATGCGGAAAAAAGGAAGCCAGTAGAGGAAGGAAAAGCAGTTATACTTAATGTCGATTACTATGAAGCCAACACCTGCCCATCTGAACAGATCTACACTTGACTTAGATTGAAGGGCACTAAAGTCAAGCGGAAACACAGAACCGGGTTGAGAGCTCAAATCCATTATGCTGGGGTTTTGGGTTTGTTTTGACCGCTCCAAGTGAATCATACCTGGTCCCCACTTATAACAATAAGAACCTGTGTTTATTGAGCCGTGTTAGGTGCTTGGCAAGCCCTATCTCCATCCTCCTGACACCTCTCAGGCTCCCGGTAGGAGTGAGATAAAAGTCCATCCTTCCTTTACCTGCCTCTCTTCCACAATGTTGTGGGCCAGGAGCCCTGCCAAACTCCGGAGATGCAGAGATCAGACACACACTCCCTGTTCTGCAGGTGCTGAGAGTCTCGGGGAAGAGAGAGACGTAAAGAGACTATGAGGAAATGCTTCACAGCCTGGAAAGCACCACTCAGATGCAAGAACCCACGTCCAGTCTGGGGATCCAGAACGGTTTAGTGAAACAGAGCAGGGACACAGGACCCAGCGAGGCTTGGGTTCGGATCCCAGGTCACCGCTGCTTAGAGGTTAGAGACAGGATCCGAATCCGTATCCCTGGGCTCTTTTCCGTGGCTCTTCTGACTCCCCAGAGGGGCCGCGGCCGGAAGGAGAGAAGGGGTCAGGGATGCAGCTCCGGGCTCATGAGCTTCTACTCTGCCCACAAATACGAAACGGAAAAATACCAGACAGTGAGAGTGGAATCAGAGCGACGGATTTATGAAGACAGATAAATGAAAAAGACGGATTTACAAAATACGACCGATGTGTGAGAAACTGTAAAATGTGCCCCTCCTCTCTTTATCCTCTACCGTCTTCTGCCCCTCCAGCCCTGAACCCGTCCACATGCTGTGTTCACAGTGTCGTACGACTTTATCCTCTGGTCAATAGACTCACTTAAAAAGAAAGTTTTAATGTATTTGGTGGGAAGGGCTCACTTTGATAAAATATTTTGGTAACTTGCGTCCATATTCATAAATGACATTTTTTTAAAAACTCACCATGTCAACTCGTTCACTGATTATGTCACCAAAATAAGGTTGGTCAATTTATTCAAAAAATTTTCACATTTCAAGGATGTAGCAACATTCGGGTAACATGCAAGATTCAGCAACAAATCTCTCTTCCACACTTAACATTAGTCGGGTAATTAATCCTGTGTCTGGTGTTAGGTGCTCAAATATTCCACTAAACTTACCCAGAATCAGAAAGAGGACGTTCTGCCCCTGAAAATCACAAAGAGCTATTGAAAGAGATAAAATAAGGAAACATTCCTGAAAGATTTGGGACGATCATTTGCAACAAAAGTGCCTGTCACATCTGAGACTCAGATTAGTGAACTCTGCCTGTAAGGGGCTCCGCAATAATGGAATGGTAGGCAACAATATGTACGTTGTGCATGGAAATCTACTCACGTGTATACTTTGTGTTATTTGTAAAACACTTGGGACAACCAAGTAAGCACAGACCCCTACCCAGTAAACTTTACTTATCCAGTAACTTACACCAATTAATGTTTTTACTTGTTTGATCTCTGACAAGCATTCCCCACACCCTTTCCTCCACAATCAACCATTCCTGGGAACAGCTGACAATACTGTGTTGCTATTCCATTGTATTATACAGATATTATATTATATGATACAATAGTATAACTGCACAGGGGCTGCAGGTGGCACTTTGCATTAGGTCAAAAGTGAAAATAAGAAACCACGATTAACCTGTGTCTGGTAAGGCTCACCTTGGAGACTGAATATAAGACAAATCAGATCTCTTCAGAACTGTCCATCCCAAGTTGGGATCGCCTACAATGAAGCTAAGATCAGTGAGGAAGGTTCTCTGAAGTGAGATGTTCCACACACAGTTTAAAACAGATTTCTTCTGGTTCAGCTCAGATCTGTAGAACAAACTACTCAGACAAGAGGGGAGATAACAGGTAAAAGTCTTAAGGGTTATGAAGAAGCCCATGGTGGGTCTACTCAAATCAAACTTGATACCGTCACCCCTCAGTACCTGTGGGGGATTGGTTCTAGGACTTCCACAGATACCAAAACCCAAGGATGCTCAAATCCCTTCATCAGCCCTTCATAGCCACAGGCCCTGCATCTGCAGACACAGAGGGAGGACTCCGTTATCCTCACACATCTATCGTCACTTAAATACACCCCTCCTACTGCAATTTGGTACCCATCTCTCTTACTCTCTTAATTTGCCCATACGTCCACAGAACATCGTATCATTCATTCAAGGGAGTAAAAGAGGAATCTTGAAAATCCACTTTGTATGTTAAATTCCTCACACTCTCAACAATATCATTGGAAAATTTGTAAAAATATGTAGTGAAATTGTCCCAGCTGAGCAGTTGACAGGAATGGGGGAGGGGGGTTGTGAGAGAAGAAGAAATTCGGAAGCAAGCACCAGAAGTACTGTCACACCGAGAGTGTGCCCCCTTGCTTCTTACAAAGGCCTGCCCTCTGCTTTCGCTCCACCTCTCATCTCTGCCCTCTTACATCTTAACTATCCCATCGCTACTAGAACCTTCTCATCAGCATGCAATCAGACTCTAGTTAGCATGTGTCTAAACACATACACAAACACACAATAAGTTTTATTTGATTCACCTCTCCAATTACCACCACCTGGTTTTGTGCCCCTGCCCTGCTACTCATCTGAAATCCCTACTGCCAAGATCACCAAGCCGTCATCTTACCCAGTTGTTACTGAGCCCAAGCTCGTACTGCTCGCCACACGACAGGCCAATAAATCGAGAGACGAGTGGTTGGGGCAGGAGTAGCAACGTGACTCGGAAAGCCAGCAGGCTGAGAAAACGGTGGACTAGTGTCCTAGAGAGCCATCTTCCCAGAGCTAGAATGCAGTCTCCTTTTATACTAAGAGGGGAGGCGGTGTGGTTGCTTGTTGCAAACTTCTTGGTGTCAGAATCCTTTGCTCCTGCAACTGTCCCCATAGGTCTGGTCACAGTGTTCCTATAAACCTCCAACAAGACAAATGTTATTCTCTGTTCTGCAACTTTTTATCTGTATATGAATGGAAACGTGTTATACCTTTAAAGGTCAGAGCCTTGAGAATGGGCTATCCTGTATACTTCAGATTATAGGCAACATTCTTTGAGTGATTAACTTGTAGCAAAAGCAAGAGAATACAAAGGTTTAAAGTAAAAGAAACAGATTCAATATGGAGTCAGATTTGTTCTGCCCTATTACACAATCCCATGGATGTTTCCATGTTCTCATTTTTTCAGACTGCTGCTTGTGGCAGCATTACAGAGATTTGGTAACTCCCTCCTTACAACAGCTTCTTCTCTTGTACCTCTGACTCCGCCCTCTCCTGGTTTTCTCCCCGCTTGATTGGCTACTGACTCTCTGCACACTTTCTGGCCCCTCCTCTCTCAGGCTCCAATCCTTGATCCTGCATTCAAGCGACAGCCTCTCCTTATTTCGATGATTTTATCCAGCTTCAAGTTTCTAACAACAAATATAAGCTGACCTCTCCCAAATTTATATCCCCAACTCTCATCCTTTTCCTGAGTTGCACAACCATAAATCCACTTGAACACTCCTCTTGATTCTAAATCTTGCACTGAGTAAACCTCGGACAGCCCTCTCACCTCCTTCTCTCCCCACCCCCACCTACGCCTTCTCCAGTCTTGTCCCTGTTGGTAAAAAGAATCACAATCCATCAAGTGCTCAAGTCAAACCCCTGCAAGTCATCCTTGATTCCTTCTGTTCTCTCATTGCAAATTCCAGCACCAGGCCTTACAATTCTCCTCCAAAAATACATATTTCCACATCTAACAGCTTTCTGCATATTCACCGGTACATCCTCAGTCCGAGCTGCCACCTTTGCGTCCCACCGGCACGACCACAGAACCTCCAAAGTGATCTTTTATCCTTGTCCCCCTCCCGCTTTGCATTATATGTAGAGCAGTCAGGGCATTTTAGAAATAGACACATGACCGAGGCGTTCTTTTGCTTAAGACCTCTAAGCTTCTCATCGCCCCCGGAGAAAATGCAAAGGCTCCTCCCTGGCCAGCAGGGCAGGGCGTGAGCTGGTGCCTGACCGACTACCTGGCTTCCCTTATGGCTCTGCCACTCTTGTCACTGTGCTCAGACACAGTGATATCCTCTGTCCTCCCCAAACATGCCAAGACAGTTGCAGCCACACAAGCTTAGTACTTGTTCGCTCCTCATTATAATTCTGTCCTTCCTTCCAGGCTCTCTGCCTGGTTGACTCCTTCCCACCCCTCAAGGCTCGGTTCAACGACTCCCAGCTCCAGAGTCCATTCCAGGCCACCCTGCCCCGCTTATTTCCCATCACATCACTGCCTCCTTTTCTTCTCCACCCTTGTATAATTGTGTGTTTATAATCTGCTTTTCCCACTAAGATGTGAGCCTTCTTGAAGGCCAGGACTGAATCTTGGTCACCCGTGTATTGCTCGCCACCTGGAGTAACGCCAGCACGTGGTAAAGACTCAACGTGTGTTAGGTAACTGAATACATGAATGAAGAAACGATGCGTACCAGCTAAACTGACAGCAAGATGCCCATCATCACCCTGACATAACGGACAGCATTATTTTGAGATCTGCCGCAATAATCGTACACAAAAAGCAGTCAAGTATAGAGGACAGGCTCTGAACAGCCTGAAAGAATTTCACCTTTTCTCTGCCCCTTGAGACATTTGGCTGAATATCCCCTAGGAAATAACCTTAATCCACACCTCATGCCCTTTATTATAACTCTAACATAGGGGCCATCTCTCTAAATGGAATGCTGGATATAAAGAAATTAAGATTGATTTCTCTAGTTAGACCCAGAACCCGATTATCATGGTATTAAGTGCAAAGCATCCCCTTGCCTAGGTGAAGCTCTAACTAGAGAAATGGGAACAGAGTTGATTCCAAAAGTCACTTTCAGATGAAGAATTCCGCATCAGCCATGAATGCCTTTGCTATTTCATTCACCTCTGCCCAAGAAACTACCCAGCACACCTCAATTCTGTTTACAGTGATGAGAAAGCCTCACTGCATCTCACACCCCCTGCCTGCCACGGGTACCCACGTAACACGGACCACTGCCGGTCCGCGCGTTAGAGAGGGCTCCCTCCACAGACGCCTGCCGAGCCTCACATTTGATCTCCCTGCCTTATCTGTCTAACAAGACAAGAAATAACACATAGAATATGAAAAAAAACATTAATAGCCAGAATAAATTATTAATTCATTTAGAGGACTAGTCCAATAGTGATTCTTTTTCATTGCATTTATTAGAAGGAATAATTGATTGCTAAGAGGGTATTTAAAAAAACACACATAGGGACTTCCCTGGTGGCGCAGTGGTTAGGAATCTGCCTGCCAACGCAGCGGACACGGGTTCAAGCCCTGGTCCGGGAAGATCCCACATGCCACGGAGCAACTAAGCCCACGCACCACCACCTACTGAGCCCACGTGCCACAACTACTGAGCCTGTGCTCTAGAGCCTGCGAGCCACAACTACTGAAGCCCACGAGCCGCAACTACTGAAGCCCGCACTCACCTAGAGCCCATGCTCCACAACAAGAGAAGCCACCGCAGTGAGAAGCCCGTGCACCGCAACGAAGAGTAGCCCCCGCTCGCCGCAACTAGAGAAAGCCCGCGCGGAGCAACGAAGACCCAACGCAGCCAAAAATAAAATGTATTTAATTAATTAATTAATTTTAAAAAAACACACGAAACCTGTTGACTCTAACTCCCGAGTGAAAGTGCAGAACTTCTGTGTCTGCAGGAATAACAGAGGAGGTGTGCTGGATACAGCTATAGACGGGCACCCTTACTCCTTCTCCCTGCTTCTCTTTGTTTTCACAGCTGAAAACTAAAGACTTAAAATAGTAGGTAGGTTGGACTTTTTCATTCCGACCTAGGACAAGAATCTTCTTTGGGACTATAAAGGAAACCTGGTCATTTGGGGGAGGGGGTCATGTTATTTGACTTTTCTGGGTCTCAGTTTCCTTACCTATAAAGTGGGAATAATAGTAGAATCTATGGCATAGATTGTCATGAGACAGACGTAGCACTTGGAACACTATCTGGTTCTTGGAAGTGACTGATGAACCCTGGTATTAATTCTGCATAAGATCTACGTGCTCTTTGGTTCCATTACTGATGCCTCACAGGTAGGGTCTCTTTTCTGGCACAGTGGCTGATCTTGAGAACCAGTTCCCTTTGGCGAGTGGTTTGATAACCCACCATTTAGCCTATCCAAGGCTTGAGAAAAAGACACTCAAGGGAACCACTTGCTTGAAAGACACTCAAACCTAAGAGATAAGAAACATGCATTTTCCAGTGACACCTCGGTTTGCTGGTTTTATGTAGAGAAATGCAATGTATCATATAAATGAATGTTGAGACAAACTGAAGTTTAATTCTATATGCACTGAACTGATCACCTTAATTTTAACCGACTTTAATGACAAATTGCTTAAAATATATGGCTCACTCCAATGCCTCTGGAGACTAAGTATGCTGAATGTAATTTAATATATTTTAAAGTGTTGGTGTCTCAGGTTCTTCATTCTGAACACCAATTTTTATACTGATACTTTTAGGAGTTAATGAGATATTTGAGAATCTGCTCTCTATATACATGTATAGCTATGATTTCCTTGATTCCTCTCTTTTTACCACTCCTAGTTATTACAATACCTGAGCAAAATTAACATCCTGGTACTTTAATGCTGATCCTACATAAGAACAAAATACCAGTATTAATGACAGTGAATGCTAGTATTTTATTAAAAAGTGAGCTATGTCACAGCCCTCGTCTGCACAGCCTTTGTTCTTTGTTCTACGGGAGACAGGGCTTGCATCCAGGGCTGAGATTCCTCTGTCCTCTTGGACTAAAACTCTACAGGTAAGTAGACTCGGGAAAGAGACCCTAAGTAAAATATATTATTCTATGGAAGACTAAACCAGGTCCACAGAAAATATATCTGCCACTGGGAGTTAAGTGGGAGGGCTGCAGAGGGAATTTGGTGAATTAGGGCAGGGAACTCTCCACCCCTCCTTCCCCTCCTCACCAAATCCGTATCATACCCTCCTTCTATTTTCCTTAATTATCGGTGATCATCATACAAAACACATATACACACACACCCCCCAGTCCAATTCTAAAATGACTCCATTAGGAAATTTGGATATGGACTTAGACACAAAAAGACTCTCAGGAAAATATTTATGACCAATAAACAAGAAAAAAATCAATTTCAATTTCATAAGTAAAGTAGGAAAAGGGAGTAAAAAAAAAAATAGGCGCCTCTGAATGGGTTTTAAGTAGGGGGAGATGGGGTGATGCTTTCTAAATCAGAACATCCATGTTTGATTCAAAGTAGTGATATGGCAAATAATTTTCTGGGTGCATCTCAAGATGTAAGTAATTCACCATGTAAATGCCACAATAATGAGAGTCCAACAAAACCACAGTATTCTGTTAGTTTAAAGTAGCACAGAGTACAAGTATCGTAATCACCAGCACCCTTACACTAACTCCATCAGCCTAGTCTGGTTAACCAGCAAACATACCTGTAGCATCTCTCAATTTTTACTACCTCCACCACTGTCAAATCTGCTGCCATTCCTCACCTGGATTCTGCATAACCTCTACAGGTATCAGAGTTTCCACTCCTCAGCCTTTGAAACCACTCCCCAAATGGCCAGCCAGCACCATCTTGCTGTAACCCAGTAACTCAGGCCATGTCATGGCTCTATTTAAAATGCTCTGATGGCACCCTCTCATATAATGAAATGAGACCCAAACCCATCACCTGGCTTTCAGAGCCTTGCCCGTCTGACCCCTCCCACCTCATCCTATATCCCTCCCCATTGTCCACTCTGCTCCAGACACAATGGTCTCTTTTCTCTTCCTGCAGCACATGAAGCTCGTCCTCCGTGCCTGGAGTGGTCTATTCTCAGACGCTTCTCTCCATTTTGATCTCAGCTCAACTATCACTTCCTCTCAGAGAGACTGTCACTAACCCACCAGCCTATAGGAGCCACCCAGGCGACCTGGATCATAGCACTTCCTGGTAGTTCATATATTTGTATAGGTCTGTTTGTTGGTTCCCTCATGAGAACAGAGGCTCCAAGAACATATTATGTCTCTCTTACTCACCGCAGAATCCACGGCCCATCACATGCATGTAAAAAACATTTCAACGAGAGAATGAGTGTTTACTCTGCACCAAGTACTGCTAAATACTTCATATGGACTATTTTATTTAATCCTTAAGACATCCCTACAAGGTAGTTTCTATTAATTACTATTCTTATGTTACCAGTGAGGTTAAGTGAGTAAATTTCCGAGCTGATACCCGAGTCCATTCTCTTAATCATTCCCCTAAATCCTCTCTGTATTACACTACGATATCCTCCGGGGAATAATGTCCCTGATGCGTTTCCACAACAGTATAAAAAGCCTTCTCCTTCATTAGAAAAAGATCAAAGCCGGTTCCTTAGTCTTAGTGTGGGGTTTATTTTACGGTGTCCTAACTGCTTTAAAATTGGTGATTCCATACCCAGGACACACGGAATCTACAAATGGGGATGTGTAAGACGATTGCCACGACTAAGGCCACGGAATCAATGGTCTGCAATCAAACCCCCATTCCTCCAGGCTTTAGGCGTAAGGCCTTGAGCAGGTTACAAAAGTGTCTGTACTCCTGACCCTCATTTGTAAAACAGGGATAAACACACAGCTGCAAGTGTTAAGTGAGGTACCATGTAAGGCACGTGGGGACAGAACAGGACCAAAAATCAAAAGGACTTCCGTGAACGTTGGCTAGAATTGTTATTATTATTAAACATACTTCTGCCTACTTAATTACCCAGTACACCCTGATTCTCACCGAGCTGCATCACACAGATGACAATAAGGCCGACGTATTGCCCCTGGGACTTCTCCATTAAGACAGATCCTTCCTCTCCCTCTGCTTTAGCTTGGGTGGAGGTGCAGAACCCTTGAGCTGAGCCTCCCAGGGCTGCCGGGCACAGGGAAACACTAACTTAATAAAAATCAGCGATAGGACCTGGGAGAGTCCACGCACAGCCCTGAGCCATTTGTCATACCACTCGGGAGGAAACTAACACACAAGGAGAATCTGACTGCATAACATTAAATAATCACCTAGCAGCCGGAGTGGAAACCAGCAAGTTCAGTATCTCTGACCTGGATAAATAAATGTCTTCCTCAGATTGAGCAAGCCCACTGGAGGAAACCAAAGGATCGGGGACCTGGAATTCCGACCTAAAACACAGAGGTGTTTGGAAAACCGCAGCTTTGGGTTTTAACCTGGGACGCAGGATGGGCAGGGAAGTGCGAGGCCTCCCCAATCCGCCAAGTGTAACTGGAAGTGCTGAGCCCAAGGGAAGCTGTGTGGCCAAGGAGCGGGGCCACGTGGGACTGGGACACGGAGACATGGGGACATGGCCCTCCCCTGACAGCCCAAGGCCGGGGCGCCAACTGGCAGTGGCCGCAGAAGTCGCAGAGAAACAGCGCGGCCCTGCCAGCTCTCAGTGACAAAAGGAGTGTTTATAGCAGGCGCGCTGACAGCTGTCCGAGTGCCACGTTTATTTACAAAATGTTAGTTAAATTACTGACAGTTGGCGCCGTGGAGGAAAAGCTGGGAGGAAAGCTGACATTTCTTGATCTGGCGGGTGCTCACAGCTCTGGTTCTGCTCCCCCATGCACTTATTAATGTCTTATCTGCTTGTTGGTTTATCTATTTACGACTTCTGCCTTCTTCACCAGCCATTGCTGTCAAGAGGCTGTGGCTGTCCCAGCAATTAAACTGCCCCATGCAATCTGCATCCAAAGTCCCTTGGGCTAAAAGTTGCCCTGAGGATTGACTGGACAGCCCCTGGGTGTGCACTGGCTCAGACCCAGCCTCAGAAGCCTCCAGAAAGCCTCCTGAGGGCAGCCTGTTCTCTGCAGCATCCACCCACCGATGAGAAGCGTAGGCTCATGAAGTGGTGCATAATGATATAATCAGCACCATCTCGTTATTCCTCTTCTGCTGATCAGAGACAGGTTTTCCGTGATGAAGCCGGACAAAGTGATTCCATTTTTCGGTCTTTCTGGCAGCGGCAATGAAGGGAGAAGAAGAAACTGTTTGACAAATGAAGATCAGCATTGTGGCTGCAGAGAGGTTTAGACAGTGGAACACATTTCTGATACACATACACAATTCCCTTCCCTCAAAAATATATATTGCCTTAGACTGGTCTCTTTAAACTTTTTTTCCTATTGCGTTTCTTCTGATGTCAAAATAATGTGTTTTGGGGGCTTCCCTGGTGGCGCAGTGGTTGAGAGTCCGCCTGCCGATGCAGGGGACACGGGTTCGTGCCCCGGTCTGGGAGGATCCCACATGCCGTGGAGCGGCTGGGCCCGTGAGCCATGGCCGCTGAGCCTGCGCGTCCGGAGCCTGTGCTCCGCGGCGGGAGAGGCCACAACAGTGGGAGGCCCGCGTACCGCAAACAAAACAAAACAAAATAAGGTGTTTTCGCTGACAATTTAAAATATACACGTAAGTATAAGTTTGTTTTCTGTGTCTGTCGGTCTATTTGGAGGGACAAAGTAGGAATTTGGGATTAACATATACACACTATTATATATAAAATAGATAAGCAATAAGGATCTACTATATATCACAGAGAACTATATTCAATAATTTGTAATAACCGATATGAGAAAAGATTCTGAAAAAGAATAGACATGTATAACTGAATCACTTTGCTGTACACCTGAAACTAACACAACACTGTAAATCAACTCTACTTCAATTAAAAAAACACAAAGTGAACCACTGAAAAAAAAAAATACAGATAAGCAATGACTAAGACCACAGGCCTCGTCTGACGTCCTACTTGAAATCACGGCCTTCACCCCCTTCCCCATCTCCCCACACTCTCCAGTCTTCTCCGAGGCCTGCGGCACCAATTAATAGATTCCATATGTTGTATGTATTTTGTTTCTGCGTGTTTTTGTGTTTCTCCCAGAAGGAAGGTCCATGAGGACAGGGACTGGTTTGTTAACCAGTAAGTTCCACAGTGGCTAGAACTCTGCCTGGCACATGCCAGCAGACAACAGATATCTACTGAATTAAATCCAACGTGACCCGGCCACGCAGAGCGCCCACTGCTCAGTCTACATGCCGACAGACCCCGACTGCTCGAGGCTCAGATTTGAAATGGGTCAAGTCCCTCCCCCTCTAGGAACGGGCCAGCTTCAGAGAGTGACCTCCTGCTGCTCCAGGCCAGTGTCACCTTCTGGCCTCGGCAGCCCAGCTACCCACAGTCCCTCCCTGCCTCCACCCCAAAGTCCTGAGTCCCCTTCCGGGCTCCTCCGACCCACCCCTCCCACATCCTACATCACAAGCGGCTCCCAGACCAGCAGTGGGATCCTTCCCAACCTCTTTCTGAGGTCCTAGTTCTGAAGCCTCCCCTACCTGGCCGGACTGGAGGCTTGGTGAGGGCAGGAACTGAGCCCTACTTATCCTTATAGCCCACATGGGGCTTAGCAATGCCCCACACAAGGGAGCATGTGTGCAAAGAGTTCTATGACCCAGACGTGGCGACTTGGGCTCAAAAGGTACGTTATTTTTACTTTTATTAGATTTTATAACATTGGCCTCTTTCCAATTTTGGAAAACTAAAACTTGATTTTTAAAAATCTAATAAAAATAGGGCTTCCCTGGTGGCGCAGTGGTTGGGAGTCTGCCTGCCAATGCAGGGGACACAGGTTCGTGCCCCAGTCCAGGAGGAACACACATGCCGCGGAGCGGCTGGGCCTGTGAGCCATGGCCACTGAGCCTGTGCTCCGCAACGGGAGAGGCCACAACAGTGAGAGGCCCGCGTACAGCAAAAAAAAAAAAAAAAAATCTAATAAAAATAGAAAACACAAGAAGAAAATCAAGGTCACTCATAATTCCACGACCCAGAAGGTTTATGAGCATTTTTGTGTTGCTGGAAGGGCCTTTCAGTGTTTATTATTTTTAGCAGGCATTTATGTGCACACACACTCCCATTCCAGGGCTCTGAACCATTTCTGACTGATGAATTATAGACCAGTTAATTATCTGAAATGACTTAGAGGTCTGCCTTTATTCACACTCAGATGATATTAATTTCAAATTATTAGAAAGATAAAGAAGATGTGATTCATATACACGATGGAATATTACTCAGCCATAAAAAGGAACGAAACTGGGTCATTTGTAGAGAAGTGGATGGACCTAGAGTCTGTCATACAGAGCGAAGTAAGTCAGAAAGAGAAAAACAAATATCGTATATTAACGCATATATGCAGAATCTAGAAAAATGGTACAGACGAACCTACTTGCAGGGCAGGAATAGAGATGCAGATGTAGGCAACGGACGTGTGGACATGGGTGGTGGGGGGAGAGGGGGAATGGGGAAATTAGGATTGACATATATACACTACCATACGTAAAATAGACAGCTAGTGGGAACCTGCTGTATAGCACAGGGAGCTCAGCTCGGTGCTCTGTGGTGACCTAGATGGGTGGGTTGGAGGGAGGGGAAGGAGGTGTAAGACGGGGGGGATATATGTATACACATAGCTGATTCACTCTGTTGTACAGCAGAAACTGACACACCATTGTAAAGCAGCTATACCCCAATTAAAACAACAACAAAAACTGATTGGGTCAGAATTGTTAATGTCATGAAAGACCAAAAATAAATAAATTTTAAAAGAAAAAGAAAGTACCTAACGTTAAATGAAGAACACTTGCAGGATAATAAAATTTATTTTTATATAAAGAAAAAAACACAAAACTGTATCCAAAGCAATATACTGTTTAAGGATATTTATATTTGGTTAAACTCTTTAAAAAAAGAAGGAAATGATCAAAAAGTTCAGGGCTGTGGTCAGCTCCTCAGATACAGAGTATGAGACAATGGGAACACAGGTGATGGAAGAGTAGGGGAAGGGCACACAGGTGACCAATTTGTTACGTATTTATATACAGATACACTACATACACATTGATGTATAAAATATTTCACAATAAAAAGGAAAATAATCCATCTTTGGCTCCCAGGATACTTAAAATATTGCGCTACTCAGGTAAACATTTTATCAAACCTTTACTAAGGGCCTGTCATAAGCCAGGCCCAGCATGAGGGGCTAGCAGGCCCCCAAAATAAACACAGACCAATCTCAGGGTGAAGAGTAACGCACATCCTTCATCACATCCGTCTGCCTGGGCCATAACCCCATCCCCACTTTCTAGTAGAAAAGAATTTAGATAAAGAATTAATAAAAAAATAAAGTCCAAATTACAGAATTAAGAGAAATTATAGAATTAATAGAAAAGTTCAAAATGTATTTCTGATAGAAACTATATGTAGCTACCTCCTTTAAAAATAGGAGTATGTTTCATTAACATTTTACCTGCAATTTAGCAGTATTATTATAAAATACAGACCCAAAACACCATCGGTGCGCACTGAGGTCAATCAACAACCCAACATCAGCCAAGGCAATAATTACAAAGCAAAACCAACAGTGATTATTTTTTAGAAGTAGGGAAAAATGTTTTAAATTAAAATAATAAAGTGAGAATAGCAGGTTTATGGCCTTTCTGCTAAAGCATTTATTACAAATCATTCTTTCAGGACATTTCACCAGTTGCGACCATCATTAAGATCATGAGCGACAGGGGCCTGGTGATGTGGCCGAGGCCTTGATCATACAGGAAAATTAAAGTCTAGGGATGGCATACTGTTTATTCATCCAGGAAGCCAACGGCCTTGTTCTCGGGGGGGAATTTCTTGTTCCACCAAGGAAATCCTCACAATGTAACAGTTGGAAGTGTCCTCATACTTTGTGAATCAGTATGAGTCTAACCAAAGACAGAGACGCAGGAAAAGAGCTTTTCCCTACATTCTGGTAAGTGCTGATAAGACGAGGAGGCTCAGGTGATTTGGGAGCTCCAGGGACCTCGCTGAGCCAGGTGCAGGCCCTGGCTGGTCCCTGACACAAGGATACAAGGCAAATATGCGCTTTGCTTTTAAAGAACTTATAACTGAACAAGGGTGGGACGGGAAAATAATAATAAAATACAGAAAAGTGAAAAAACATGTTAATATACAGCAGCCAAAATGATCAAACTGCTCCAGTGGCTTCCAAAATACTAAGAACAAAATGGGAAGTGGTCACCGTGATGCCTGTGGTCACCGCGGCCAAGCGGCCTGGCCTTGGCTCTGCCGTCCTCTGCGCCGTTTGTTGGAGCCAAGGATGCCCCAACCTGTGCACCTGGGTGTTTGCTGTGTTTCTGCCCAGAACATCCTCCCCATGTGTACACACACTCACTCCCTCCCTTCGTCAGATCTCACTCAAAGGCCCCATCTCAGAAAGACCCACCCCAACCAGTGTGTCTCAAATTAGCACCTACTCTCCACGTTCCTGGTGTTATTTATTCCCATTTCACAGATAAGAAAATAAAGGCTCAGAGAAGTTAAGAATTTCCCAAATCAAGTTCCAGCTCAAAGCTGTCCCAACTCCGAGTCCATCTTTTTTTTCACTTGTAATTTTCATTTTATTTGCCATTTAGTTTTCCCATTTTTGTCCAACTTTCTTTTTTTCTCACTTTCAATATTCTTTTTATTGAAGCATAGTTGATTTACAAAAACCTCTATGGAGTCCATCTTTTTTCCACTACATAACACATTCTCAATTAGCATGTTTTATGCAGATGATCAAGAACTGAGTAGGATATATGTTTAGGATCTGCATTTGTCTATGACATCTAACCAAGCTATAAAGAAAATCCACAGGGCAGGCATCCAGCTATTGGAAGCTGACCTGTGTTACCCATCTCCTTTAAGTCCTATGATTTCATGTCTCTGTTACAGCTTCAAAAAGTCGGTCCTTCTCGGGGTCAAATTCTATACTATCAACTGGTCCACCTTTCATTCCTCTTTCCTTTTTGTTAGTTGGGAAAACCATGTTGTGAATAGGATTTTGAAGATCTGTTGAAAATGTAGGCTTGAAGGGAGAGTATAACCCAGAAGGGGCAACAGCCAGTGCACTTGGTCTAGCAGGACAGGCACGAGCTCTAACACACCTTAGGTGAAAACAGAAAGCAACAGGGAAATCATCTGGTTTGGATAAAAATTCAAAAACTTGTATCTCTAAACCTCTCATCTACGCTGACTCTCCAAGTCTTCCAGCCGGCGCACTGGAAGGTCAGGCCCATCTCTCCTGAAGACTAGAACTGTCTGGGGATGGGGCAGGGCTTGGCCTCTGACGACTCCCACCACCTGGTCTGAGCCAGCCCAGCATCCCAGGGGGCTCCTTGGAGCCCGGCACCAATCACTATTCCGTATTAATGGTAACAAGCAAGGCAACTATTTATTTCAACACCAAAGTTCACCCTAAGGGCAGGGAAATGTCAAACTGGATGCTTAATGAAGTTGGTTCAAAATGCTCTAGGGGTGCAATGTGAAATTTTCAGGCATAAACACAGATGATCCAAGGAGACAAAAAATGTAAAGACCTCACCTCCTTAGCATACACAGCGTGTAGGTTTGATTACTGAACAGAGATATGAAGTATGTGCTAAATAATTCTTCTCAACAGCTCATTAGGCCTAATCCATCTCTGATTTCTACGAGTCCATTAATTCCAAATATGTGTCTGCTATACATACGCACATCCACACACGACTGTGAAACACCGGCTTAATTTCACTGCGTAATATCCTCAAAACGGCAACAGGTAAGACATCAAATCGGATATTAGGCAGATTTTAAATGTTTACAATTTTCGCATGTGATAAATGAAAATGACAAAGAATAACGGACTCAAGAAAGATGACACTTCAGTTAGAAAACACTAGACGGGGACTAAGCACCTAGTACTGGCTGCCACACAACCACGAAAGAGCGCGAGCCTGGACAGACTCCACACGGAAACTCCACGGAGCAAATAACATCGACACAGGTGCTGGCTTTGTTTATGTGGGATTTTATTTATTTCTCATCCCCTAAAATTGGAGCTGCTTTCATCATGTGCTCCTGCATTCTGATTAGTTCCTGCAGACACTCAAGCTCCTAAATCCATCTTTTCTCACTCCTTGCTCCTTCTCTAGTTTCTTTTTTTTTTGCTGTACGCGGGCCTCTCACTGCTGTGGCCTCTCCCATTGCGGAGCACAGGCTCCGGACGCGCAGGCTCAGCGGCCATGGCTCACGGGCCCAGCCGCTCCGTGGCACGTGGGATCTTCCCGGACTGGGGCACGAACCCGCGTTCCCAGCATCGGCAGGCGGACTCTCGACCACTGCGCCACCAGGGAAGCCCTTTCTCCAGTTTTGAGGCCGCTCCTCCTCACCCTGTTCTTCCTTTACTAGGTCACTGACACTGGCTGATTCCTCTGCCTAGAATGTGATTCCTGCCGATCCCTGCAGGGCTGTCCCCACTATCATGCCCTGGGCCACCCTGCAAATGCCCCTGTCCCTACACCCCAGGTCATCCTGCCCCTTACCCATATTTAACTCTTCACCACGCAGCATACTGTTTGTCTCCTTATTTGTGTACTGGCAGCTGGTACCCATTAGGTACAGTTGTGCAGGTTGTGCCCTGATCAAGAGCCCCAGGTGGAGGGGGTTGAATTCCTGCAGGTCTGTCTCTCCAAACAGGAGCCCTAGTGAATGAGTCAGGCTGGAGGAAGGGCACCTGTTCCTAAGTGGTCTGTGCAAGTTGCAGGCTGAGAGAAGACGACGTTCATTCACTGCGTGCAATCTGCAGCCCCGTCTCCCTTTGTAAAGATAGCTCTGTGGGGAGAGGAACTGGGGCCTAGAACGGTGCCTGGCCCGTACAAGATGCGCAGTCAGCGGTGCCGAAGCGAAACATGGATACAGTACAGATATAGGAAGCTCCTATCATGTGCCCGGCACCGTGGATCATCTTGAAACAACAAGGAGCACAAAAAGAGCCCACTCCCCGTCCCACAAAGTCGTGGAACACAGCCACTTCACATCCTGCTCTCTCTGCATGGCCTCTGTTCCCTGAGGACCCACCCACACAAGGCCCTTCCCTCCTCCCTCTCCTCTTTCCCCAGAGCCGCAGGTGATGGCTCCACCACCTGACTGCTCTTCTGAAATCTGTCCTTTGACAGTGGTTTCTCTCCTTTTTCTTCAACATTTTAAAGAGCAAGGCTACAAATCATCCCACCTGTCTCTTTTCTGTGTGTCAGTTAAAACACTGAATGTTAGAATATCTCTAGCACAAAAGGTTACACTAAATAAGACACCTCCAGCCATTAATGAGCAATTTGTCATCTAAGAGGTATTTTCACTAATTACAGCATGTCTGGAATTGTAGCCATTATGGACGTGTGCTAATTTACTTCAAGGCAGAACTTTTCTTTGTCACTGGTTTCCACGTACTTGTAGAGTACAGCACATTTTTACTTGGTTCAGAGATGTAGAGACTGAAGCAAATGGAAATCAAACACTTGAGGCTTCAGTTTGAAAAGGCCATAGTTCCCACTTTCAGACACATGCAAAAGCCACCAAAAGCCTCGCCAAGAAATTTGAATAAGTGCTTAAGTTTGGATTAAAAAATATATCTGTGTATTTCTATGCAGCTGAAATCAGACAATATGAATTATAATAGTTGTACTGGATTAGATAGGGTTATGTTAGCTACCGTAACAAATAAACTCCAGAATCGCGGAAGCTTATCACAAAGGAAGTATATTTTAGTGTATTTTTCCTTCACGCAATAATCTAAGGAACGAGGTTGCTGGTCAGCTGGCAGGGCGGGGGCCGAAGCCCTCTCTGCGCGGACATTCAGTAACTCCGCTCACGAAACATCTGCCAAATGGGACACGGTTTCCAAGGTAATTTGGGGCATCAACATCCAGATGGCGTACGGAGACAGAGCCTGAAGTATCTCACGTGGGAGCTTTTTAGGGGCCAATCCAACAGAACTTTTGCTCACCTTCCTTTGGGTAGAACTCTGTCACGTGACCACACCTAAATTCAAAAGAGGCTGGGAAATGCAACTGGGAAAAGCTTTGGGCCAGGAGGTGGATAAACAACTTACATGTTTTTGAACAGCTAAGACTCTCTTCGTCAGGTGTAAGGAACTGAACAGAGCAGAATGGATCCTGTTCTCATTCCCCACTTGGGAAACGGGGGCTGGGCACGCTGATTTTCTTAGCAGCATCCCACGGTGGGTTGTGACAGAGCCAGGACGAAAACTCAGGTCACCCTAGGGGAATTCCCTGGCGGTCCAGTGGTTAGGACTCTGCGCTCTCACTGCCGTGGGTGCAGGTTCAATCCCCGGTTGGGGAACTAAGATCCCAAAGGCAAGCGGCACGGCCAAAAAAAAAAAACAAACTCAGATCACCCTAGCCTTAGACCACTGCTCACATTCCAAAAACAATGAAACTTACCAAGACTTTTCAACATCTTCCTCTACCAAGATGCCCCTGTAGCTGCAGAATCTGAACCAAGCATCGCCAGCCTGGGCTCCGGTGCCCATATTCCTGTTCCACGTGTCTCTGGGCAGTGGCCCCAGGATCACGAGACACAGCAGCAAGATTTGCCCACGGCAGATACGTGTCACGCTCTGTCCTTCCCCAGCTGTAAAAAGCTAATACTTCCTGAGTGCTGGGCACTGCTCTAAACGCCCCATATTTCACTCCTGGATCACTACTCCTATTATTAGTTCCCTGAAACAATGACAAATTGAGGCCCAGGGAGGTCAATCAAGGTGCCAAAGGTCACACACTTGCAAAGTGGCAGAACCAGGATTGGAACCCAGAGAGAGGCTTCGCCCTAGACCCTGTGCTCAATCATTGTGCTCTGCAGCCTTAAGGTAAAATTTCCTTCATCAAGAAAGTTTCAAATAAAATAATGGACATTGGATACTGTGTTAAATTTCAGGCTCACAGGCTGATTTCTGCCTACCTGCCTTTTCCTTCCCTCCCCCCAAGTTCACGGGCCTTAAGCTAGAAACTAATCCCGATTTTCAAGTGTTTATTAGATTTTCTATAAAACCGCTGGTGAAAGTGGAAATGTAAAGGTCCTTTAGATTCCGCATGTGCAGACTTTATGAAGTATGTCACCCTGTCCCGTGATTCCCTCCACAAGGCCTGTCCTACTCGCTGTCCTAGAAGACAAGGCTGGATCACACACACCCCATCTGAGCTCTGTGTATGAACCCCCAAACCTAGACCAATAAAGAGCTACACCTGAGCTTCCTGTTTCCAATAAAAGATAGTTTTCACTATTAGCAGCTTACTGTCATTCCTAATGAACTTTTCATTCACTCGAAAAATACTCCTTGATATACGCCATGTTCCAGGCAGTAATTTAGCCACTATAAATGAGAGCAATGAAGTCAGTGGCCTTGGGGATCTTACATTTTAGTGGAAGAGGCAAGAAATAAGTATCAGATAAATAAATAACAGAATTTCCTAAACGTTAAGGGCTACGGAGAAAGCTGAAGCTACGTAAGGGGACGGAGTGATGTAGGGCTGGGGTATGGCTATTTCAAACAGCATGGTCTGGAAGGTCCTCTCTTAGGATGGGATATTGGAGCAGACACATGAATGGCATGAAGGAGCCATCATACAACATTAGTGGGTCCTGGGAGAGGAAGGAGCATGTCCTCAGCAAGAATGGACTTGGTGGGTTCAAGAAGGAAAGGGAAGTTCAGTGAGCTACATTCTCGTGAGCAGGACAGGACAGAAGGTGTCTGATAGGTAGGCGGACACCAGTAATAAAGCCTTTTATGTGCATTTCATTCTAAATATAACTGGAAGCCACTGCAGGGCTTTGAACACAGTGATGTGATCTGGTTTATGTTCTGGAATGACAACTTGGTCTACCAGGTGCAGATGGACTCTGGGAGAGCAGACGTGGTGGAAACGGGAAGACCAGATGAGATGCCACGGGAACAGTCTTGGAAAGGGTAGATGGCAGCTTTGACTAGAGAGAGAGTGTTCCAGATGGTGAAAACGGTCCGCTTCAAGATGCATCTTTTTTTTTTTTTAATAAATTTATTTATTTTTGGCGGCTTCGGGTCTTCCCTGCTGCGCGCGGGCTTTCTCTAGTTGTGACGCGCGGGCTTCTCGTTGCGGTGGCTTCTCTTGCTGCGGACCATGGACTCTAGGCATGCGGGCTTCAGCCGTTGTGGCTCGCGGGCTCAGCAGTTGTGGCTGCGTACTCTTGAGCGCAGGCTCATTAGTTGTGGCGCACGGGCTTAGTTGCTCCGTGGCATGTGGGATTTTCCCAGACCAGAGCTCGAACCTGTGTCCCCTGCATTGGCAGGTGGATTCTTAAGCACTGAGCCACAAGGTAAGTCCCAGGGTCTATCTTAAAAGTAAAGACACTACAGGATTTATTGATGGACTAGATGTTGCATAAGAGACAAAGAAAAAATATATCTATGAGGCTTTTGGACAGAGTAGCTGGATGAATGGTGGTGTCTATGCCCAAAATGGGGACAGATGGAGGGAATCAAGTTGGTGGTGGCTGGCAATGGGTTACATGGAGGTGGTATCAAGAACACCGCTTGGGAGGCAGAGCTTGAAACACGTGAGTCATAAAAGTGGATTTGAAGATTCATACTAGGATGTACAGCCTGGAGCTCCAGAGTGAAGGAGACTGGTCAGGATAGAGAGTAGAAAACTGCCGCAGGAAAGGGCTGGGGGTACACGGTGTGTGATTCAACGTAACTGGGGATTCTGAGAGATGGGAAAGGAAATGTCCTGAAGCCACAGTAAGTAATGAGGAGAACATCTCTCCAGCTCTCAGGCCTCATGGCAACAAGGATACAGGAGAGAGACAGCCACCGCTGATCGGACTCTAGGAGTGGAAATGATCCAGGGAACAGCCAAGTCTCAGATTAAGCAAAAGCTGAGGGGAACATTCAGAGAGGAGAGAGGGGACACAGGGATTTCGCTGGTGACAGGTCATAGAGGCCAGAGGGTAATAAAAAGTTTCAGAAGATTACAGAGAGTTTTGCAACTGGGTCAGATTATCGATTGTACAGGACCCTATGACAATAAGAATCAAAAAATGATGCACAGTCTGGTAGATCTTTGACTTCTGAGGTGGCTAATAAGATAACTGAAAAGTAAGATGCAATAACGTTTGTTCTGATGGTCTATTAGGAAAAAGAGAGTAATCAATTCTAACTACATTCCTACTCTGGGTCAGCCTCCCAGACATCTGTGAGGAGTCTGGGAGCTGATGACTGGGGGAGGAACAGTCATACCAGGAGCATCGTACACAGATACTATTTAAGCAATCTCTTTATAACACCCATGTGTATCAGTTTCTGGGTTTGTTACAACAGAGCATTACAATATGCATGGCTTGAAACAACAGAAATGTACTGTCTCACATTTCAGGGGGCCGGAAGTCTGAAATCAAGGTGCTGCAGGGAACATTCCCTATGAAACCTGCAGGAGAGAATCCCTCCCTGCATCTTCCTAGCTCTGGTGCTTCATGGGCAACCTCTGGCACTCCTTGGCTTGCAGCCTGATTGCTCGAATGTCTCTGTCATCACATGGTTTTCTCCCTGTGTGTCAACTGTGTCTCCGCAGGTCATCTTCTTATCAGGACACCAGTTGTATTGCATTGGGGTCCCACCCTACTCCGGTGTGAATGCATCTGAATACCTAGTTACATCTGCAATGAACCTATTTCCAAATAACGTCACATTCTGAGGTACTGGATGTGAGGACTTCAACAGATCTTTTTCTTTTTTTGGGGGGGAGGGTGCGGGTCAGGAGGGGAGTGATCCAATTCAACTCACAACACTGAAGTACTGCTTTTTCCAGTTTTCATGTATAACTTGTGCACCAAATAAAAATTAATTTGCATATAGTTTTTCTTTCTTCCTCGTGGGTTCTGACCAGTTAGAATTGTTTTAGATTGAGCTTTCCTGACGAGTAAATGTGTCCAAAGATGATTATTCTGAGTGCAAGAGCACTTTTCCCCTCATCCACTACATTTATAGCCTGTTTGAAAGCCACAGAAGATCAAGAAATTATTTTCACACAAACATATCTTCCTTTCCTCTATGCGGCCAGCAAAGCTTTATCTGAAGGTTGATGTCAGTTTTGTCATTTTCCATCAGCCTGGTGGTTGATGCTGTTTTCATTAAAAATTCTATTATTCTAAAAAATCCATCAGCAAGATTGTAAGATTAATTCATATGTACTTTGTATAAGACAAATCTAACCTCTCAAAAGGTTTCTAAGCCAAAACATCTCACACTGACAAGGCAGCAAGTTGGCCAAATACACCCAAATAAACCCAAATAACTCAACCATGTGAATCAATGAGATCTGGGGAAAACAGATCATGAACAACTGAGACTGCTATATATAATTTAAACTACTTTAAGCCCCATGGCACACGGCTGCAGGGAGAAGGATTGCTCCTGTAGTTCCGTCAGCAAATTCCGAGATCAGTTTCTCACGGCAGACACACTGGTCTTGCCCCAGAACTGCACGGGAGAAAAATGACCAAATGCAGAGAGGCCCCCTTTTCTCTTGTCACCATTGCTGTGGAAGTCCTGAGCTGGCCTCTCAGTGAACAGGTGAGAATGAGGGGAAACGCAATCACAGGGCTGCAAAGCTGGAAGGGCTTAACCACCCCCAACAGTCGATGGCATCCCTACCCTGGCTTTCCCAGCTGACTCCAGTGGACTTGTCATGGAAGAACCAGTCTTCCAAGGAAAAACGGTCTACAAGTCCTAAATCTATGCATGAACTCCTGACCCCATTATCTGTGTCAGATAACCTGGCTCCATAGAACCTTCCATATGTTTGTTGTTGTTGTTTTTTATCTCGTAGGAAATTCATCTTCAGAGCCATGAACTGTCATAACTTTCTATGCAACAATCTTGTGATGAAAAATAAAGGAATACCTTTCTCCTCACTCCCTCTCTGATATAAAATAGCTCAAGAAATTATTTGAACAGAAGAAGATTCCTAGGATCTAAGCATATGTGTAGGAGAAACACACAGAGAAGTATAATTAGACATGGATGGAGAGGCATTCCTCTCCTCATAGACCTTCCAGAAGCCAGACACAGTACGTCTATCAAAGTGTTGCCACATGGGTGTTTAAGCTACAATAGGTTATAGGGAAAGCTGCTAAATGCGTGGCTATATGCACACACACACGTATACACATGTGTGTACATCTGTACACATGGAAAGAGAGAGACTAATTATATCATTACAGACTAAGCTTTGTGTACACCGTTTCATTTTAACCCCAAACGATCCTTTGAGGTAGGTAGTAAATGTCCTCTTTACATGGAAGAATGTTTAAAACTTGCCCAAGAGAACACAGAGAAAGTACTCGAGTCCGAGTTAGCGGCACCCTGTCTTCCAGTCCGTTTTCTCTCTGGCACACCACTCCCGCTGGAATATGAGTTAGGAAGGTCTGGTTTGTTGAAGAGCTTTGTCTCCTTCAATTGCACTCACGTGAAACATTCCTACTGCTTCCTCCCTGCCTTTGGCTCACAAGTGCAATTTGAAATTGCATCCTAAACCCAACCAATTCTTGATTTCCTAACACTATTATTTGACCATCTGTGTGATGTTAATGGTATTATTTATTTATTACACCAGGAACCCATCAACCTGCTCCCAAGGAAGCAAAATGATCTCAAATGCAAAAATAAAGTTGCATTTTACCCATCAGTGGAGACTTTGAACTTAAGAGAATAAATGTGCCATTCATATTAATTATAATTTGTTCAGGCTTCCCCAGGAGAGATGCCAACGGTCCTATTCCTAGCGCAACAAAGAAGGTGTCACCTACTCTGCCTCACACTGCTAGGGTCACCAGAGAGACTGGCTTGTGGGCCTCAGAGAAGTGCGCTTCCACCTCAATGTGTGCAGTATCCCACTCCAGAGAGATACATGGTGATTCTGAGGAATTATTAACTCCCTGTGAGAGGGTCCAAGATTGCTGATATCTGAAGCAAACGGGTGGAAGAAGAACCACCCATTTGGATAAAATTCTGACTTGAACAATGTATGAAGATTCTATGATCCTCTGATGCGAAGGGACCTCTAGAGGCCAGCTGGGTCATTCCCTGTGTCCCCATCGTGCCACAGACCACACCACACCTGACCCACTCCCATACCCAATTCCTAAAATACCTCCAAGGAGGTTCTTGTGCCCCAGAACAAGGAAGGACCACGAAATGCACTCGGTTTCTGGGAAGAGAAGAAGTTGGCAATGAAGAAAAGAAGGAACAGAATGAGGAAAGCCCTTCGGTACGAAAAGAGAATGAGCTTCGTATTCAGACAAAACTGGCTCTCAGCCCCAGGCACATTCACCATCCAATGGTGTGATCTGGGAAGTGGCTCACTCTGCCTTCCAGTGCTTTGCTTTTGTGATCTGTAAAACTGGAATAATAACTGTCTCCACCTCACGGAGCGCCTATGAGCATTCAACAGGTCTGTGCTGGTAGAGTGGTCAGTGCCTGTCTGACACATAGTAAACAGAGCTGTCCCACCAGCCCAGAGGCAGAACTGATAAAAGCTAAGAATGCCAGCTTTAGTAGCAGAGGGAAGCAGCAGTTAGGAGACAGCATGAAGATAAACGTTAGCCAATTCTGTCAAAGGCACCCACAGTCAGTAAGATGCTTTTGCACTTAGTAGGACAAGGTGACCTTGTCTCAGGCACAGGTAGCCCTAGGCCAGGGCTCACGGCTGTGTGATGCAGTGTGGCCGGATGTCAGCTCCTTCTCACCCTTGCAGGAAGCCCCCTTTGTGGGAGACTGGTTATCACTAGCCTCATTATCTGAAAAACCAGGTGGTTGAACTCCCTGGGCTCTGTAATCCTTTCAAACTCAAAAGAAAAGAGAAGCATTTCTGCAAAGCACCAAACCTTGCAGGTGAGGAGTGCTGGAGAACTGGGCTGCCCCTCTTCTGTAAGTTCTTTAGGTTCTCCTGGCAACTGGCATTGTCCTTTCTCCCGCTGCCCCACGCTCGATTGGGTGTTCAGTTTTGCCATTTTAGTTGCTGGCTCCTCAACAGGCTGTGTGTGCTTCCAGGAGCCTCCCTCCACAGCCCCATCTGTCCATGCTCTTCTGAGACCCGGTCCACCCGATGGATGCCTGGCAAGCCCCAGAGGTGAGCAAACAGGGGTCCATCCCGGTAGGGGCCAAAGCAGCCAGAGCAGCACACGCTTCCTGAGCGGCACTGCTGTTCTGAACAAGTTAACTCAGAAACAACAGAACCGTAGTTACATGACCAGACACCCACTGACAGCAGACCCCAAATAGAAAGAAGGATGGGCAGAGACGCACAGAAGGATGTGCCCCTCTTTATCTTGAAAATGCTAATTTCCCTGAGGTCTACCTGGGGTTGAGCACATCGTCAGAGAGTAGCATTTCTTCAAAGGCTTAAGGACTGGATAGGGGAGTGACCCGGCAGAAAAATGGCATACGTTATGGGTGCAGCTATGAAGTAACAGACAATGGACACAGACCATCTGTGTCCTGGACAGAAAGACACCGGCTCAATTACTGACGTGTGTCTGTAACCTCCACCAGAGCAATGTCACACCCAACGTAGCATGACCCAGACACAAAGGACAGTGAGCCAGGAACACATCCGGGGCAAGGACAACACAAGACAACTCAGGAAAAAAGGGCAGAGAGGGCAAGGAGAAGATGGTGATCGCAGGCATTCCTTCCTTCCTTCACTCACGCAACAGCTATTTACTGAGCATCTTGTGTCTGCCAGACACTGCACAGAATAAGACCGAGAAGGCACTCATCCTCAAGGAACTTACAACCCAGTTGGGGAAGACAGATCGGGAGCAACCAACCAAATAAATGAATGGGAAAATCTCAGGTACAGATGATCACTCTGAAGAAATAATCCAGGATGCTATGCCAGTGTAAGCCTGGTGGAAGTGGTAGGGGATCACTTTTATTTGGGTGTCAGGAACAGCTTCAGGGAGGGGGTTTCACCTGAGCTAAGGCCAAAATGATGAAGAGCTGCCCATGGTTAGATCTGGAGGAGGGGTACCTCCACAGTGGGGGCCACGCGTGGGAAGGCTCTGTAGCAAGAGAACGTTTTCTGTGTTCACAAAACAGGAGGAAGGCCAGGATGTCTGCGGCAGAGTGAGTGAAGGAAAGAGGGGGACCCTCACTCAGAGTTTATTAGCACAAGCCCTGGTCCCAGTCATGCCCTAGGAACTAGGGACAGAAACCTGAAGAAGGTGGAGTTGTGGCCTCAAGAGGCCGTGGAGCAGCTGGAGAGACCAACAGAGAATCCATCAGCTTCGAAAACGAAATGCTAAATGCTTTCCATGATGTGAAGAGCATGCCACAGTCTCCTACAGCTGCAAGGGGCCCCCACGGCTTTTCTCAAGTACGGAAACCACGTTGCTCTCTGCTATTCCGTGGAACCGCTATACCGAAACCCAACTTCCTTCTTGTGCATTTCTCAGACCTTTCATTTTTAACTCATATTTTTTAAAAAAGCACTTAGCAGATGACCCCCAAGGAAACAATTCACTTTACTGGTTGCGGCCTTATTTGGGGAAACCATGAAAACATGAAATGCATCCATCAAAGTTATCCAGTGACGTGCTGACATTTAGTGACAGTCTCTAATTAATGAGACCCACACGCCGGGCCTCTCAGGCTCTCCTGCCCCCATCAGAGGGCTGCAGCCCACCCACTGGGAGAGAGGAATGCAGCCCACCCACTGGGAGAGAGGGCGCTCTTCTCTGACCACCGGAAGACCACCCACCCACGCGATGATGGGCACAACTGCATCCACGGCTGATGACCTCTTCAACCTCTGCGTCCACAGCCTGGCCTTTTGAGTTGGACCCAAGGCCCTGGGGTGAGAGGCCTCAGCCTCAAGCCTTTCCACAACCAACACCCAGCTCGTGCCCTTCGTGTAAGAACCACTCCACACATCTTAGTTGGTCGAGCCCAGCTGTATAGAAGCTAGGGGATACTTCTGTTTGGCTTTCAGTCATCTCATCTGTTCAGTACCCATGTGGGAGCACACGGTGCTCAGGGCATCACAGGGCGGGATCCCCGCTTCCAAGAGCTAGCAGCTCCCCATCCACGTGGAGAAGGAAAACAGAGAGATAAACAGCATTGCAAGGCAGGGTGCGAGACAAAATGAGCGGAGAGACGATGCCAAGTCTCCGCAAGGAGTTGCGAGAACACAGAACGCGGTGGGGAAAGCTCGCCCTGCAAAAAGCCAAGGAGTCAGCATTCCAGCTCGGCCACGCGCTAACTTGTGTGATTTTAGGTAAATTCCCCTCTCCAGGCCTCAGCATCCTCATCTATAAAACAGACATAATCTAGTCTATTTCAGAGAGTTGTGGTGAGGATGAATTGTAACTAACCAATAACTGATGGCACCATTCATCATTCAACATTATTATTACTACTCCTCGTAATCTGGCTTCCAAATCTCCTAGCTGTGCAACCTTAATCAAACTATGTAAACTCAGTTTTCTCATCTGTAAAATGGGATAATCATAGCACCTACAACCAGAGGGGTTGTATTAGGGTTAAATGTTAATGTTATGAGGTTGGATGATGGGTGAGATAGTGTGTAAAACACTTAGAATACTCCCTAGGACATAGTGAGTACTGGAGAAATTTCAGTTCATGTTATTATCATTGCATATTCTATTTTATGAAACCTCACCCTTTTTAAAAAAAAATATGCGTACAGACTACTGACAGGAGGGCAGAAAGACTAGGAGACTGCAAATTGTCTGTAATTCTATTCAGACTGTGGATGCCGTATTAGGTGAAAGGCTTCCCGATATGTCTACGAGGATCATTAGTGTTAATTGGAGGAAATAAAACATTCTAAAAAGTTTCCTCACATTAGAATCTGCTGCTGAAGCATTCGTTCTTTGGGAACTGCAAAAGATCCTCAAAAAATGAAACTGGTGAGAACAAAGCAGCATCAAATGAAATTAGAGCAAAAAAGTCCTCTGCTGGTTGAGACGAAAACTACAAGCATGAACCCCAGGGTCACCTGTGGTGACAGGGAGAGGGGTGGTTCTCAGGGCAGAGCAGGGATGGCTGTGGTCTGTGGAGCTTGGTCACATGCTGAACGAAAAAGAAAGAGGTGAGGATGGGAGGAAGGAAGGAAGGAAGGAAGGAAGGGAGGGAGGGAGGGAGGAAAGAAAGAAGGAAGGGGAGGGAAGACAAAAGAAGGAAGAGACGACCCACATACACACAATAAAAGCAAAAGGGAAATAACCCAGAGCCCTGAACCACTCGATTGTTGCAACCTGGAATCAGGTTACGTGCAAATTTAGCAATTTCTATGCAAACAAAATACATTCTGAAATTCCTACTTGCTTCTTTGCACACAGCATCACGAAATGCAGAGCCTGTGTTTGAGGGTTTAAGGGCTTTTCCGCTCCACAGAAATGCAGCCCAACACGGGGCCCCTCCTTGTCTAGTGCAGGAGGGCCTGGGGAGGACGATGGCCATCCTGTGGAGGCTTGAGCGCCATCTGCACGGCCCACCTGCTGCCCCGCTCACATCCTAAATTAGGCCCATGGCCAACAGGTTGGTGTCACGCAGATCCCAGCTCCTCTAATCCCTGCCCTGTAGGGCTCCCTCCACTGGGAGGGTCTTCCTCCTACTTGTCGGGAAGACAGTCAATCTCAGTGGCTGGCCCTGGATGTCAGGAGATGTTCCAGGAGGGCTTTTTTATGACAGGGCTGGGCTGAAAAAGCCCCACCATATCCCACCCCCTCCATCTACAACCGGTTAAGCCCAGTGAGTCTACAGCATATGTGACAATGCAAACAAACGTGAGGGCACGAGAGACAAGGAGAGGGGCCTGGAGTGAGTCAGGAAGAGGCATGGAAGCAAAGACAAAGAAAGAGAAGCCAGCCAGTACACGATAATGCGATTTTTCAGAGGAGCTGCTCCAGGCCCCAGCTGAGCACCTGACAGATCCAGCAGAGTCCTCATTCTCATAGGCCTGGGGACTGCCCTCTGAAGACCAGATCCCTCCCTGCCCAAATCCCCTCATTGTTCCTACTATACGGCAGCTACATCTGTCAAGGCCCCGTGGCTACTTCTTTATCCCCAAATCTCTACAGAGCTGACCGCCTTCCTCCTTCTCCTTGAAAGTACCTTCCCATCCATTTCTAAAATGTTCTCAGTATGAGACTGTCTCCATCTTGTTTCTTGAGGGCTATATCTTGCAGCCAAGGGTTAGGGGAAAGGGGGCATCCAGAGGGCACTAAATGCCATCGACTACATTGCTTATAGGTTTGTTTTTCTTTCTAAATAGTCTGAAATCAGGGCATAGTTCAAGTTTCCACGAAATCCTTTATAAAGCAGACACACAGTTATTTCAGGTGTGAGGTGTGAGGCAGTTAGACATTCCACCTTTGCTCAAAATAGTCCCTAACTCAGGGCGCAGTGGAAGAGGTGGGTTTCCGGAACCAGTGAGTACCCTGGGGGCATAAGCACTAGCTCGCCAAAGACAAAGGAGCATGGGTGCTTGCAGACTATGACAGGCCCTTAAATCACACGCTTCCTTTGGCAATGTCCCGACAAGTCAGCTCTGTAACCCAGTGTCCCTTTTGCAGCATTTTCTATCCCATGGGTATTGCCTTACATGCACCAGCCATAAACCTTAGAAGAGCCACCTTAGAAGAACAGTCACAGAAGGTGTAAAAGAGTGGGCACCAACACCAAGGTTCTCTCTCCAAGAATCTTCACGTACAAAGGATGGGAATACTGCCATCCTGCCTTACAGTCAGCTCAATGGCCCAGTCTGGAAAACTTTATTTAAGCAGGCATACATTCTTCCCATGGATCTTCTTAACTTCTACCTCCAGCTGACTCTCAGAAACTCCAGAGAGTTGAGATCTCGCATTGCAATCACTAATTCTGCGTTGCCCTTCTGTGAGTGGTATGGTTTGTAGACACTGGAAACTGAGTTAGCATTTCAGGAGGCCGGGGGGAAAGGGAGACAGATTCACCCGACCTTACTCAAAACATAGTCAAGATTCTTCTTCTCCTTCTCCAATTCCTGTCAGCCTTAACCCCAGACGTCAAGCAGGACCCAAGCCAACACTGAGACCCAGTTTCCATTTGGGAGATGAGTTCTGAATATATTGCTTTAGTGGACAGCACAGTTAACCAAAGTAAACGATCTTTTCCACAGACAAATCACACTCATATCCATGGCCTCAATCTCAGAAAGCCGTGTTCAGACAGAGAAAGCACGTCCCTCTGCTACCAGCTCGTGGCATGAAGACACCCCAGGAAAGCTCAGACACAGTCAGACCCAGGACAAAACAGTAGCTCTGCCAGAGTACAGGAGCGGGGCTGGCGACACCCCGGGGCACAGGCAGAGTGATGGCATTCACAGAAAGCCAGACCCGGCCTTCGGGACTCATTAACACCAGAGACGACTGTTCACGCTGAGCCCCAGCCGGGCCCCCAGTCACCACGGCCACTGGTTGCAGGTACAGACAGTGCTCAGGCCGCTGGCCTCCATCTCTGAGACCCCCTGGCCAGCCTCGCCTCCTGCTTACCAAGTCCTGAGCCTAGGAGGCCAGTTTGGGGGAAACAGCTCATCTCTGGAAGCTCTGAGCGTTTCCCTGGGACCACCACCTTTCCGGGGCAGAGCACCCAGCTCAGCCATGAATTGTGCTGCCCAGGGAAGCAGCGACCTCCCCGCCAGCAGCTGCAGAAAACACACCTGCACCTCTAGCCCTCTCCCCCATCCCCTACACAAATCACTGTCGATTCAGAGAAGAATGGCGGCTCCCTACCTGAGGGTGGCGCTCTCCCCCTGCCGGACCGTCACGTTGTCCATCGCTTTGGGGAAGGTGGCATCTCCGCTGCGCACGGGCACTCCTGTGGGTACAAGGAACAGCAGCCTGAGAGACACGACCACGAGGCACTTCCAGGGCAGGAACAGGTACCCACAGACCCCCATCCTCGACGGCCACAACTTCCCAGAACTCCGGCAGCCGCTCGGCACACGCCCCCTGGGCGCGCACAGGAAGTGGGTGGGGTGGGGTTTGGCGGAGGAGCGAGCACGGGGCCCCGGAGGCGCGGGCAGGAGAAAAGCGCGCAGACTCCTCCAAGTCTAGTGTTCCTCCCCAAAACCAGCCTCAGCGCTCCAGCCTCGGAGAAGCGGTTTCCACGGAGAACATCCAAAGGGGGCTCCCTCGGTGCTGCTTCAGCCCGGAAGGTGGCGGAGAGAGGCGAAGAGCAAAGACAGGTGCAAAGGTGCGGGCGCGTCTCAGGAGCCCCTTCCTCCCGTTAACAGCTCAGGCATGGCACTTTGGAGAGGAGTAAGCACTGTGGTACCAAAAGGGGACACGGAGTGGGTTAGATCCGGCTACCCAGAGATGGTCTGAATTCCTCAGTTCCAACAAGGGCAAATCCAACACTTTCTTTTTAAGTTTCAGAGGCAGGGTAGCCAGCAGGAAACAGTCTGTAACAATAGCAGAGCCGGAAAGTGGAACACGCGGGAGACGCAGGGGTGAGCCAGGAGGAGAGGCTACGCCGGGCTTCGCGCGATCCGGACCGGGGATGCTGCAGCAGCCGCCTCGGTCAACTTCGTCCGAGACCAAATGCGCGCTGCAGCCTCCGCGATGCGGCCGGTCTCGGCTGGGCGGTCTCCGCGGCGGCGGCTGAGGCGGGAGCGCACGGCGGCGGACGCTCGCTCGCTCGCTAGCTGGGGAAGGCGAGGGGCTGCCGGCCCCGGAGCCGCGAGGACGCCACGCTCAGCGGCCGCCCCCGGCCTCCGCGCCGCGGGCCTCCCGGGAGCAGCCCCGACGCGCGCGGGCCCAGACCGCCGGGGTTGTCATGGCAGCAGCTCCATCACTGACCGCAGCTCTCCGCCGTGCTGGCGCCGAGCGAGCTGGCGGACCGCGCGCATCCCGGCGGGCGGCGGGAGCGGGGCGCAGGCGCCCACCTTAACCCCCGCCGCGCCGCGCCGCGGCCGCAGGAGCTCAGGCGAGGAGTTTAACCACTTCCCCCCTTGAAGAGCTGTCACTTCCAAATTAAGAAGAAATGCAAAGTTACTACACAGCCTCAATAAGCCCAAGACGTCTTAATAAGGGTCACAAACTAATTAACTAGGAAAAGAAAACTCTGCAGCATGCATGCGTGCACCTTTAAAATTATCAGATTAATACATTAGCATTTAGAGTAAATTTAAAGTGTTGGGAGGACGTTTTAGAATCATCTCATTTTTATTCAACAGGCAACGCCCACCCCACCGCCACCCCCCCAAAAGCTACTTCAAACACCATTCTAAATAGAGATCTTCCATATATAAAAGAAATGCAAAATCACAGAAGCCTCTTAGTGTGCGAAACTGGCAAAACCGCATCAAAATTTTGGTCAAGTTCAGACACTGACTTACATTCTTTATTCTTGTTTTGTCGGCATTAAAAGATGTTAGCCCTGCAAACTGCCCACTCAGATGAATGAGTGTGAGCCCCCGGCTTTATTGATACAGAGGATTCCCAGGTGTCCTGGGCTTCACACTCCTGCAGGGCTGATTGCATCTTAAGAGGTGTGTTTTTCAAATTCTTGAAACTCAGGGAAAAATTGCATTGGCCTCAGTTGCTGTCACTTCTCCTCTCTGGCTGCTGTGGGTCCCTCTGTGCCTACATCTGCATGTTTCCTCTCACTTCAGCTCTGATGGAACGCAGTTCCTTCCAGCCTGGGCCTGGCTCCTGAGGGAGGGGGCCTAAGCCCAGAGCGGCACAGCCCACCCCACGTGCTAACACCAACATGTTCTCTGCTCAGGGACTCCCGTCTGAGCTCCCTGCACTGACCCAGATTCTCCCTGGGGACAGAGAGGAAGCAGCCGTGGCTCTGTTTTTCCCCTAGACTCTCTCTCAAATCCAACCAGGAAGCTCTTTTTTAAAACAACCGTTAAATAACAACAACAACAACAACAACAGTTCTTCCCAAAAGCCATCCAGCCACCACCAAAGAGACTGAATCATCCTAACTGAATCGCTGTAACCGTCCTGGTGCCATAAGAGCGCGTGCATCTTTCAACTGGTCACCCCACTTACGTGTAGATAAAACGTGGGTGAGTAACGCACAGGCATCTCACTCGTCACACCCCGGTCTCTCCAACTGCCCTGGATTGGAAGGGATGGAGGTGGGTGTGCAGATGTGGAAGCCACGCTCCAAGGTAACAGAGAAAGACTGAGGAGGCATGGCTTCCTCTTTTAACAGGTGACCCGAGAGTGTACAACAATGTAAAGTCAAGCAGCTAATCCATCATTTCGCCCATTTTCCCCTCGTCTCCTCTGTTGACTTTTCCAATATTAAATTCTCAGGGAAATCCGTCGCTACTTTTGTCCAGTGGGGACCAAAAAAAAATCAATTGTCAACTTATGACCACAAAGAATGACTTTACTATCAAGAAAAACAAAAATGATGTCTTCAGGGTGCAGGAGGTTTTGTTTATGCTTTTGAAAGAACGGGAGGAGAATTTACCTGTTTTAGTACCAATCCGTTCTGACAAGTCCCTACTTTACCTTCACTTTGCAATGGGAGTTGTGGAAGTAGGAAGTTGCATGATTTCACCAAGTTAAGATATTATATGAGCAGACGTCAGGTGTGAGGT
Source organism: Phocoena phocoena (assembly GCF_963924675.1). Lineage (NCBI taxonomy): Eukaryota > Metazoa > Chordata > Mammalia > Artiodactyla > Phocoenidae > Phocoena > Phocoena phocoena. Next base: position 3,246,723 of record NC_089226.1, read on the forward strand.
CATGACTGCTGACCTCAGTCCGCTGAATTTGGGGTTCTCCTTATGCGGAGGCCAAGGAATTACCTGTAATCATCCACATCCATTTTAAGCACCACTCCTGCTCCCCTCCAAGACTCCTCTTTGTAAACAGGTCCCACCACCGCAAGTGGAAACAAACACCAGCAGTGGAGAAGGAAGGGGGACTCATTCTGGGCTTTGGAGTCATTTCCCTCCAGGCTTGAGAATGGCAGGGATGAGTCCTTTCATGATAAACTCTCACCCTGGCTCTTGCATCTAATTCCCAGGTAGGTACAAATGAGCGTTAGTTTTTGCATCTAGGAATGTGGGTAATGACAACAACAGGCCTTCCCGAGGGGCCTACATACATGATTAACTCTACAGTAAAATACTTCGAAATCCCCTTAAGGTGAAAGATGCTTTATTAATACATTTTGCCTGCCACTGCTTCATTATTATAGCTGGGCGGAAAAATAACTCTTCTTACAGGCTCTGTAAGATGTTCAGTTTATACCAGTCTGCATGCGGTTGATCTAAGACGCTCACACCATCTTTGTCTCTGGCGGGGGAAGGGAGAGTGGTGAGCTGCGGCCTCCCAACCTGGCTGGCAGAAAACCCAGCAGAGATCAGGTAACGCTCAGGCTGGACAAAGGAAAGCCACTGGCAACCTCACAGCTGCTTTGTGGACCCAGGGATCCAAACTTTATTCAAAAATGGAAGTTTAGAAATTGGTGAGAGGTCAGAGATGCCCGCACAATTAACAAGGCAGAATCCATTTTATTGAAGCTGCTGATTGAAGTGGTTTGACTAGATGAAGATCAAAATCACATGTCAACTCCCGTCTCATCCCCTAATCCCTAAATATAACCAAACACTTAGTGGCTTATCTTATATCCCGTCTCTTGCTTCATAAAAACTGCTGGATTTATTTTGTTTTTCCCAGCATATCCGAGTTAATGAAAAAGGAATGACAGTCAGAGCAATTTCATTATTTGTGTTCTTTATAGACATAACTTCCTTTCTACCTCCTGGAAAGCAGATTCCTAACGAGCGCCCACCTCCACTTTCTCCCCGCCACCCCCCCTGCTGTCTCCGTCTCCATCCTCCGTTCCCTCCTGCATACACATACAGTGTACACATAAATCAACTTGTCATAGCTTGTCTCCACTCTGGCAGCTGTAATTGCTGCAGGTTATAAAAATATCTATAGGACAATGCCTTTCAAGCTCACAGGCGTGCACACACACACACAGACACACACACACACGCACACACTGCCTGAGCAAAAGAAAACAATCATATTCCCTTTAATAATCCTGGGACTGCAAAGGACGGGGCGCAGAGGAGCTTGCTGGGTAGACTCTGGAGGGCTGGCAGGTAGAGGAGGACGCAGGGCTAGACGGAGACTCCGGGCGGCAGCAGCCCCTCCTCACTAAAGCAGGGCTGGAAAGGGGAAGAATTGCCAATGAAAGGGAAATTGTTTCAGCTGTTGCTTTTGTTTTTCTCTGCGTTACCTACAGCAAGCTGGGGTTGGCTAAAGAGCCAGTGAATGTTCTACACACACAAGAGCCCGAAAGAAGAGCTCTAGCCTGAGACATGCCAGTGCCGCTTCTTCTCTAAAAAGGTGTAAGGCCCCCCTCTCCTGGTGGAGATTCCAAATAGGAGCACAGGCGAGAAGATGCGACACGCAGGGCAGTTAGAGCGGTGTGGCACCCAACAGACCTCGCAAGTTTTAATCAGGAAAGGCGGTGTCCGTCTGGCTCAAGAGACAGCTCTAGGGGAGTAGGGAAGGGCCGGACTCTGGAAAGGTACCTGCTGCTCTTTCCACCTATGTGAATATAAGGTCAAAATAAACGCATTGTTCATCCGGGCTAGAGTCTGGTGTTGTTAGGATTTCAGCAGGGAGAGCCAAAGAGCAACTTGAAGATGAGGAAGAAGCGTCCAGAGAGAAGAAAGAGATCAGGAATAGAGAGAATTCAGGAGCATGGGAAGAAAAGGCAAAGGTGAGGCTGCCCATGGACTTTGAAAGGTACATAAAGAGGAGGGGTGATCAGCAGAAAAGTTGGCAGGTAGACAGAAAAGTAAAGAAAAGCGGGGCAAATGATCAAAGTCCAAGTACCATCAAAGCAAAGGCCAGGTACCCAAAGGGGAGCATCGCAAGAGCCAGGGGTCTTTAGAGAAGCATCTCTCCATATCTAGGTTTGGGGTCATTATAAGACTCTGGATTCCCAGAATCACAGAATGATATGGTCAGAGGGGACATCGAAAGATATATAACCCACTCGTTTCATAAGTGGGAGGAGTGAACCCAGGAGAGAGGATCCATTATCATAGGAATAAAGTTAACAACTCATAAATCAGGACTAGAGCTCGGGGCTGATGGGCCCTGCTCCTGTGTTCTCTCCACTGTACCTGGCAGGTAAGGACACTGCTTAAGGGCCAAATGACAAAATATCTCCTTTGGCTGCTATATCTGCAGCAAGAGAGAGAACCACAGAAGAGGTTATATTAACACAGAAGTGTTAACATTGCTGCCCAGTACTGATGCCTCTGGGTATCCAGTTATTCAGCTGAATTCAATGTCAGCCATCAAACTTCCACAAGCAGACTCTGAGTGCCTCCTGTGAGCCAGGAACTGTTGGAAGTTAGAGATACAAAGAAGAAAGACATTGCCCTGCCCTCGATTTGCTTACAATCTAGTGCTGTTGGGGTTGTCAATGGTTCTATTTGCATTTGCATCCAGGAAAGTTGAAGTTGTAATGAACTCAACCCAGCGCTCCCTGGAAGCCCCTAAGAACATTCTCGTCGCCAAGAACAACAACCTGGGATGCGCCTCCCCCGTTGGGAACAGTTGATTTCCAGGCGCTGTGTGTCCAGTGTTCCAGGCACTGACCATGGTTTCCTAAGATTCATTTAAAGAGGCATGGGGGGAGGGGCAGCGGGATAGTCTCAAGGATTTAAAAATGGAGGGAAGAAATTCATCTACTCAACAAACACGTTTTCAGCTATGTGCTAGGTGGTGGATTCCAGTGGTGGGCAAGAGAGACAAAAACAGAATCCACTGTGCATCTAACACCGGCAGGGGAGACAGATATTAAAGCAAGAACTTTACAAAACTGTAGATACGATGCTGACAGGCACCGTGAGGAACTGGAAGAACAAACACGATAGACGTTTCTCTGGGAATCGGGACAATCAGGAGACGCTTCCCTAAGGAAATGACTTTAAACTGGGACTTAATAGTGAGAAGGAGTTGACCGGGCAGATGGTGTGGGCGGGAATCTAGTTGCAGACGGGATGGAATGTATACAACCGGGGACGGCAAGGAGCCTGAGACGGAGCTGCCTTTTATATTCACAGACCGTGCTCTGTTAAACTAAGAGTGGGGACGTCTGAAGTGCTCTGATTGGAAAGCTCTAACTGCTTCCTCATCCTGTGTTCACGCACTCATTGATTATCAATTAAGAATGACCAGGGGCTTTGGACTCAGACAGACCGGAAGTCAGACATCATCTCCTCCATCACTAGCTGTGTGACCTTGGGGCAATCACCTTGTTTGTGAAATAGTGATAAGAATGGTACCTAGCACGGAGGGTGGTGTGAGGATGCTATGAGACTCTTGACGGACAGAGGTGAGCACAGGGCCTGGCAGCTGCTGGGCCTCTGCATGGGGACTGCACGGAGGCCAGCGCATGTGCTTCCCTCCTTCGGAAGGGTCTAGGTGTGATATTTGTCCCGAGAACCCAAGAGCATCCCTCTGAGTGCCAGACCTGTGAACACCATCCCTGTGCATGTCCTGAGGGGTTTCATCCCAGGGACAGAACAGAAACATCACGCTGAGATGTGGTCAGAAAGGGAAGTAGCTTAGCCTTCAAACCAGGGCAGGAAGAAGGTGACCCTGCAGTTCCCACCCCAGTGTCTTGAAAAGCACACAGGATCCAGGCCTGTGGGAAACAGCCTGAGCTTGAGAAAGAGGACGGGGTTTCCTCTTTGTGCGGCAGCCTGGGAACTTTTGTCTGCCATGCTCCCACATATACCTGAAAAGTAGCCAAACAACCTGAGAAAAAGACAAGACGCCTCCATCTCAGCGGTAAATGAGCAGTGCCTCTGACCACCTTCGTGGAACTTGGGCCCATCTTTGCTCCCGTGGGCCTGGTGGTGGAGTCCAAAGCCCCCCTACCCATTCCCAGGTCCAGATTTACACCAGTCACTGGATACTAACATGCATTGCTGGCCTCATTGCTCCCAGTTTCTACCCTTGAGCATCCCAGGGCTGTGCTACAGGATCAGCCAGACTCCATTTCCAAGGTTTGCAAGATGCAGCCCAACCAGAGTCAGTAGTGGCTTCTCACAGAGAAAGAGCCTCTGGATGGTAACCGGCCACCCCAAACTTGGAGCTTAAACCCCAAATGTACCATTAGAGGAACTTGGCTTTCCTCCCCAGCCCAGCCCCATGCCCTTCTCCTTAATCAATCGCCTTTTACTCATGTCTCTTTTTAACCTTTTCTCTGCATTTTCTCCCCAGCCAGGAGCAACAGCAGAAGAGGTAAAACTTAATGAGACAGGAATTTGCTCAAAAACTTATGGGTTCAGTTGTATTTCTTATTGGAGGTGGCATTTTGTAAATATCATTTTATAAACCAGAGTCTCTGGATCCGAGTCTTAACTCACGCCATCATTAAATAAGTCACTTGCTTTTTTGTTTGTTTTAGCTTCTTTGTTTTCAGAAGAACCAACATCTCCATGATATGTGGACCTTTGAGAAGATCTAGTGTCTAATACATCCAAATGGGCTAATACACTTTTTTTTTTTTTTTTTTTTTTTTTTTTTTTTTTTTTGCGGTACACGGGCCTCTCACTGTCGTGGCCTCTCCCGTTGCAGAGCACAGGCTCCGGACGTGCAGGCTCAGCGGCCATGGCTCACGGGCCCAGCCGCTCTGTGGCATGTGGGATCTTCCCGGACCGGGGCACGAACCCACGTCCCGTGCATCGGCAGGCGGACTCCCAACCACTGCGCCACCAGGGAAGCCTGGGCTAATGCACTTTTGAAAGGTGAAAGTACTGTTCTACAGTAAGATGACAGCCCGTAGAGGGCTGGGGTCAAGGGTACTGCATTGGGCCCCCAATCTGTCACTTATTGGCTGCATGGAGTTCCCCAAGTCACCTCCACTTTCCTTCTAAGTGAGGAGTTTGGATTAAATGACCTCCTAGTCCCCTTCCAACTCTCAGTCTATGGTTTTAATGCTTCTCAACACTCTTCTCAAAAGCAGTGTATCTTCACGTCCGCTTATCGGTTTCTCCTATAGAGAAATAGCCCTCCTCACCCTGTCCTTCCACTGTTCCCATTCACCAAGGTGTCCACTTCAAAACTCGGAAAACTGTGACACAAAGTAATTAATGAGCCACATTGGACCTAAGGCAGGCGATGGAAGAGCCATGATGATTAAAAGTCTTCCGATAAAGGGTTTCTTTAAGGAAAAGAAAATCCCACAAGGCAACCAGCAATGTTAATCTTCAATAAACAGGCTGTTAATATTTAACTGGAATTTATTTAAACCTATAGTAACTGTCCCATTAAATCTAAATTAATTGCCCTTTTGGGACTCTTCCCCTAAAGCCGAGCCGGGACATGGCTGTCTAGATCACAGTTCGTGCTAGGCATCCAGCCATAAAGGGGATATTTCAGCCATCCATTTAGGACTAGATGATTAGAATATCATGGTTGAAAGGGCTTTAGAGGTCAACTAGGCTAGTACGTTTTATATTCTGTGTCTTTGGACTTTCTGGGGACCTGTTTTCCCCACCTCTTCAGCAAGGACTTTATTGTGTGTTCTATCTTTGTGTGTGTCTCTCTCCAACCTCTTCATTCTATTTTGAAATTCCCTCTCATTCTCTTTCCTTTCTGTTAGTGATTATTTTTTCTTTTAGACTTCATATTGTAGACTCATTCTGCTGTGTTTTTGTCTGTCTCTCCTGAGTTTCTTAAGAGAAGCCACTTAAGATATATAGCAAATTCTGTGTGTGTGTGTATGTGTGTGCGTGCGCACGTGTGTGTGTATGTATATATAATTTTATGTGTCACAAAGAACATTTTATAATGGCAGTTGTATGTAAAAGACTAAAAGCTGTGAAATAATCCCCAAGTCGCACAGCTTTAGAAGGGGCAGTGAGAGTGTAATTGGGTAGAACTGATCTTTGCTATCCCTGAAATCAATCAGTAATTTTTATTATAAATGTGGTCCCAGCTGAAATTCTGGGATGTTATTTTGCTATGATTTTAACACATTCATAGCATTCCTACAACAACGCGCGTACACACACACACACACACACACACACACACACACTCACTCACTGCGTGCTTCAAATCAGTTTACTAGTGAAACGTGGATTAAAGATGAACGCCTCATCAGATGGATTAGTGTTCAAGCTAAGTTAATTTTCTCAAGAAGTGGGAGCTGGTTGAGACTAAAATAACTCACCCTGAGGTTTCTAAAGGTGTAGGTCCCCGAGTTAGGCATATAAATGTTCACCGTTTGCCTTGCAGGGCCTGGAGAGGGATGGTGATGGAGAGAGGGATGCAGTCCTTGATGGATTTGGGTAGGAGAAATATAGGGCAGAGCTGAGGGGCAGGTGGGCAGATGGGAAGGTATCCCACACATTTTTAAGAGGACCAAACCCATTCTCAACTGTTTGCTTGTGGAAGGCTTTACGTGTTTACTGCCTGTAGAACCCATGTTCCTTTGTATTTCTGTCGCCATCAAGTTAGATGAAAGACACTACACAGGGACTTCCCTGGTGGCGCAGTGGATAAGACTTCGCACTCCCAATGCAGGGGGCCTGGGTTTGATCCCTGGTCAAGGAACTAGATCCCACATGCATGCCGCAACTAAGAGTTTGCATGCCACAACTAATGAGTCCGCATGCCTCAACTAAAGGAGCCCTGGAGCTGCCACTAAGGAGCCCACCTGCTGCAACTAAGTCCTGGTACAACAAAATAAATATCAAAAAAAAGCCACTACACAATCCTCACAGTGTCTTCAGTTGGAAAACAAATCCTCTGTATTCAGAGCATCTTTATTCTTTGCTTTATTGAATCTTATAAATTGAAGAAATGACTGAACACATTTCTACATGCTTATGCATCTCCCTGGCTTTTCCCACGTCTGTCCCTCGCCATGCATTTGCCTTTGGGAGTTCAGGGTCTTTCGGGACAAAGCAATGGAGGCTGCAGATATAGCATCACATCCCTGCCAACCTGGGAGTTGATGTGGGCTTTCCCTCCTAGAAAGGAATGATTTCCCTGAACCATGTGTACACTTTCTTCATCTAGGGTACCAGAAAGCTCCAAGTGGTGCTGCAGGTGATGAGATAGAGCCACTTGGGAGTGGCCTGGCAAAGTGGACTTAGATGGGGCTCAGGTAGCTCTGAATCTGGGGAAGGGAGAGCAGGGAAAGTGTTGTGAGCGGACATGTGAACATGGACAAAATATGAAAATAATTCACCTAAGCTTTCACGGGAGTGTCCCCAAGGTTTTGGGACCAAAGATGCCTTAGAAAGTCGGTAATGAGGAGACTTTTTTTCAAAAGCAGAGAATTAGCTTAATGCTAAGACACAAATCAGGATAGATTGTCATGTTTCTATATGGAGAAGTATTAGTACCAGAATCTCCAAGGCAGAGTTGCTGGGACAAACCAAATGCAATATTTCTATCAATAATCTGCCAAAGGGGATTCAGAGAGGATTCTCCCGAGTTTGAAGAAGACATTAAGTTCCCTTAAGTAATTAAATCTTCAGTCGACCTGGATGAGCTATAAATAATCCACAAAGTTATGGGAGCGTGCAGAGAAGTGGGCAAATGCAATGTAACGTATTTGAGGAAAGATCATGGAAAATGTACTTTTTGATGCTGGACTCTGGGCAGCGGGATACGAGAGGTGACGGAGTGGACAGAGGAGTGTGGTTAATGGCTCTGACTTTCAGTCCAAGCTCCACAAGTGGCCAGCTTGACCTTTCAATAATTTCGATAACTGATAATTTGACCTTGGATAATTTTCTTGACCTTTGATAATTTTCTTACCTCTCAGAGCCTCAGTTTTCTCCTCTATTAAATAGGAATATGGGCTACCCCAAACATTTGCTGTGTGAGGCTAGATGAGACGGCAGACGTAAAGTACCCAGAGATGTATCTAGCGTGTGGTACAGTCTCCACATGCGTAACCAGGGAAACGATGCTGGAAAGAGTCATGGCCAGTAGCTCCCAAGCTACGGTCCTTACAGCACATTTTGGAGTATGATAATATAGATTATTGTTGGCAGGGATCAGGAATTTCTGCCAAAAAAGAAATGTCGGGCCTAACATTTTATGAAAACTGCTAGAAGAATATTGGAAACATAGAAACAAAGAAACATTCCCTTTACTCAAAATGGCTGTGTATAAATTCTTCAAATGTTACTCATAGTATTTATCCATTACAGCTCACAAAGCATCCAGGAACTTCATGTGACCAGTTTCTGAGTCGGGAATCGAGACTCATTTCTAATCTCCTCTGTCCCTCTCCCATGGCCCTCTCCCCTGCGATTCTACGTTTCTTTCTCTCGTGGGCTCTTCACCCAAAACATTTCATGTCCAGTCACCTTTCCCAACCCCCATGGCCTTACCTCGGCCTGAGCCATCATCCCTTCTTATTTTCTTGTTTGGAATCATGAGATGCCCTCTTACAGGGATTTCTTCCACCTGCTTTTACCAGGTCTATTTCAAGCTCCACTTTCAAATCAAGTTTTCCTGAAAACCTGACCGTGTCACTCCCTTCCTGATTCAGTCTTTAGTGGTTCCACACAGGAATTTGAATATGCGGTTTCTGAGCCTTCATGATGTGGCCTGGTTTGTTTTCACCTTTTTCTCTTGTTACCTCTTCCTTTATCGAGCCATGCCACTTTTTATTTTAATTGATTATTATTTTAATCCCTCAAAAGTTCCTCTTTTTCACCTTGGGGCCTTTGCACAGGCTGCCTTCCTGTCAAGAATACTGTCCCCACACTTTTCAGGTTAAGTTCTATTCATCCTTCCAAGTTCTAACTTCCTCATGAAGAACATAACTATTCCATTCAATTAGGTAGATGCCCACTGCATCGGTACGTCTAACATTCGTAATACTTGTAAGAGTTTAACTTCTTTCGTAGTCTCTTATACCCCCGAAGCCTCACCCAATGCCTGGCACATAATAGGTTTTCGATAAATATTTGTGGAACTTAAGTACAGCTGGGGCAAGTTCAAAAATTAAAATTATTTTCTGGCAGGGCAGGGACTTCCAAATGAATGAATATTAAGATGAACATTTGGCATTCACAAAGTGTACGGACAGGGTGTACACACACTTGATAACCAATCTCTAGCTAGAAATAAGAAGAATTCTGAGAAATTGACAGATGGCAGTTTAAGGATAAAAATAAGCATGTCTGTATAAAAGGTTATACAGGCCAAAAATAATATCTAAATAGGATAAAGGAAGGCTTGGATAAATTAATGGGTGACAGACCCATTCTGGTTTATTAGGTTAGGGGTGTCTGATGTATATCTCTAACCTTTGAAGTATGAGGTCCCATGCAAAATGGCCACTGTCCAAAACACCTAAGGAGGACATCTGAATTGATATGACCTGGGGTGACCTTTTTAATGTCATATTCCCATGTACGCAGTAATTTTATTGTCCACGTTGCTGGGGATAATGGAATTATGCTCATCTTTCCCTCTGCGCACCTTACGGCCGCCCATTCTAGAATAGTTGTGTAGACTTGGTAGGAGTATTTTTGAAATGATGCAAGAAAAGGTGTGTGTAATTTGTGTGAACAAGGAACCCTGAGCAGGGGGAAAGCTGCCTTCAGCCTTGAGGGAGAATTAGATGGACTGCCTTCTGTTCTTACCCTCCACTCCCTTGGCTATTTCCTCCACGTCTGACCCCCCAACTTCCACTTCCCGTCTCTGCACACAAGTATCTCTACCAGACCCCTTTCTTTCTTCCAAGACACAGTAGAGTTCTAGGGAACTGGAGTACCGTTCCCATGTTCCTGTTATTTATCAGACCAAAGTAGGAGACATTTACACATCAGGTTATATAAATATTTTCAGTCCACCATTCTGCACGTGGGAGAGCTAGCTCACCACACTCTCATAAAAAATCCACTCTAATCCCGACATCCAGGTTATGACCTCCTATCACTCCATCCAAGAATAACGTTAATAGTAATCAGACTATTAGTCAGGGGGCTTGGTCTGAACCTGAAAATTTTGAAAAACAGTCTTATAAATTATTTTCCAAGGACATCGTCTTTAAGCATTAACAGGTACAACTGACTCTGAATTCTGGGAATTGAGCATAATTACATGGAAACTGACAGGACACAAATGCCAAGAATCCTGTTAAACTTTAATATCTCGAAAAACGTCTCCTTGTAATTATCTCTTTCCTTTGTCTCAAATGTTACTGTGAATATGTAGAGACCTAAGCATACACAGAGGTGGATGGACTGGAGACCCTTGATCTTTGGAAGCGTGGGGTTTTGCAGGCACTCCATAAAATAGTGAGGTGCTGAGTAAAGCACTCGGAATCTGACAATTTCCAGAAGTTGTCTCCATCTTTGTATTGACTCTGCTCTAGTTCTCTGCTTACAATTCTCCACGCTGAGTAGAAGCGCCTCTGCGTCAGTAATTATAGTGCTATAATGTAGGTCATAGGCATCTGGTGTCTAATGCAATTCCTGACCTGTTCTATGTCTTTGGAAGAGTCATCGCATTTTTTCAGGGCTTCAGATTTCCTTTCTGGAAGTGAACATAGTGACATACAACTCTAACAGCGTCAATATTTGCATAGAGCTTTAAACCTCACCGCTGATACCGCTTATCTCCCTTGGGTAGGCGTGTCTCCTACATTTTTTCTCCTTTCTGGGCTCCACGAAGGCTCCCCTTGTTTCTTTTCTCTACTATTTTACTTAAATCTTAGCTCTCTGCCTCCAGCCTGTCCCTAAACCTGTGCTTCTTACAGGGGCAGGGTAGACTCCTAGGGGGAGGTTGGTTGTCAGTGTAACTTCAGAGACATGCCAGCCACTCAGCGCATGGGGGCCGGGGAGGCTAGACACTCAGCAATGCCCGTGATATTGTTACCATTGTCGAATACCTGCCTCACATTTAGGTGAGTGATTTTTTTATATCTAGGCCTAAACTGTACTCCATTTGATGCATCAACACAAAATATCTTTGCAAGGTTTTAATATTCACTAATCCTTCAGGAACGCAACTCCCTGTCAGCTAAGGGAAGACTGTGCTTTGATTTGTTCAGACCCTCACCAAGGATTGTTTACTAGTTTGAAAGCTCTCATGACCAACGGTAAAGCTCAACGTAGTCGAGGCACCAGTTCTACAGCCCTGTATCGGTCTGCAACGTAGCCATCACGTTCATGGAGATCCTATATACAGACACGAGCTTCCACACTTCATTACATCCTATGGTGTAGTTCTGCCTACAGATTTGTTTTACACTTACTTGATTATTAATCATTTTCTATTTATGTTTCTTATAGATCCAGTTAGGACATTAAATAGGTCATTTTTTTCAAGTAGGCTTATGGGTAGCTTATTTTATCTACAAATTTAATTTTCATGGAAATAAAGGTATTACAGAATATTTTCTTAATGAGACTTGCATCAGATAAATTAGATAACTCCTGACATAGACAATTCCATACACAGAAACCAGCTTTATCTTTCTAAAGCACAGCTCAGTCATGTCCTTTACCTGTTCAGGAAAATTCAGTGGCTCGCCCGCTTTATAGTTCAAATTCCCAAGTTTGGTCATCAAGGCTCTCAGGAATACGCCAGCCTAACTGTGTAGCCTCAGCCTCTGTGGCCCTACTCTGCCCCTCACCCACCATCCTGGGACTGTTCAGACCCTCTGGATCTCCCAGTCTAAGTATTTGCTCAAACTTCCCATCTGCAGGGTCCCTTCTCTTCCATCCACAGATTCCTAAATCCCATTCAGACCTCAATAACCAGTTAAAATTCCATTTTCTTCATAAAATATTACTTTCACTGACGTCCCTCTGTCCCTCTCCTTCATTGGTTAGAATCAAACCTTTTCTGGATATATAAGCATATATTTCAGAGAGATATATTACAAAATATTGAACTTCTTATACATATTTTTGTATTATAGTCGACTGCCTATTTGATCTCACCTATGAGGCTAGAAGCTCTCTGAAGACACTTCTTGTTCATTTTTGCATCTTCCCAGGCTGAGCCAAGTGTGTGGCCCTGAGTGTGAGTTCAATAAACATACGTTGAACTGGATCAGCATCTCAGTCATTGAGAGGGAGAGGCTGGGTACCATTTCCTTTATTTCACCTTGAGGAAACTGAGCTCTAAATGAGTTCTGAAAGGTTGCTTTGTGTAGAGCATCAGATGAGGCATGCTATAGAGGTAGAACACATCACTACCGCTAGCTCACTCAAGGCTCAGACCTGTACTTAGGAGAACATCTAGAGAGGCTGGCTCACATTTTTGTTGAAAGAAAACAGAATTTTCCATTTCTAGGTCAGCTTTTCAATATAAGGGTTCGGATTTATATCACTCTATACACCACTGATGATGGCAAATCTATCCCTGAAACTTTGTCGCCAAATAGAGCTGCAGGTCTCCATTTTATCAGACTATGTTCCCAACAGAAATAAGGCATGGGTTTCCCAGAGACCTCCTCAGGCTCTCCTGGTGCTGGAAGGGTCAGGCTCCCGCCGTGCTGCCCTGCACAGCTCCGGCTCTGACAGAGCCCATCCGTCACAGCCGAAGCCTGCCCTTCTCACCCGCTGCTTGAGTTGGAAATGCAAGTGGCCTTTTAACAGAACATTGTCTTAGGATTGTGTGAAGCAAAGCTGACAGAGAAAGGAAGATTCATTCCTGACACCAATCATACTAATATCCGTCACCACAATGACATTTTCCCTTTAATGATGAAAAATGCATCGGGAAAGAGTGAGGGGCAGGAACAGTGTCCGTTGGCCGCTTGGGTGTGATGGAGAGGGAATCTCTGCAGCAGCTGCTGCTGGTCTGCAACTGGGGGAGGGAAGGAAGGGCAGCCAGTTGGTTATAAACAAACACAACTGGTCCTTCATTTGGAAGAGAAGGGTGCAAGCAGATGGGAGCCCCTGGTTAGGCAGTGTCACTGAACATCTGATGAATTTCTCATTAGGCCTTCTGCCTGGGTTTTCAGTAGAACTGCCCCATTTCTGTCAGGCCCAAGCAGGAGTTCATACTGATTTTCAGGGCCACTATACACACATTGTATTGATACCATATCCAGGTTTGCAGGGCTAGTCAACCCACAAGACTGAAAAGCTACTGGGGGTCCCCTGGCCCTCATTCACACACTCTCTGTTTCACGGAAGGGGTACACCAGAGGAATCCAGTCTACATGGTAGGCGCCATATACACACCCAGGAGGGTCTGTCGCTGGGGATGATCCATGGGTGGGAGGAGGCAAGGCAAAGCCAAAGCTTTATAGCCTGAACACACAGGGAGGCGGAGACTGCAAAGAAACATTAGGCGAGCAGATTGCTGGCAGTTAGCGGGAAGCTGTAGCATCATCTCAGGTGTTCACAGAGGGAATGTTTCCCAACAAATTGCAGGTCTTTGTCTACAAGCCCACTGCTCCCAAAGACGCTAGGTGCTGAAATCTACATAAAAGTCCTCTTCTTCTCCCCTCCTTTCTTTGCTACTGGCAGAGCCTGCCCTCCCACAATAGAGGCTAAAACGGTCAGCAATTCAATGCCCTGTGTCTTTGGCAGCTATGGCTGCCCACATGCCCAGTAGCTGGGCTGAGCACCCTGCCCTCACCGAAGAGGCACAGGTGCGCTCTTCCAGCCCCCTTTGCTCCTGCCTTTGATCACAGCCAGGTGATGGTGCCAGGGCTGGAGAAATGCAGCCACCTCCCACCCGTGGAATGAAAGACCCCATGTCTCCAGCATGATGGAGATCAGCTGTGAGACCCTGGGTCCCAGACACTGTTACTGAGCTTTTGGACATCCTGTCTCCAGGTTTCTTTGATGTCCTAATTTTCTCAGCCCCTGTTAGTCAGGGTTCAATTACTTGCAGCCCAAAGCATCGAAAGTATCACATGGGCATTTCGTCAAGAAAACTGCGTTAACTTTATAAGGACGTCACTCTATTTAGTCTCCTTTACTCAGCCTTGAACTGGTACACACACATATTCTGCTTTCTGCTGACAGCTTTCTCTTACTCCCTCACTCTTATAAATACTGGCATACACAGGCTGGTTCGTGCACCAAGAATCGTACCGCACCAGAGAGCTTCTAAAGTTTGTATGCTTTTGCACTTCTTTATGACATTAACTAACACAGCGCCCACGCGCTAGCTAACCTGCCAGCGAAGCAACCAGCGTCATTTTCTTCTTTGTGGAGAAGGAAACTGAGTCATTTATGTCCCTGTATCTGCATGAGTGGGCTTCTGCTCCCCCCTCCTCCTCTGTGTTCTCACTTTCAAATATATTTTAGGCCAGCAGGGATGTGATTCAAAGGGCCCTCAAAGCAACTGATGCACAAGGGCATATTTTTAAACCTCCTAACCCTATAGGAAGCCCTACAAATAAACAAGACCACACTGGCCACATCTTCAATTTCGAGCAAATATGCCGTCCTTCTCTGATGCTCTGGGCCTTTTCTGCCTCCCTGTATCCTTTCAGTCAGGGAAGAATCCTCCAACATAGAGCTCGATGGTGCAAAGTGACGCTAAGTTCTAAAAAGGATGCTGGAGCTCTGCCCCAGGGGAGAGAAAGGGCATGTGAGACTGTTCCCAGGAAAGGAGCAGCAGAGGCAGGAGAGAAGCTTCCTTCCACCTGGAAGCAAAGTGCTGACCCTGTGGGCTCAGGCAGGCCGGGCCCCTGCTGTGGACCCCTGTCAGGGGAAAGACTCTCTTGCTCCTTGAGGGCATGGGCTGGCCTGAGTGCCACTGACAGTCCAGGACAAAGACCAAGCACTCTCTACCGGACCCGTCCACAATCTGATCGCTTGTTGAGAGGAGGACAAACTGAGCTCGGACACCCAGGACCCTTTGGTTCCCTCCACCAGCTGAGTGCAACCACCCAGAGAGCAGGACGTGGTAACCCTTCACAACAGCCATGCAGCCAAGTGTCCCGGAAAGGCACTGGAGGAATTCCATTCACCAGTAGAAAACGCATGGAGAGAAGCAGGTGAAAAAGCTCCGTCTACCTGACTTAAGTTACAGGTCGGCCAGGGTTGCCTGACAGTAAAGGAAATCACAGACTGCCCGAGAGCAGCTATGTAATATGTACACATAATTTAAAATCAGATGTATTACTTCTTTTGTGGAATGGCTGATGAACTTATTAAAATGATAAAGATTATCTCTCTCTGCACAGCTATAATAACCATAGTAGAAATCACAATGGTGCGTGTACGAAATAAATGACCTTTTGTCATGTCATCTGATTCTCTCTCAAACACCTTGTCCAGCAGAACCACTGCCCCCATTTGACAAATGAGTCAATCACAGCTCACACTTGAGAAGGAAGGTGACAAGGTTGTCAGGGTAGACTACGGAAGATCGAGGTCTCAAATCCAACCTTCTAACTCCAAATGCAAGACTCATTTTACTCAATTGCACTTTAATAAAAGCAAGGATCCAGCTTCCTTCCTCGTGGAATACCCACGATGTCCTGGCTCACAGGGGGAGTGGAGAGAACTTTGGCAGGGTAAGGGGGGTAATTCATGAGGGATGAAAGGACACCTACAATTCAGGAGCAGAAGGCATGAGTACCGGAACCTCGTCAAGAAGGGGCCCAGTGGAAGACTGTGGCGCAGAAAGAAAAGGAAGGCCATCCCGGATGTCTGAACAATGGAACAGCCTCCGTTTATCTCCTGCTGTCACCTCTTTGCTTCTGGAAAAGCAGCATTTGCTGTACACAGAACAATAAGCAGGATTTACAGACACCACAGGCTTGTGGAGCATGGATGCAGCTCCGCCATGAAGAGCATGGTGGGGCATTTCACAGGTGACCATTGTCAGGCCCGGCAGGACCCGGCAGGAGGACAGGAGGCCTGTTATCTGGAGCCACGTTGGTTCAGGACACAACGGTCAGTCTCTCTCATCTCCTGGAAGCCCGTCGCCCCCAGAAACACTCTCCTGCTTCTGGAAATGGCCTTTTTCTTTGGAATTCAAGACTCCATGCCTTCTAGATCCCCCTTCTCCCCTCCCGGGAGTGCAGTGTTACCATCACATGGCAAGTCCCACCCTCCGCCGCTTCTCTGCCGATGAAGCTCTCACTCCTCAAGATGCGCCTCAGATGAGCCCTCTTCCAGGCAGTCCCCTCTGGTCACCTCACTGAGAAATGTCTCCCTCCTCTGGATGCCTGTCATATTTTATATCTTCTCTAGCATGGACAACATATTGCCTTGTGTTCTAAGTGAGTATAAATATGTGGTACCTTCCCTAAAAGAAGAGAAGCCCGTTGTTAGTAAGGTCTATGTCTTTTGATTAAACCAATTTACTTTAGAGCTGAAAAGACCCGTATAGGTCATGTAGGTTAATATTCTCATTTTATAGGTGAGGAAACGGAGGCCTACAGGCCTTACCCAGGTGAGTCGTGTTCATACAATTAGACCAGATCGGAGTCGGAATTCACCTGCACCATTGGCTCAGTGAAGTGCTTGCCTAGAATGAGGCCGGGATGAAAGACTGTATGAATGATTCCCAACATTCCCTGAGACCTGGCATCCCATGGCCAAAAGGGGTCCAGCCAGAGACACACGCGATTGGTAGGGACCCACAGTCCACTTCACTTCAGAGAAACTTCATTTCATTCAGCGTGTGTCTGTTCCCATCCAAAGGGGTTTGCATGAGGGATTCAGAGCTTCTGAATAAGCAACTGTGTGGTGATGACTTTTTTACAGTCAGCTGACCAGGGATGAAATTTCTTCCGATAATTATGAAATGGACAGAAGATCAATCAGGCGCTAATAAAAGACGACTGAAGATTGCTAATATAAACCCAATAGTGCAACGTTGCTTTACAAAAACCGGGAATGCTTATGGATTTCCTGTATGCTCCACTGTAAGCACTGCCCAGGGCTCGGATCCCACCTCTGCTTCCCCACTGCACGCTTACCATAGGCAGGCTGCCTTACGGTTCGCGCAGCAATGCCAGTTAATTACGGTAATGAGCAGGCTTCACATTTATGGAAACTCACCGCCTGATCCCTTGCAGCATTTACAGGCTCACATTGTGTTTAAGAAGCTCCGTTTCCAGGGGGTATAGTGTGTGTCTCCACAAAGAAGGGACGGCTCTGAGGGTCGGGGGTGGGGGGTGTGTGTGTGTGCGCCCACATGCACATGAGGGCACTATCTCAGAAGGGCCAGGCGCCTTCCTTTAGAGAAGGGAACTGGGTCAGGAAGGGGGGTGCTGGTGGAGGGAGGGGAACACTGCTGTAGGAGGGAGGACCTTTGCACATCTGGGAAGGAGTCTTTGTGAGCAAGAGAAATGAGACAACGAGTAGGAGGGATCTGGGAAGGAGACTAACTGCATGCTTAAGTAGGATGTTTCTGAAGGTGGAGGGAGAGGGTTCCTGCAGGGACATGCAGCCTTGGTTATGGAAACAATTCATCACACAGAGGAGGCAAACCACAGTGTGCTTTGACCCGCTTGTGTTCCTTTCTGTCCTTCCCCGTCTTCTCTGCTGAAGTCTTCTGGATGTGCCCCTCTCTCTCTGCCCCACTCCCTCCCTCTTTTCCTGCCTTTCCACCTCCGTGTAGGCGATGGGCAATGTGCGGGGTGGAGCCGGGGGCCGGGAGAAGCATCTGCTCCTCACTGGAGGCACTGGCTCTTGTGTTCTGTTGTTTGGAACCATGTAGAAATCCTGAGACCATCCACAAAGGAACACTGGTTCCCCTTGAAGACATTCTAATTTTTTTTTTTGTTTTTTTCCAGTTTTTTGGTCTTTTTATTGTTTTTTAACATCCTTATTGTAGTATAATAGCTTTACAATGGTGTGTTAGTTTCTGCTTTATAACAAAGTGAATCAGTTATGCATATACATATGTTCTCATATTTCTTCCCTCTTGCGTCTCCCCCGCACCCATCCTATCCCACCCCTCTAGGTGGTCACAAAGCACCGAGCTGATCTCCCTGTGCTATGCAGCTACTTCCCACTAGCTATCTATTTTACGTTTGGTAGTGTATATAGGTCCATGCCACTCTCTCACTTTGTCACAGCTTACCCTTCCCCCTCCCCATATCCTCAAGTCCATTCTCTAGTAGGTCTGTGTCTTTATTCCCATCTTACCCCTAGGTGCTTCATGACATTTTTTTCCCTTAAATTCCATATATATGTGTTAGCATACGGTATTTCTTTTTCTCTTTCTGACTTACTTCACTCTGTATGACAGACTCTAGGTCCATCCACCTCACTACAAATAACTCAATTTCGTTTCTTTTTATGGCTGAGTAATATTCCATTGTATATATGTGCCACATCTTCTTTATCCATTCATCTGCTGATGGACACTTAGGTTGTTTCCATCTCCAGGCTATTGTAAATAGAGCTGCAATGAACATTTTGGTACATGACTCTTTTTGAATTCTGGTTTTCTCAGGGTATATGCCCAGTAGTGGGATTGCTGGGTCGTATGGTAGTTCTATTTGTAGTTTTTTAAGGAACCTCCACACTGTTCGCCATAATGGCTGTATCAATTTACATTCCCACCAACAGTGCAAGAGTGATGCCTTTTCTCCACACCCTCTCCAGCATTTATTGTTTCTAGATTTTTTGATGATGGCCATTCTGACCGGTGTGAGATGATATCTCATTGTAGTTTTGATTTGCATTTCTCTAATGATTAGTGGTGTTGAGCATTCTTTCATGTGTTTGTTGGCAATCTGTATATCTTCTCTGGAGAAATGTCTGTTATTCAACATAGTTTTGGAAGTTTTAGCCACAGCAATCAGAGAAGAAAAAGAAATGAAAGGAATCCAAATTGGAAAAGAAGAAATAAAGCTGTCACTGTTTGCAGATGACATGATATTATACATAGAGAATCCTAAAGATGTTACCAGAAAACTACTAGAGCTAATCAATGAATTTGGTAAAGTAGCAGGATACAAAATTAATGCCCAGAAATCTCTGGCATTCCTGTACACTAATGATGAAAAATCTGAAAATGAAATTAAGAAAACACTCCCAATTACCATTGCAACAAAAAGAATAAAATATCTAGGAATAAACCTACCTAAGGCGACAAAAGACCTGTGTGCAGAAAATTATAAGACGCTGATGAAAGAAATTAAAGATGATACAAATAGATGGAGAGATATACCATGTTCTTGGATTGGAAGAATCAACATTGTGAAAATGACTCTACTACCCAAAGCAATCTACAGATTCAATGCAATCCCTATCAAACTACCACTGGTATTTTTCACAGAACTAGAACAAAAAATTTCACAATTTGTATGGAAGCACAAAAGACCCCGAATAGGCAAAGCAATCTTGAGAACGAAAAACGGAGCTGGAGGAATCAGGCTCCCTGACTTCAGACTATACTACAAAGCTACAGTAATCAAGACAGTATGGTACCGGTACAAAAACAGAAAGATAGCTCAATGGAACAGGATAGAAAGCCCAGAGATAAACCCACGCACATATGGTCACCTTATCTTTGATAAAGGAGGCAAGAATATACAGTGGAGAAAAAAACAGCCTCTTCAATAAGTGGTTCTGGGAAAACTGGACAGGTATGTGTAAAAGTATGAAATTAGAACACTCCCTAACACCATACACAAAAATAAAGTCAAAATGGATTAAAGACCTAAATGTAAGGCCAGACACTATAAAACTCTTAGAGGAAAACATAGGCAGAACACTATAACATAAATCACAGCAAGATCCTTTTTGGCCCACCTCCTAGAGAAATGGAAATTAAAAAAAAAATAAACAAATGGGACCTAATGACACTTCAAACCTTTTGCACAGCAAAGGAAACCATAAACAAGACCAAAAGACAACCCTCAGAATGGGAGAAAATATTTGCAAATGAAGCAACTGACAAAGGATTAATCTCCAAAATTTACAAGCAGCTCATGCAGCTCAATATCAAAAAAACAAACAACCCAATCCAAAAATGGGCAGAAGGTCTAATTTTTTTTTTAAAAAGCCCACACACTGGGCCATCAAAGTCACATGCAGTGTGACAAAGTGGGTAATTATGTCTCACTTACTTAGTGCACATCAAAGAACAAATGGCCGGAGAGCCTGTCCATGTGCAGCAGTGTGTGTGGGAAGGAGGCAGTGATGTCGCCGGCCGGGTGTGGGGCTGGGTGCAGACAGCAGCCCGCGTCCTCTGCTCCCTGCCCTGGAAAGGAACGAGGCCACAGGGTTCATTTAAATGTGGGAACCTGTCTGGCCTTTCTTTCGTCTTCCTTTGTTTGGTTTTCATGGAAACGTGTATTTATGGGAAACTCCAAGCCTGCTTGCTACAGACAGATGTTTTTGGTCTCTGTTCCTCATCTGGCTAAGGAGATGAACCACTATCTTTTTTCTCCTCAGCCAATGCAGGAGATGGAAATAAAGCATCAGTGCTTCTAAGATGCAGAGGTTGCTCTGGAAACAGGTGGTTCCAAGCAGCCTTTGGCAGAGACTCACCTCCTGGAGGTGATGCTAAACCTTGTTGGAAGGAGAGGCAGAACCCAAGGCACACATTGCATCCACCGTCTGCATCACAGATACAAAGTGGATTCAAGCTGGAGCCTGCATCACGGATACACAGTCCAGGCTCCTCCTTCATCCCTGGACCCATCCTCATCGTCCCTCCCTCTCCTTCCCCCACTGGCTGGAAAACTTTGTCACTTTAACATTTGATTATATAAAACCCTGCTCCCTTTAACCCCTGTGGATGAGCAATTGTTCTGCTATTTCTATAAAATGCCACAGGAAATATGAAAATAGGAGGCAGGATTGGGAGCGAGACTGTTCCTGAATGCCTGTGGTTAGAAGCATCAGAGATGGCTGCACAGATTTTACATCTGTGACAGGGAAGCGGAGGGCAAGGGGGACAGAGAGAGAGAATGAGGGGCAGGAGAGAGAGAACGGGCACCACCGAGGAACCCTGTCAATATGCTGTAATGTGGCCTTTAGCCTGAAGGGACTGAATCTGGGCCTGAACCCCAGCAGGGCAGCCCCAACCTGTTCCAGGCTCACTGCTTAAGGCAGGAGACCTGGGCCAGCAGATGGGTGAAAAGTGAGTCATAAGCTGGAGGGGATGAACTACACATTTCTTTGCAGTGTGAGATACCCTTTCCAGAACAGGCTGGACAATATCTATGGTCTCATTCCTTCTTTCATCAAATATTCTACGGGGAAGCAGTGTTGAGGAATGACTAAAAGTGCAGGCACTGGAGCTCCAGTCATGCCTCTTTGACTTGTATATAAATGTGGCAAGTTACCCTCTCCTGCTTCAGTTTTCCCATCTGTAAAATGGGGCTGACAACAATAGTACCTCCTTGATACAAAGTGCCTGGAATGGTGCTATTCTAATGACCTAATAAGTAACTACAATGTAGCAAATACTACCCTAGATACAAGTGCTACGTTGGTGTATAAAAGCTTGTGCCTACATTCCAGCAGCTCATAACTTAGTGGAGGAGACAGGTATGTAAACAAATTACTAACAGTGTGATGGGAGCTAAGGTAGTGATATCTAGTGAGTGTGAAATTTTGGACATAAGGATCAAAAGACTTGGAGAACACTTAGCAGAAGAGATGGGTTTTGTAGGGTAGGCAGTAAGTTACCAATTGGAGAAGAGAGATCAGTTTATTTCGGGCAAAGGTCAGAAAGAACAAAGAAGCGGAGATTTAAAAAATCATGGCTTAAGAAAAAAGTGAGAAATCCTTTGTGTCTGAGGAATGGTGGGAGGGGAAGCTGAAGGACCCCATGTGGCCCGACAGAGAGTTTGGGTTACATTTTGTTAGAATTGGGGATTCACTGGAGCTTCTAAAAAATGGTAGAGGCATGATCCAGTTTGAACGATTCCACCCACTATTATCATATTTTAGTTGCTCCCCTATCACTACAAATTCTTTATATAATAGACAATATTAATAACTCTTCCCTAGCTGTAAAAGCCGCAGTGAAACAACACAGAAGCCCTGAGCAGCAGTGAACGAGGGACGGATGGGCTGGCAGACAAGAAGCAGAGGCCCTGGTATCAGACAATGTGAGGGGCCGTGGAGACCTCTGTCTTTAAGGGCAGATGGAACTTAAGAGTTTCCTTCCAATGGCTCCTTCCCTATGCTAGAAATGTCCACATAGAAGGGATCCGACAGTGGCAGCCACAGCAAATTATCCACGAAGTATGTGTCCTCCCCATCTTCTCTCAACATCTCGAGTTGGTTTAGGGTACCTGTGGGTCTAACTAAAAACTGCCTTTCCCAGTTCCCCTGTCATCAGAGGGGCAGCACGTGGTGAGGCCCTGGTCAGTAGTCCAAGAATGGAAACCTCCCAGAGACTTCTAGGACAGTTTTATTGCCTCGTTCTGGCAATACTTCTTCCCCCTTCTAACATCTCCTTCTTCCTGCCTAGAAACCAAAGCGAGGGTGAGGTGAAGCCACCATCTTTCAAGCACGAGGACAAGAGTCTGACACTAAAGACTGCAGAGAGGAAAGATCAGAGGACCCTGGGATGCTGGTGCCATCAGGCAGCTGGTCCTCATGGAGCCTGCCCATCTCTGGGCTTCGTGCTCCACAGCAGAGTCTGGGAACTTGGGCCTCTGCTATCTGCGGTGGAATGCAGTCCCTGACACCAGGAGGCCTGTGTAGATAAATGCCTCATTTAATGTGCACTGCTATGGATGCACAGATGTTGACACATCAGAAGCAAAATCAGCTTCTCTTTGGCACTTGGGAAAAAGGGTCCATGTCTCACCAGTATTCCCTGCATGTTCGTAACCTGCAAACTGAATTCTTCTGTGTTGTCGGGTGGTAACCATAGATCTACTAGCCTATGAAGAAAAACGTCCCTGGATCCCGCAAGGCTCAGCCACCATGCAGCTCAACCCAGAAGGAAGAGTAGAAGTATCAGTATTAAAGGATAAATGTTGGCTATTAAATGTTTGCAAAATCAGTGAGGGCAGAGGCTGTATCTTTCACCAAAGAAGAAAGCGATCCCCTACAGAACATCAGTAGCTCGGTTTCTGGCCGGTCAGAGGGGAGGCAGGCCTGGATGGAATGTTGCTGGGGAGATAAAGGTAGGCCTGCAAGGAGATGGTTCTGGTCTCCACCTACAGTCTTGAAGCAGAAGTGGGGAGAAATACAAGGCACGGGGGCTAAATTGGGGTGAGTTGATAATAGGCGGGAAGTTGATATGAGGACCCCAGTGCGGAGTGGTAGAAAAATCAGGGCCTTAAGAGTTATATTGATGTGGATTTGACCAGCTCATTGGCTTTGGGCAAGTGATCTGACCACCTCAAGCTTAGGCTGTCAAGTCGTAAACTGGAAAGAACAGTGCCCAGGTACAGGCTTATTAGGAGGACTAAATGGGACACTGGACACGAAAGAGCCCAGCCCCCAGCAGGCACTTCGCAAACAAGGGCTCTCGGTGTCATCAGGGAGGACAGATGGAAACAACAACCTCGGGAGCGGTCGCCAGGGACTCCCAGGCCCCAGGGATCCGTGAGAGTCCCCTCCTCCTTGCTAGAAAAGTGGAAGGACAGCTGCTAGCCGACGTTGGCTCTGCCTTGGTTTTTGTCAAGGCTTGTAGGAAAGATCCCTCACCATCTCTGACTACCTTTTGCCCCTTTGGGGTTCAGGGATCTCATGTGAACCCCCGTGTAGCCCTGTGCCTGGGAATGAAGCACAAACAACAACCCTGCAGAGAAATCCTTCCCCACCAAGTACCAAGAGAGCTGTACCCCCACCCCCACCCCCACACGCACGCACGCGGTTCATTCTATAAACCCAAGGGGTGTGCTGAGGACCCAGACAGAAAGGACACTTTCGGATGCAGAGAACAAGTGCGAGCAAACGTAACTCAACCCAGGACCGAGGAGGGCCCTGCTCCACCAACTAAACCTAGAGCCCGGTTGCCCTAGTACTGCCCGCCCCAGGGCACAGATTCTCCTGCTGCACCACTGGGCCGCAGGGCTAGTGGAAGAGAATGATGCCTCCGGAGTTTGCGATGGCCCAGCAGGTCCAGCCCATAGCGTTTATTCAAGGTTTTGGTGGTAGGGACCATTTACACAAACATGGCAGGAGTGGAGGGAAAGGCGGCGCTGAACCAGGGCAGAGGGAACGGAAAAGGCTGGGATCACACAGGTGCCCTGGCTCTGCCGCGCCCCCTGTGTCTGCCCCACTTGCCTCGTGCACAGTCAGGTGCAAAGCACGCTGGCCGGCAGGGCCACACAGCTGAGATCGGTCTCCTGGAAACAGCAGGGCAGATACAGGAAAGGGAGAGGGCCTGTGCCCTGTCTCTCCTTGGAGCGAACACTCCCTTCCCTCCCCGGCTGGCAAAGAATGAATCCAAGAGTCATCAGCGTGTCCTGCCTTATCTTCCATCAACTCCATCCTTCTGATCTGTGACCTCTATGTGCAGGCTTTGGAAACAGAAAGTTTGCTCACTCTTGTGCTGGGAATGAGGGGCCCCAGGGAGCACCGCTATCAGTGAACTTCTTGTGGAAAATGCATCGAGTTGGTCCATAATTTACCTGCAGCCTCAGTATATGAAGCCCTCTGGTTGCGGCGGTGCTGCTTATGCAATGAGACACCGTCCCCTCCGTGAGCAAATGATGTTTTCGGGGCAATGACAGGTGGGTAGGAAAATGGGATGGGATGGGTAGGGGCAGTGGTGGCCACACACACATCCCCACCGCTCCTTGCTCTTGGCCATCTCTTCTGTAGATCTTGAGGAAGAGCGTGGGCTGTTATCTATTAGGCTGTGCATCAGGCATTTCATCTAATTTCATAATGAAGATGTTACTCCATCAGATGCAGATGACGTGTCAGCGGAAATGCAGAAGGCCATCCTTATGTGTCGGCCTGCTCTCCGCGGGGCACCCCCCTCCCGGAATAGCGGGCAATGTGCAGGTTTGAAGGGGTGGTGTTGCCACACCAGACCGATCCTCATCGAGATGCCAGCTCTCTCCTCTTCCTTGTGAGTGGATCCTGCCAGGCCGTAAGCTTTGTGAGGGCAGGAGTCCTTCACGCTCCCTGTACAACCCAGTGCCCGGAGCTTGGTGAGTGTTGTACGTGGGCGAATGAATGGATCCCATCTGCCATGTTTCCCAGGCTATGTGTGGTGTCCAGTTTTCTTTTTATAACTGAGGTACAATTGACACATGGCATTATATTAGTTTCAGGGGTACAACATAATGATTCAATGTTTGTAAACGATGCAAACCATCCATCGCCTGTATGGTGCCCATTTTTTTTAAGTTGAAGAATAGTTGATTTACAATGTTGTGTTGGTTTCAGGTATACAGCAAAGTAATTCAGTTATACATATATATGCGTATATATATATATTTTTTCAGATTCTTTTCCCATATAGGTTATTAGAAAATATTGAGTAGAGTTCCCTGTGCTCTACAGCAGGTCCTTGCTGGTTATCTATTTTATACATAGTGGTATGTGTGTGTGTTAATCCCAAACTTCTCAATTATCACTCCCCAACCCCTTTCCCCTTTGGTAACCATTAGTTTGGTTTCTACGTCTGTGAGTCTGTTTTTGTTTGGTAGGGTTCATGTGTATCATTTTAGATTCCACACGGAAGTGATGTCATGCGGTAATTGTCTTTCTCTGGCTGACTTACTTCACTTAGTGTGATCATCTCTAGGTCCAACCGTGTGGCTGCAAGCTGGTGTCTGGTTTTTGAGACCAACTTACGTCTCAAAACTGAGACCTCCAGCAACCCTGGTCCACTCCTGAGGACTGGTCCTTACGTTCGGATGAGGGATGGCGGAGCTATCTCAGCTGTGGCCTGGCTTGTAAATCTGGGCTTATATTATGCAACTTTCTGTGCCCCCTCAGCTTCCTCTTGTGGATAATAGAGACACTGCATTCCCTGCCCCATGCTTTGCTGTGAAGCTCGAATGAGGTGACACGTGTAAAAGGGCTGAGAACAGGACCTGGAGCTTGGAAGCACTCAATTACTATTAGCCGTTATAAAGTCCTAAAAAAGGACATTAATATTCTTCCTCTGTATTTGAGTGCTTTGTCCCAGTAACCTACTGGGGATATAGTTCCTCCAGGATTTGGCAATCTGCCTCGTAAGTCATGATCCTACAGCCAGCCCAAGACAGGATTGCTTACCTTGTTCCTTCTTGCCAAGATTTCCCACACTGTGCTCTCTCCTTGGAGCCCCTGGTATTTTATGAGGACCCTCGTGTCTGCCTGTGCTAGACCCAGAGATCTCTTATTTGTGGAGGTCATGTTTTCACGGATAATATTTTCTCTAGCTATCCAAACCTAGAGGGGCACCACGGGGTAGGAGTTAAGAGCCCTGCCTCCAAAGCCACAGATATCAGCTCTGTCACTTTCTAGCTGTGAGACCCTGGGTGTATGAATAACTTCGAACACCTCAGTTTCGTTCTCTGCAGAATAGGGATGCTGAGTATCCAGCTCATAGGATTGTTGTAAAGATTATACAGGTTGATTCCCATGAGGGGCTTAGAATAGCTCCCGCCTCATATTAAGCATTCAATAAATTGTAAACACTATTAATTGTAGCTACCATGTAACACGCCCCAAACACACAGAAACATGCAGCCATTTAATTAGAGGTAAGACTCCTCCCCATTCTATATCATCTGCCTGTGGATAGCAGGTCATTCCCACGTACAAAGATATGAGGCGGCCCTTTCTCTTCTTTTGCTGTGAAAATGAGTTTCATATTTTTAATGTTATATGACCTTGAAAATCAATCACAGCTCAGCATCTTGGAAGAGAAGGTGGGGAAACGGACCTCCCTTTGGCACTAGTTTGTCATCTTCTCCTACCACCCAGTTTCAGACACTGGATTTCTAACATAAGCCAAAGAGAAAGTGTACCTGTCTGGGGTCATAAAACCGAGTTCTAGTTTTAATTCTTTCACAAATCAGTGTGTCACACAGAGAAAAATCTCTTCCCTCTAGACTCCGGTTCCTGTATCAGAACAATGATGGGAACATACTAGGTGCGGCTTTGTTCCTTCTCTGTTCTCAGACTCTGTGAACGTGACCACAACTCCAGGGTCTCTGAGGATCTGGCCATGACGGAGCCAAAGCCTTGAG
This sequence comes from Phocoena phocoena, assembly GCF_963924675.1. NCBI lineage: Eukaryota > Metazoa > Chordata > Mammalia > Artiodactyla > Phocoenidae > Phocoena > Phocoena phocoena. The sequence goes on from NC_089226.1 coordinate 3,274,055, forward strand.
AGGGAATGTGTTGGCCTGTGATCTCTCTTTGGATTTTATGGTGGGAAGGCCCCCGAGCCCTCTATCACCAGCTTTGGAAAGGTGGATGGAGATCTCATGACCTTTGAATACAAGATATTAATGCTTTGACTTTTCCTTTTTAATTGTGTGAGATGCGCTGTAGTTGGCACGAAAAGGTTACGTGCTGATGTGTAGGTCTTGACAAGCAGGAAACACCAAAGAGAAGCCCCTGATTCTCTCCTTTACGGGGGCTGCTTTGGCCGCTGCCTGGGCGTGAGGCTGCAGAGCGGGCAGTGCCACCTTTCCCATCCTCAGGAGGGGTGTGTACCAGGACTTGCTATATGTTTTCTGTCCCAGGGAGTATGGCTTTCGTGCCTTTAATAGAGCCTGACCTCGCGACCGTCTTGAACTTTTCTGATCCATTCTCTGTTCTCTCAGGACAAACAAGAAGGAATAAAAATAAGAAGGAATAAAAACAAGAAGGAATAAAATGAAAGTCGTAACTCTTATCAGTTTCTTATCGCATCCAACTTCCACTTTCCAACGTGGCCTTCACGGCTGTCTGTAATTAGGCTCAGAATCACCTGCCTCGGCCTCCATCACAAATTCGCAGAGAATATCTGCTCCCGTTTCTTCTCTCTTCTGCAGGCGTGCACTCCCTCATCTCAGTTGTGAATTGTCTTTCCCCTCTGTTCTCCCCTCTTATGCCAGGCTCAGTTCAAACCCCACTGTCTGTGAGATGCTCTAGGAGGGAAGGGAGCGTATTAACCGTGTGTGTCATGAAGTGACACACTCCCGGGTGTCAGGATGGTTACTGTTGTGTGTCAATTTGGCTAAGCTACAGCACCCAGACATTTGGGCAAACATTAGGCTAGATGGTTCTTTGGAGGTAGCTTTTAGATGAGATGAAATCAGCAGACGTTGAGTAGGACAGATTACCCTGCATAGCATGCGTGGGCCTCATGCAATCAGTTGAAGGCTTTCCTAGGGAAAGACTGCATTCCCCCAAGGAGGACAGGATTCTGCCAGGAGGCAGCCTTCAGACTCAAACAGCAGCATTGACTCTGCCTGGTTTCTTGCCCTGTTTTGAACTGGACTCTACTATCCCGTGAGCCAGTGTTTTGAAATAAACCTCTCTCTCTCTCCATACACATCCTAGTGCGTACACACACAGGCACACACATCCTGTTAGCTCCGTTCTTCTGGAGAACCCTTACGTGTAGCGTAATGTAATGTTATGCTTCCCCTACAGGCAAGATGTTCTCTCAGGCTCTTTGTTGGGATGTACCCTTCCTCTGTGAAGCTTTCCTGGATCTCATCCAATTTTCTAAATCCCAACTAATTCACGTTGGGTGACGGTAAGAAGGCTGTGTGAAATTGTTCTCTGCTAGTGGTGGAGATGGGGGTAGCACCCCGTTCGGCCACACCCCACAGCTGCCTGCCCTGCACAGCACAGCGTATGCCCTTTGAATAGCCATTCATCTCACAGACCTGTCTCTTTGAGGGTGTAGGTGGGTCCTGCCTTTCACCCGTTGTATCACCCCTTCACCGGCATTGAACGGTACAGAGACCAGGTATTCAGTGATTGGTAAGAAATGAATCATAGGTTGAACACAGGACTGTCCTAAAGCCTTCTTGGTTCTCCCTAAAAGAAGTCTGTGGCGAATCTTTCTCTCCTCTAAAGCTGCTCAGTGCCTTTTTCCAATTTTTCTTTTTTTTTACATCTGTATTGGAGTGTAACTGCTTTACAATGGTGCGTTAGTCTCTGCTGTGTGACCGAGTGCGTCACTACACGTACAATTCTTAGACGGGGAGGCAAATGCTGTTACACACTAGCTGTTTGTACACTACAGCCAACATGCCTCAGCACTGCTGTCTGCTGCTTATTGGCTGCCCTGTGTCAGAGGCTGGGTGCGTGTGTATGTGCGTGTGTGTGCACACATGTGTAAAAAGATGGCTGCCCTGTGTCAGAGGCTGGGTGCGTGTGTATGTGCGTGTGTGCACACGTGTGTAAAAAGATGGCTGCCCTGTGTCAGAGGCTGGGTGCGTGTGTATGTGCATGTGTGTGCACACATGTGTAATAAGATGGCTGCCCTGTGTCAGAGGCTGGGTGCGTGTGTATGTGCGTGTGTGCACACGTGTGTAATAAGATGGCTGCCCTGTGTCAGAGGCTGGGTGCGTGTGTATGTGCGTGTGTGCACACATGTGTAAAAAGATGGCTGCCCTGTGTCAGAGGCTGGGTGTGTGTGTATGTGCGTGTGTGCACACGTGTGTAAAAAGATGGCTGCCCTGTGTCAGAGGCTGGGTGCGAGTGTATGTGCGTGCGTGCACACGTGTGTAAAAAGATGGCTGCCCTGTGTCAGAGGCTGGGTGCGAGTGTATGTGCGTGTGTGCACACGTGTGTAATAAGATGGCTGCCCTGTGTCAGAGGCTGGGTGCGTGTGTATGTGCGTGTGTGCACACATGTGTAAAAAGATGGCTGCCCTGTGTCAGAGGCTGGGTGTGTGTGTATGTGCGTGTGTGCACACGTGTGTAAAAAGATGGCTGCCCTGTGTCAGAGGCTGGGTGCGTGTGTATGTGCGTGTGTGCACACATGTGTAAAAAGATGGCTGCCCTGTGTCAGAGGCTGGGTGTGTGTGTATGTGCGTGTGTGCACACGTGTGTAAAAAGATGGCTGCCCTGTGTCAGAGGCTGGGTGCGTGTGTATGTGCATGTGTGTGCACACATGTGTAAAAAGATGGCTGCCCTGTGTCAGAGGCTGGGTGCGTGTGCGTGCACACGTGTGTAATAAGATGGCTGCCCTGTGTCAGAGGCTGGGTGCGTGTGTATGTGCGTGTGTGCACACGTGTGTAAAAAGATGGCTGCCCTGTGTCAGAGGCTGGGTGCGTGTGTATGTGCGTGTGTGCACACATGTGTAAAAAGATGGCTGCCCTGTGTCAGAGGCTGGGTGCGAGTGTATGTGCGTGTGTGCACACGTGTGTAAAAAGATGGCTGCCCTGTGTCAGAGGCTGGGTGCGAGTGTATGTGCGTGTGTGCACACGTGTGTAAAAAGATGGCTGCCCTGTGTCAGAGGCTGGGTGCGTGTGTATGTGCGTGTGCGTGCACACGTGTGTAATAAGATGGCTGCCCTGTGTCAGAGGCTGGGTGCGTGTGTATGTGCGTGTGCGTGCACACGTGTGTAATAAGATGGCTGCCCTGTGTCAGAGGCTGGGTGCGTGTGTATGTGCGTGTGCGTGCACACGTGTGTAAAAAGATGGCTGCCCTGTGTCAGAGGCTGGGTGCGAGTGTATGTGCGTGTGTGCACACGTGTGTAAAAAGATGGCTGCCCTGTGTCAGAGGCTGGGTGCGTGTGTATGTGCGTGTGCGTGCACACGTGTGTAAAAAGATGGCTGCCCTGTGTCAGAGGCTGGGTGCGTGTGTATGTGCGTGTGCGTGCACACGTGTGTAATAAGATGGCTGTCCTGTGTCAGAGGCTGGGTGTGTGTGTATGTGCGTGTGCGTGCACAAATGTGTAATGAGATCTCACGACTATGCTTTAGGTAGTTTTTTTTTTTAATCCAAAAACTGACATTCAGCAGAATCAAGTAAATTATCCAGGATCATAGAGTTAATAACTGACCGGTCTCTGATCCTGACCCCCAATCCAGGTACTTTCCATGACTGCAGCGCCTCCTGAAACCCTTGAGAGCAAGGCTGGTTAAAAATAAATTACATTTGCCTACGTTTGGATTGTTTTAACTTGTCATGTGCTCAGTGGGTGTTAATGTGGACAACTGGATGGAAAGCAGATAACCAGCAACAGAGACTTAATTCAGTTGGACAGCTGAGTGAGGGCCTTCATAGGAGATGAGAAAGTAGTGAAATCAGAGTGGAAAAATACAGGATATCTGCACAGGACAGCAGATCATGTGGAGATATACTGATTCCTTTCAATAAGGAGATTCCTGACAAGTTCCATGGAGGCTCAGGAAATCCAGTTCACGACGAATGGATGCCTTTTATGGCTGCGCACTTCCTAGGGCAGAAAGCAGCCTGGGGAAAAGGCCACAATGAATAGATTATGAGTATGGAATCCCACAGGGAAGTGAACTAGTTCGGGCTGCCAGGTGGCTGTAGATGACCAATTGCTACCAGTGATTAACGTGTCCTTTGGATGCCAGAGAGAAACACCTGGCTGAATCCGGACCAGGATAAGAGGGTGGAGAGTGGCTTTCAGATGAAAAGGGTTGTAACTAAGAGAGGCATGTGTAGGTTTTATGCCTGTTACCTGGTGTCGGGGTCTAGGCTGAGTAGCTCTGGGTTATGTGTCCATTGTGTGCCCTGAGATTCATCACAAGGTAGAGGGCTGGCCCAAAGCGCCTGTGCTAAGTCAGCTCTCAGAGGTGTTGGGATCTGGAAAGCCAACATATCTGGACCCCTCTGTGTGAGGAGCTTCTCTGCTCATCGCCAGCCTACACTTTCTCGTCCTCAGCTCCAAGCCACAGCTCCTGGTCCAACACCTGCTGAGCAAATGAATAACCCCCTTCCCTTATTTGCATTGCTGCCTTGGAGGTATATATAGCCTGTGATCATCTGCCCCCTGAGCCCTCTCCCTCTTTAGACTATAATTTAGCATCAGACCCAGGTCTGCTGACTGTGGAACTGAGCACAGCCGGGGGGTTCTGCTGCCAGAGCTGGTGCCTGGAAGGGCTGAAGCCTCGTTAGGGCTTCAGCAGTGGTTCAGGAAAGGGGGAAACCGTCACTCTCAGAGTTGGGACTCTTGGTTCTCTTTAGTGAGAGTTTTGTGGTTTGTCTGTTGGGTTAGAAGAGATTTAGAGATTTGCCCAGATGTCTGTGTGCATCTATGTGTGTGTGTGTGTGAGTGTGCGTGATGGGGGAGGATGGGAAAGCAGAGTAGAAAGAGGGAAATTGATTTTCCTGCGTCTCCAGTCTCTAACTCTCTGGTCCTTTTGTTCTCCTCTATTGTAATTCTTAATTCTGTAATTCTTAAAGGTGGCAAAAGCAAAAAGCAAACAAAACCAAAAAAAACAAACAATCTCAAAAATCCTAGATACAAAAATCCTGAAAGAGCCCTTTGTAACATAGATGATTCTTTCAGCTTTTCAAGATTCTGAGGCCACAGACCATTGAAACATGAAGAAGACTATATATGGAATCTAAAGGGAAGAAAAGAATTTGGGAGGATTATTTAAAAGACTGCAAGAGAAGAGCTATGCCTTGAGCCAAGGATCTGGGGGGCAAGTTTAGACTTCAAGTAGCTGGAGTCACCTCTTTCTATGATTCAGAAGATGAAAAATAAAAAAATATTTTTCAAAGAGATATTTTTGAAAAATAAAATTGCACATATTTTGAGATCAAAGCCTGTCATGTCCTCCTAAGATATCACAAGGATCCTAAGCTGACCGGTAAGAATAGTTCGCGCCCCCACCTCGCTGGAACTCTCTATTTTGCAAACATGTCGCTGAATTAACCTCATTGCACTTACTTCAGTGTAAGTGCAAGAGTGTTGAAGACTGGGTTGGGGGGAGTAGGGCGTGGTGTCGAGATGACTCAAGTGTGGTCTTTCTCGTGTTATGTCCAGGGAAGGTTTTGACACAGTGGAGAACCCTGGAAGGTACCAATTTGACAAGGAATCGTGTTTAGCCTCTTCAGGTAGGACATGGTGGATTCATGCTTCCTGACCTGTTGCACTGAGAATGCAACATTGTTTCTGCGACATTCCTCCCAAGAATGTACCACCTGGGACTGGTCAGAAAGAAAGGGGGGACAGAGCCAGTTCAGGGTGCTTCAGAAGGCAAGGTCTGGATACACTTGACGTCTGACAGGGCCACGAGAGACAGGAGGACAAGCAACTGCTTCAGACTGAAGGAGGCTGTAAGTGATGGCAACTGAGTTTAATGTGTGTTGCTGGAGGAGATCCTGGGCAGGAAAGGAACAAGAGACACTGTTACGACAATTGGCAACACGTGAAGGAGTTCCCTGGGTGGGACGTTTACGTGGGCATCATACTGATATCCTGAGGGGGAGGGCACATACTGGAAAGGGAGATAGAATTCTTGCTTGGGGGAGGTAAACGCTGGAGTCATTAGGGGTCATGGGGCCACATTATCGTGCACATCTCTCTCTCTTTCAGGAGACTCTGGGCCCAGGAACAGAGGAGCCGGATAAGTCTACTCTACCAAGCAAAACGGCCACAACTATGCCAATTCCACTCTGGTCCTACCTTCTGCTTTTTTCCTCCTGAGATCTTTTCCTCTCCCCATCTCTAGCCACTACCCTGTATCTCCTTCTCACAAGATGCTCCTTTCAGTTTGCCTATTACATAATCCCCAGTCTGCATGATAACAAGTTTTCTTTCTGCGGATATCAGAATTTGAAGAGGGAACACTTGAAAAGGAAATGCCTCCAAGGCCCAAAGGAATCAATCTCTAAACATAGCATTTCTGGCACTGTAAGTGGATGATGAAGCTCTGACTTGTCTCTCACCCCAGGTGTCGTGAGAATCTTGCCACTTTGAGAAGAGGCTAGCTCTGCCCTGGGAACCTGAGATTCCCCAAACCGCCTGGAAGAGAGCGGGGCGTCCCCCCATCACCTCCGTACCCAGTACTCAAAAGGATGCTCTTCCCTTTTGGTGCAGAAGATAGTTTGATGCAGAGGACGGAATCATCCCTTTAAGTAAAATTCCACAATAGAGCATTAGACAGATGTGACAGAATATGCACGAGTTATTAAATACTGTCATCAAGATGAGAACTAAATCGGACATTTTATGGTTTCTGGTTATAAGTTCCATTTATCCCATAAGCGTTTAAAGAAGAACGTGGAGATGCGAGAGGTTTAAGCATGCCTGGGATGGGTGTGTTTCATTACTGCTGTGTGGCTGCTGCATCCCCAGGGGAAGCACAGAAGGGCCCTCTCAGGGCCAGCAGGCACCAGCTGCCGTCTCTCTGGGACTCTGAGCGCAGGCTTTGGCATCTGAGAACCTTCCTGTGAGGTTTTTTGCGAGTCAGGAATTGTGGCCACATTCCTTCTGGAGGTGAGCTTGAAGACAGCCTGCCCCTTCCAAGCCCCAGACCAAGCAAAGAGAAAAGCGGGGTGGCGAGGGTCCGTGTGAGTGCCGGCGGGCGGCACTGACCGATACAGATCATCATTAATAGGGGAGGCAGGACGGGGACCCTCCGCAAGAGCGGCCACTGCAGACCAGGGAGCGAGGCACGGTCCCAATCTGGCGAGGTGACGTTCAGTCAACAATGAGCTCTGTGTTCATACTGCACTTTACAGTTTACATGTTGTTTCGTTACATCTGAACACGGCCCCTCTGGCATCACCGTAGCAGTTTTCATCCTATAGACAGAGCACAGGAGGATGTCTCACTCACACAGCTCCTGCTGATGCTGCACTCCTAGTAACGTCTCTTTAAAGTGGTTCTACTTCACGGAGAGACGATGAAAACAGGCCATGTCCCGACATTCCTCTTGGCAGGATGTGTCCGGCTTCTGGCTTTGGAAAGACTCGTGTGTTATTCCTCTAGCAGTTTTCTCTAATTCTGTTTTGTTTGGGCTAAGATTAAAATGAACTGGTCACTTCATGATCACAGGGCAAGACACCCGAGGACGAGCCGGAGCGTCAGGATTGGCTGTGGGTCATCCACAGACCAGGTCGTCTGAACGAGGTGGCAGGTAAGGGGAGCATACCTGGGTGGGTCTCTAACCGCGCACCCCCGTGGCTTGTTTAGTGACTGGGATCTTTGTCACAAGCTTTATGCGACAGTACTCAGCCTTATGAGTCCCAGCTGTTGCCTACACACACACACACACACTCACACACACACACACACCTCCCACACAGAGGGGCACCCATGTACATCTTTCTACAACACTCGCGCTGTTTGCTAGACGTTGAGGAGTGCTGGCTTTTGGAGAAAGACAAGATAAATCACTTTGGAGACGGAGAAAAGGAAGAAAGATGGTAAAGAAAAAAATCTGCTTTCTTCCCCCTTTAAAATGCCACAAGAAAATGTCAAGGATATCGCTTTACCGGAAACAACAGAGAAGTTCAAAACAAAATTGTCAAGTGTCATCCCTTGGCCTGATTCTCTCTTCACACAGGGCTCCTCTTCTGCTTATTAGCCGCCTTCCTGCCTCTGCCTCCAGACCTCTTAAGAAGTCACTTCCCTGGCCTCCAAAGGAGGATGAACCAAAAAATAGCCCTTGGAAAGCCTTTCACTGAAGGGAATAATAGATAATAAACAAAAGGACAAAGAAGTGGGTAAGAGATCTTTCTCAGACAGCTGGCTATATCCATCTCTGGGAAACTGTCCACCGGAGACCACATAGGAGAGGTTTATCATCATTTTCAGTGCCATCATTATCCAAAGACTTTATTATGTGATTAATCGTGCAAGGTTCTGTACAGGCCACTGTAAATAGGAAACTATATAAGGATGCTTCTGCCTTCTTGTAACTTAAAATCCATCACATGTTTCACAGTCCTACAAAAAGCATCCCTGATTTACTATCCATTCTACTTCTATTATAACAGCAACCACAACAGTGCTTGGCTGAGAGACATGGGATGGGAGAGTTTTTGTATTATTATAGATTCATTCATTCCAAAATCAATTCAGGGCCTCTGTCTTATATACCAGGTCCTTGGCTTGGTAAGACAGAGCTAAGGGACAAATCACAGATTCTGTCCTCAAGGACCTAACAGATGCTATAAGCTATTATATTCAATTTTTTTTCTTTACATAAAATGTTTCTAGGAAGGCTGACATATAAGACTAAGAAATCAGGGTTTTTCGTTCAGTGGGAAAGAGTGGATGGTAATGAGAAAACTTGTAAAGGAGAAAGTATCAATCCTATTTTATGCATCATGAAAATACCTCAGGGAGGTGTGGTAATTTTTCTAACCCACTGCTAACCAGTAGAGAACACAGGATGAGGCACGGATTGATTCTGCTGGAGCTCAAAGTCTTGCTGATGCTGCCAGCCTGGCCTAAAATACAAAGGGACATCAGGAAAGGGAACCCAGCTCTTGCCCCACTGAGTTCATCCTTTGCAGAATTAACAGTTGCAAAAGTTATCTTCAGTCATGATTCGCAACAAAAGTTTCTCGTTTTGCAGCTCTGTCCCCGGTAGAGAAAATCCAAACTGGGATTGGGAAGCGATGTTGTGATCCTTTTCCTGGATCAGAAGGAGAATTTTGGCAAGAATTAAGGCCTTGATCAATCATCTGGTGACTTTGACAGGCCAAACCAAACAGATCCTAAGTCTTCCTTATATTTATATAAACTAGTTTAGAGTATTATACTATAACGTTAGTAGGCAGTTTTAGAAGGAATGGAGAAAGATTTACCCAACAAACAGAATGCACAAGAAGTAGCAAAGGAGTAACGACAGCTACAACCCTCAAAATCAGGACCTGTAAGATTTGAATGTTATGACTAAGAAACTTGAACAATTAATTATATAGAATTCTAGATTTAATTTTCTTCCTGTAATGCTTAGCACTATTTATTTATTTTTTAATCTTTTTGAGGCACGCGGGCCTCTCACTGCTGTGGCCCCTCCCGTGGCGGAGCACAGGCTCCGGACGCGCAGGCTCAGCGGCCATGGCTCACGGGCCCAGCCGCTCCGCGGCATGTGGGATCCTCCCGGACCGGGGCACGAACCCGTGTCCCCTGCATCGGCAGGCGGACTCTCGACCACCGTGCCACCAGGGAAGCCCTAGCACTATTTATTTAACGGAGAACAGCTTACTATTATTTTACTGCTGATACTGTCGTTTTTGCTTTCAGTAATGGTGATTTGAAAACTAAGTGTCACGATGAAAATGATTTATCTCAAAAGACTCCCTTAAAATCAGGATGCAAAGCATGATTCTACATAGCAGGCCACCAGCCACGGGTTCACAGCTCCCATTCTTTGTCTTGCTGGACGGTCAGTCAGAGCCATTGGCACCATTTGTAGGCAGAAGGAGCGAATGATGGATCACATCTTCCCCAACTTACATAAACTGCGGGAGCCTAGGTAAGACCAAGAAGGCCTTTGTCTCTGAAATCTCTTCACACTGAAGCAACCACCAAGACATCACGCTGAACATTCTGCTATGGTTTTGAGTGCCACTCCTGCCCGCTTTAAATCTGGCCCAATCCCCAAGCATAATTCATTAATAAGATCTTCATGGTCCCAGCTTTCAACGGAGCCACTATCCACTGACGGAAGACTATACATAGGATATATTCTAAAATACTGCCGTTGTATTCTGTACTCATTACATGTATCACCCCCATCCTTCCAAGTACACCTGCACACAGGCCCGTTAGGCATAGCAAATTTGAGTTATTTTCAAATTTATCAAAATTTCACACGGAGAACCAGAAAACAGTAAGTAGCCATTTGATAATACGAATAGGAGGGCTGTTGTGAAAAGGAGGACTGGTGCGCATAGATCTTGGTGGAACCAGCCAATATGCGAGAAAGTCACTGGCCCTTTCAGGGAATCAAGACAAATGAAACAAGGAAGAAGGACATTGAGAAATTGACAAATCTGGACATTCCTAAGTGTGTCAATATCTACTTCTCCTTGTGCATCATCTTTCTGAATCCTCCCACCCGAAAGCAGATCCTGTGGAGCCCCAGGAAAATTTAAGGGAGGACTGGCTCAGGGCTAATGGAGGGCTGGCGCAAGTGCCTGAGCTTTGCTTTCTCACCTGTTTGTGAATAACTTGCACCAGATCTGCTGAATCTACTCTACTCTTGATGGAGGGGGTCTGGGATTTGGTGGAAGGGTGCCCAGTGGAGAAGGATTTGGTAATAAGATGTCAGGTGCACTAACACACAATCCGGTGGCACCGAAGAATGAATGAAGCTTGGGAAAGTGCCAAGGGAGTTCTGGAGGTGTACACGGCGTGCCCTCATGAGGAGCCTTGAACTCCCTTAAAGGCACTGACAGTTCTTCCCAGTTTTAGGACTGAAATTGGCTGAACTCTTCATTCTTAATTGGGAGAAACTGCTGAAGCTGCAGAGAAACAAGAGGAAGAAGGCAGGGTATATGATAAGAAAGGAAGGACCTCGGGGACAAATAGTTGAAAACGCAGTGAGAGAAAGGAGAAAGCCTCCCCCAGGGAACCCAGGGTGGGATACCCTATAGGACTAGCACTGTGTGGGCCAAGATCCAGAGGGGAGGGTGGGGTGAATAGACCAAGGATGCAATATTGTTATCCCCTTTCTCCTTGGATTAATTGCAAGAAAACAAGCCCATAGATGCAAAGGATTCTTATTGACAAGCTATTTATGTAAGATTATACAAATCAATTAATAAACATACAAGAGGTGACAATGTGTAAGCCATATTTCATAGCTGATAGCTATAGTTTTATCATCAAAGTATAAAAGCCCATTATAATGCTATCCAGCCCTGCTGTGTCTGCCTGCCTATGATACCTCCCCATTCTCAGAAGTCACTCATTGCCTCAGTAGCTTTATTTATTTACTCGTGATTTATATTCCACCTACTTAGAAAAAGGGTCTGAGACAGCTTGTGATGTTAAAATATATCGAAATCAGAAAAGCTAAAAATGAAAACGGGAACACAAACCAGTTAAAATGAACAAGGGAGGAAACGGATCCAGCACCACCTGGATTGGGCAAACGAGAGCAAGTGTGAACTTCAGACGTAGTTCTGGGGCTGCCAAGCCGGAGAGGGACACGTATGTTGGTTCGAATGTCCTCACTGATTGAAACATGAGGGAATCAGCTCACACGATCACCTACACTCTTTCTTGGTACTATTTGTCACGTGCACTAACAGATAATAAACTGACTCTCGCTACAGATTTATAACATATATAACAGTGCCTTCTCATGGGCTTTCTTATATCTGCTCCCTGTAGATGGCAGCTTGCAGATCCTGTATTTAGGTGGGTCAGGTACTTAAATTGCCCCATCATAGCACCTTCTACCAGGCCCAGGACAGTGGTTCTGAAACAGGGATATTTTTAAACTGTAGATCTGAGTTTCCATCAAATATTATGATTGAGTAGCATTCGGTGGGGTGGGGACTCAAAGGTATCTTTAAAATATATATAAGGCTTCCCTGGTGGCGCAGTGGTTGAGAATCTGCCTGCCAATGCAGGGGACACGGGTTCGAGCCCTGGTCTGGGAAGATCCCACATGTCGCGGAGCAACTAGGCCTGTGAGCCACAACTACTGAGCCTGCGCGTCTGGAGCTTGTGCTCCACAACAAGGGAGGCCGCGACAGTGAGAGGCCCGCGCACCGCGATGAAGAGTGGCCCCCACTCGCCGCAACTAGGGAAAGCCCATGCACAAAAACGAAGACCCAACACAGCCAAAAATAAAATAAATAAATAAATATTTTTTAAAAATATATAAATATTGGGCAGTACACACAGGTCATTTCTGATGTTCATTCCTGATAGAGAAATACTATTCTCTGGGCTGAAAGGGTTTTATTTCAATCATTTTCTCTCTGAGAATCAGCTTCTAAATTTTGCAAGTTAGTGTCTTTCTCTCAGCACTTTCTCACCTTGAAAGATCAAGGGAACTAGAAGGGCTTGAACCCTGGAGATGGTAATGTATCTCATACGCCAGTGGGGAGGGGATGGTGAGGTCCTGCTCAAAGCTACAAAGGGGCTTTACTTAAAGAGGAGCCCCCCCTGGCTCACAGCCTGGTATCAGATCCTGGGCTAAGTACCAGAGAAACACCAACCAGGACAGGTGCATCCACTAAGCAAAGCGAGGACTTCTGAACTTCCTACTCAAAGGGAAGAAACTGACACTCAGGGAATACCTAGTTTTCACCAGGCACCATTGCCAGACATTCCGCACTGAGAACTTCAGTTAATGTGTTATGTTTTTTTGGAAATAGCATGATTAGCCCATTTTGCTATTAAAAAAAAAAACAGGCTCTCAGAAAAGTTCAAATAACCGTCTCAGAATCACCCAACAAGCAATCGGTAAAACCAGAATTCAACTCAGCTCAGTCTACACCCGAGGCCCACGCCCTCCCTTTCTGCTGTGGTTCACTGTGGAACTATTTCCCTCCTCTGGGGTTTTGCTCCACCACAGTGCGGTAACACGGACTCCTTAAAAGCGAAGGTTCTGTTGTCAGGATTCCTAGGCTTACGTCTTAGTCTCATCTCTTGAAGACCGGGGACACGAGTCAAGTTACTTAAACTTCGCATGTCTCGGTTCTCTCTTCCTGTGAGACTCTGGCATCTATCTTGCAGAGTTGTGGTGTGAATCAGATGGGACTCCTGCACAGCATATAGTAAAATCAGCAAATGCCCGCTGATCTAAAGCAATGGCAATGGCAACGGCAAAGATCCTTCAGGCTTAGGGGAGATCGGGGAGAGCGGACGGCAGTGCTCTTATTGTAGTGATGGCTCAGAGCCGGATCGCCAGGGCGAGGCCTTGGAGTTCACCCTCATCCCCAAAGGAATTCCAGGAGCTATCTTGGATGTGAAAGGACACGGACAAGAAAGAAGGGATGTGACAGTGGCAGCTGACTTGAGATCCCCAATTAAGTCTTCTAAATTACCACTGAAGGATCCTTCTGTTTCTAAAAGTCTATAATCTTACTAAGAATAAAATAAATGAGAGCATAAATTTTCAGAAATAGCATTTGGGAGCCTGAAAGCTGGCACCAACTAAGCCATATGAAATCATTTTAAATTTTATTTGGTTCAAAAGATGAGCAAGGGAAGGATAGACCAGTTTCTTGGGGAAGCTCATGAACATTAACAGATGTCAGCTCGGGTCCTGGTTTGCTTCCACACCCATCTGAAGGGGAAGAGAAAAATCATCAGGCTAGGAAGCGTAGAAAGAGTCATCCTAGAATTACACAATGAGGGACAGACCTGGAAAGGACTTTCTTCCTCCTAAGCAATGGTTTTCACGCGAGCTGGAGGAGAGGGGAGGTAGTGAGAGCTTGTGCCAGGAGCCGAAGCCCATCTTTCCTCTTTCAGCCACCGCTGATGAGAGAGGGCGGGCGAGGAAGGCTTGTCGGCCACGAGGGGACAGGGTGAAGTTTAAAACACAAACGACTGAGCCCCACTAATACCCTTAGTGGGGAGCTGAGGGAACTGAAGGCGGAGGGGAGCTAGTCAGTGGAAAAGAGTGGGGTCTCTGGTCTCCTGTTTCCAGGCTGGGGCAAGGACCTCCATCAACCACCTCAAATCACAGCTTAGCTAAGGAAAAGCAATCAATAGGGCAAATGTTTGCATTAATCTGTCCGTAAGCTCTACTGAGCTCCCATGTAGAACAGCTGTGGGAACAGGAGGTGAGTGCCCTTCACGGCAGGGGTGAGGTTGGCAAGGAACCACACACAATGTGGGAAGAGGGCAAGTTACAGAAGAGGGGGCCAGAGGGTGGCCTGGGGAGGTCCGAGCCGGGAACGGATGGGATGCTTCATGGAGAGGCGGCTCCTGAGGGGGAAGATGTGAGAAGATTGGGGCATCTGGAAATGAAATACCAGTAGAAGGACAAATTGAAACATACACAGTGAGATGATGGAGAGACCGACAGAGCCCAGGTGAGCATAGGAGTAGGAGGAGGGGCTCAGCCTGGCTCTGGAACGAGCAGGGTGAAGCGGTGGCAGCAGCCGGCTGAGAAGGCGTCCTGTTCCCAGGCTGAGGCTGCCTGGCAGTGGAGACGGCTGAGGTGCCGGGGCCACAGATAGAATCCGAGCTGCTCTTGGGGAAGATAAGCCTCCTGGCAGCGGGCGAGATGGAGGGGAGTGGGAGAGACTGTGGGCAGAGACCCCACTTGGAGAGAATTAGATGGGGCTCCAGGAGGTAATGAAGGGCTTTCCCAGAGGGGAGGGAGGAAGAGATGGGAGAGATGCTTTGATGAAACCTGGCTGAGAAAAGGACTAGAGCGGAAGGGTGAGAGAGACGGAGCCCAGGTAATGCATCCCCACGACCTCATCTGTGAAGCCATGGGCACCCTACACTGCAAGGTGCTCTCAGGCTGTAAGGTTCTCATTCTAGGTGGTCGAGGAGGGCCGGTGAGGTCGGAACAAAAGGAGGTCACTTCGTGCAGGCAATCCAATCAGTGAGTCAAACCACACAGGCTCCTTGGTGGAGAAACAGCGCTGCTAGGTGTGTTCAAGCCTTCCTTGTGTCCCATGCTCTCCATGCAGATAGGGTGTGATCTTTCCTTAGCTCCTGCGTTCAGCACCATCATTGCTTCCAGGTCTCCAGCAACCCATGGCCTCGCCTCCTTCAAACTTGTACCTACAGCACCATCTGCTGGTGTGGGATCCTGTGGCTTCCGGGCATGTGTAAAATCTTCATTTTGTGCCCTCAACACTGCCTCACCCACCACACCCATCCCCTGCCCATCGCACCCCACACCCCATACACAGAGCCACAGACACACACACACACACAGATGCACCTAAAAAGCCACAGACACAGACACACATACAAACAGAGCTGCACATACACACAGACACACACAGAACAGACACAGATGCACAAACGGACACACACATGTAGACACACGCGCACACAAGCCCGGCTCTTTCCCCCTTTTGCGCCCTGGCTGCAAATGCACAGATTCCCGCTGCAGCCCGCCTGGCGCCCCGCTCTTCCCCCTTCTCTGTGCTCTCCAGCCTCTGAGGGCCGCTCTCAGGCAGGACCTGGAATTGAAGTGGAATCGCACCCTTTCCCCAGCACTGTTGCAAAGTGGAAACAGCAGACGGGTAGGACTGCAGGATTTGAGAGGACGAACAGTTGGACATCTGAAAAGTTAATCTGCTGGTTAATTTGCTTGCAGACTGCTAATGGATCCTGCAATTCCCTCCCACCCTCTGCTCCCCAGTCCAAGAGGCCTGGGAGGAGAGAGGATGGTCCTTCTTCCTGCCCATCTGCGTCCTGCGCTCCATCCTGGCAACTGCACACTCCATGCCCTGCTCATTCCAGAAGAACCCAGAAGACAACTTGGTTCCTCCACACACATTTCCTATTAACCCCCTTTCCCGAAAGATATCGGTGTGTCTAAAGAATCCCAGGTTCAAATGGATTTTATTTTTAAACCAGAAAAATCATGACACCGTAATGAAAATAACCACTTCGTTTTAACCTTTTAAGAAAAATGCCGTTCCCTGCTACATCTCTTAATAGCTGCCTCCTGGCGGTAGCCTAAATGACGAATCCACCAACCTGTTTAAAATGTAAGGGAGGTGATTACAAAAGTCATCTGCGGGTGTTTCTGACTACAAATGCAAATTCTTTTGTCAGCGGTCTCCGGTGCCATGGAGCGCACAGGTATTTTTAGTCCGCCCAGATCTGTGGGGTGGCGCGGGGAGAATATACATACACGCACCAAATTAATGCAAGGGGGGGTTCTTAGTTCTGAATATTCATTCCTTTGGGATTTGGAGATCCGAGGAGACTAGGCGGCCTGTGCCTGCAGACGGGTGGGTCCAGGTCCCTGGTACCCTGTTCCCTGGGTTAGTGCCAGCTCGCTGGCCCTCAGGGGCTCCCACTGAGAAACAGGCCCTGCGCATCACAACTGACTTGCCTGGAGGTTCCCAAGTACCAGCCAGCAGCATACTGGTGATACTGAGGTGCCCTGTCCCTCGCCCCCAAAAGGCATTCCTGTTTTTGTTTTGTGTTGGTTTTGCCCAGGTAAATTTGGGACAAGACTGAAAAGAAAAAGAAGGATGAAAAGACAGAAGTGTGTGTGTGTGTGTGTGTAGGACAGGGATCTAGCCCCCCAGGCCAGGTCAAGGCTATGGGTATGAGTATACTCAGGCTCTGCTATAGCATTATTTTTGCTTGTTTGTTTTTTTTAACCAGCTCTCAAGTGCAGAGCAGTTAGGCTGGTTAAGCAAAGTATAGAGACTATCTATGGAATAGCTTAGGTGCTAATCGACCATTTAGTCTATATAAACACATTCTGGATTTTTCTGGATACTCTCAGCTTTAAGTAGCTATTTGTAGGATACTCAGAGGCACATTCCTACTTGGTAAAGCATGCATTCCAAACTTTTGTTTGGTGTGACGCAGGAAAACTTGCTTTGGAGTCTAGCAGATACTTGCTTGAACATTGGCTTTTGCCATGTACTAGCTGTGTGACCTTGAGTAACCCTACCTAATCTTTTTCTAAGCCTCAGCGTTATTGGAAAATGTAGACATTAATGCCTACCTTCCAGGGGACTTACACATCGTCTCACGGTAGAGTCTGTCACAAAGCACAGTAAATGAAGTCTGTGACTGTCTGTCTCCCTGGCCACCTAGCAAATGCTGGGTGACAGGAGGAAGAGCCTCAGAACCTCATCCTCAATGCAGACGGGCATTCCAGGCGGCAGATGTCCCCGGGGGAGAGGGCAATGAAATGGACCAGTTTTCCTGTTCTCCAAGTGCAGGTACTGCTGGCATCAGATGACCTTGGGTTGTTGAAACCCAGAAACCTTTAGAACAAGGCAGAACTGAGACTAAAGCATGCAAATTAGCAAGAGGCAGATGTCAGCTCACCTTAGGAGAGATGTTCTGACTACGAGAGCTATCCAACAAAGGACCCAGAGGTAACAAGCTCCCTGTCACTGGTTGTGTTCAAACAAAGCCAGGTAATTCGGGTCAGAGATGGCATGGAGGGAGGAGAGCCTTCGATGTAGTAGAAGGTCCAGCTCTATCAAAATCAAAATCGAATGTTCTCCCAATGCTAAGTCTTTGTTTCTGTGAAAGACAAAGAGAGAATTGCTGCTCCTATTTTCCCTTGAAACCCAACACTCTGCAAGTCCCTGGTCCCTGCTGGAGGCAAAGAAATAATAGGAAACCTCCAGAGTTTCAGAGCCTCTCACTGAGACCATTAAGCAATCCGTGCAGAGCAAGAGGGAGAGTGAGTCTGGGAGGAAGGTTTAAAATAATAATTAGCCTCTGTTACAGCCTTAATTGAAACTGGTTCGTCCAAAGAGAGAGAGGATATCTTGGGTCCACCCTGCCCACCCCGCTCACCAGCGGCGGTGGAAAAATGGCCTCAAACCCGAGTGGCCAGAAACCCTGCATTGGGCAAAGGAGTAACCTGACGCTTTCTCTCCTGATGTGCTCCGTCCACATTGATGTATTTTGTCTTTCATGGAATTGCTTTTCTCCCTCCATCCTTTTCTTTCCTAACTGCTTGCACTTCAAGCAGGACGCATAACATTCCGAAGGATATAGTCCTTCCATTTCTTGAGTTCCGGGTAATTCTGCGATTGGCTGATCTAACTCTCCAACTGTCCTTTCCCTTCCTTCTTCCCCCTTCCCTTCTTTCCTCTCTGCCCCCTGACGTCCCAGGCTGGGCTCAGCATCACGAATCGAGGCGCTCCATTCATTTCATTCCGGGTTTCACCTACCCCCTTCCTACAGGCGCCCTGAATTCACCAGCTCACTCTCAGCACCTGCACAGGTGTATCCCAAACTCGGTCGCACTGGGTCGCATTGGGTCGCATTGGGTCACATTGGGTCGCATTGGGTCACATTGGGTCGCATTGGGTCGCACTGGGTCGCATTGGGTCGCATTGGGTCGCATTGGTATAAATAAATGGCTCCGGCTTTTAACTAAGAATGCCTCGGAATGCTTCCTAAATTTAACCAGTCCCAGGAGTTCGGACCAGCCCTCCAGGCCCTGTGGCAGCCTGGGCTCATGGTCATGGAGAAGAGGAGACCCTGAGGTCATGGGTGTCTTTTTATGGAAGAGAAGGTGGACGGGAAGAGGGAAGGAGCCTGTTCTCCCAGTGCCCTGTGCCCTGGTTTTTGGTGGAAGTTGGGTGGTAAGGCTTGGTGCCTCCACAGTTACGGTTTGCAGGCTGGGCTTAGACAGAAGGAAAGGGGACTTTCCTCTCATGCCTCCATCAGCCACCAGCCCTGGTTTTCACTTGGGTTCCTGTTTCTGCAGCTCCAAGG
Source organism: Phocoena phocoena (assembly GCF_963924675.1). Lineage (NCBI taxonomy): Eukaryota > Metazoa > Chordata > Mammalia > Artiodactyla > Phocoenidae > Phocoena > Phocoena phocoena. Next base: position 3,292,971 of record NC_089226.1, read on the forward strand.
TTGGATGGCTGGGAGTCAGGGAAGGGACGTAGTGGCTGGGTGACTTCCATCGTCCCTTCTTGGGGACACTCTGAAGAGGCTCAGGTCACTGTCCCACGGCATCAATAGGACTACGAGAGGATCGACTAGTGTAGGTTTGAGATAAAGGACAAGGAGGTCCAGGCACCAGGAGATGAAGATGGAAACACGGAGAGACGTGAATGAGGTCCTAGTGGCGGTGGGTTTGGAGGAGCCCACGTCAGCAAAGGGACAGAGCCATCTGGGATTCAGAGACAACTCTGCCTGTCCATGCCCTCCTTTCCTCGCTGCCTGACCGGCCACCTCGATACACATCATGGTGGCCTCTGTCTTCCAGAGCACCATTCATGAGAGAAACACAAGTTTACAGACAGAGGAAGCCAAGATGGGAGAGAAGGGAGAGCACTGGCTCGGAGTCAAGAGACCCTGGGGAAGGAGGCTTGCTCTTATACTAACTACTTGAGCAAAGCCTCCTCCGTTTCCCCATTTCGGAAGGATAACTTCATGTGATGACCTGCGTGTACTTCCCAGCTTTGAAATTCTAAGCTCTTACATGGATGCTTGTGACACCAATAGGATGACCACTGTAGGTTTTCCTTCCCCTGGAAGGACTTGAGAGATTGTCTGCATACATTTTAGTGAATTCAGCTCGGTTCATACCTAAACCTTAAGGCAGATGTCCAATAACTCACATTGCTGAATTTGGAGCCATCTTGCCCTGAAATAGAAAACCAGTGTTTTGGCGGTCTGTCCAAAACCCCAACGTGAGCAAAACTCGGATGTCAGGGACCTGTTCTGAAACTAGATACTTAGATATGGAAACTTCTTTTAAAATCAACTTTCCTCGCATAAAGGAAACCTCAGTACACAAGAAGGAGGCTGTAGAGTTCAGACTGCGGGTTCGTAAGGTTAGTCCTGTCTATGACACATCAATACATATAGCTGAATGAACAAATAAATGAGCCTTCTACCTGAAACAAAAACCTTGGATGGAAGTCTCCCCAGGGTCACTCTGCTCTACTGAAGACCCCCCTCAGGGACAAGGAAGCACTGTTCTACCTGGTGGCTTATTTTTTAGTGGGGACCGGGGTCAGTTAAAAGTGACCTCCCTAAGTCAGGGGCCAATTTGAGTTTGTGCTCCCTGCACCGCTGGCCCCAGTTAAGCCAGAAGTGCCCGCTGCCCCCTCCACACACTTTTCTCTGCCCGACAGCCACCGTGTCCCCACACATGATCAGGTCCCCAGATCCACTGATCACCGGCTTTGCAATGCGTGCCCACACCCCCGGCCAAGTGCCTTATAGATTTACCTTCAGAGTCAAATTTTATTTAGGCTGATGTTAAACTGAACCCGTAGTCCTTGAACCCACACTGAGGGGAGCCAGCGGGGAGAAAGGGGAGCTAAATGTCTCACCTGGGGTTTAAGAATGGGCTCCAGATGTGCAGAGGGGGGGACACAGAAGGGCAGACCATCCCCGGGGCATTCAAGAAACGTGAGCATCTCTAAAATCGAAGTGGAGACAGGACTAACCAGTGTACACCAGTTTCAAGCCACTGCCTGTGGCAATGATCTGAGGCTGGCCAGTAACCCTGCAAGCAGCTGGGTGGCCTACAACACCTTTTTCTGTTGCCTCCTAAGACATATTCATTAGTGAAATATCAGAAACCTCATGGGCAGCACGTGCTTCTAATTCATTTTCCAATCGTATCATGAGCCAGAAGTGAAATTTTTAGGGTGAATTTAATTGACCTTCACAGCAACGTCAGGCAGATTGGCTTAAATGCTATTAAAGCAGAAAGTAACCCGGTGAGACTTTCTAGAAGGTTATCGGAAAATCTATCAAGTTGTTTTTTTCTTAATTTTCATCAAGAAAGGAAAGATAGATAGAGGACACGGAAGGAGGCACAGACAGAGAGGCAGAAGGGGAGAGATTTAAAACCAGGGCAAGATGGGAAGGGAAGAGTGAGAGAAACGGGAGGCTGGGAGAGGGAGGGGAGTCACACACGTCCCTGTTGCTGGGGGTCACGTTTTAATTTACAAAGGCTGTTGAGAATTTGCAGTGAAGCCACAGGTCACGCTGGTCTCAGTGTGTTTCCAACACTTGAGCACAGGACAGTACGGTCCTCCCTTTATTGATACTGGGTGTTTAGAATGTCTCAGGTGCTGTCATGGAATAAGGGCGTCTTCTCTGGCAGCTGACAGGGGGCTTCTTTAGGACGCCATTGCCCCTTTCACCAAAAGACACGTTCAGTCTCAGTATCAAGGTACCTCTGGGGAAGCCAGGAAGTCAGGTGTGGGACCGAAGGGCTCCTCGGGTACTAAGGTGGCACGCTCGTGGAAGGGCTGGCGGGCAACGGACAGAGTGGCAAAGCCCGTGGCAAGCTGGGCTCAACTCTAGTCACGGTCGAGTCAGAGGGAGGTGGCCAGTGTGTCAGGGGTGGCCCAGCGCGGGGCATCGGGACAAGTCCACGTCAGCTTAGTTACCACTGGCATTAGCATGGCCTCTGGCACCCAGTACAAAGCCAGGAAGAGCTGGGCAGAGAGGTGTGTGTCCACGAAGGGTGTGAAAGTCAGGGAAAGGATGAGGGCCTATCATCGCCTGAGGAGCGGCAGGTAAGGACTCAGCAGGTGGGCGACCTGAGGCAGAGATCCAAGCCTGATGGAGAACAGGTGTGTGTGGGGAGGACGCTGAGGCTGAGCCAGCGCACGGGGAAGGCGGAGCCCCCCGGGGTTCCTGCTGGCTCACCAGTAGCAAGAGGCACGGCCTGGACCCCAGGGCTCCCGATTAAGTCCCCTCCCCGGGAGGCAGGACTGGTTCAGAGGTCCCGCGGGCCAAGCCAGCACGTGGAAACAGTAGTGTTTTCTAGCGAAGGGATGGCCCTCGGCACAGAAAGGAGGGAACACAGCAGGCCCGAGGCCGCCGTCCTTAGAGACACCTGATGGCACGGCTGGCCCTCGGCTGGTGTCTGGGACCTCGGCTCTCAGGATGTCCCCGTCACCAGTGAACCGACAAGGCTGGTTTTCCGCGCCTAGACTGTCTGCGCAGACCCTGTGGTTTACGGTGGACGCCGGCTTTCCTTCCGGGAGTCTGGCGTGTTGCTGTGTGCCAGGCGGAGGCCGTCCACATGCGCAGCCCCCGGATACAGCCCTGAGCTCTGAGTCTCTCCTGGGCGTCCCTGGGCTGAAACCTCACACGCGTGTTTCTGGGGGAAGAGTGAGCTCTGTGCGACCCCTCGAGGGAGGGAGAGAGCACAAGGAGAAGCCCCAGGGGGATGCTTCCTTCCGCCTCTTTGTGAGTCCGTACCGCCTCCGTGCTGCAGTGTACTTGGGTACACGTTGCACGCAAAGTCCCGTGAGTCCTCCTAGGAGGTAGTCTGGGGGACCCTCCACACATCTCCCGGGGAAAGCTCTCCAGCTGGTTCTTGTCCTAACCTCAACCTGAATCCCGCAGCTGCCTCTGAGATTTATTTTTGGTGCTGACGGCGGCTACACATACGTGCTGTGGCCCAATATAGTCGCCTCACCCCCAGCAGTGACTAAGCTCTCCCAGCACCCAGAGGACTTGAATAGATGTTCAGTTACTCATATATAAGAAACACGTGTTTCTGCTTACCCAGGAACCCACAGAGCTAGGGGGAGTGGGGAGGAAGTGAGAAAGGAAGGGAAAATGTCCTTACTGATGAGAAAAACCTTTAATAGTCTCTGAAAGGGAGAAAGAGGAAAAAAGGTGGGGGACATGTAAAACGGAAACGCACATTGTCTCAGAGTCCATCTTTACTATCATGATCAGCAACGTCGTCCTCTTCAGTGTTGCTAGTTGAGCACTTACGGTGCACCAGACATGTGCAAAGCCCTTTCTGTACGTGGGTTTCAGCTAAAAATCCGTAATGGGGTGCAGTAGGTAATGGGTGATATTATTATTCCTATTTTTAGATGATGAAAGTAAGGGACAGAGAGTTTAAATGATGTGCCCAAGTCACAAAACAGTCAAGATCCCATCCAGGTGTGTTGTTCAAGAAGACAAGTCTCAGACATAGCGAAGCCCTCTTGCTCGATGTTTCTAGACTTGCAAAATACGGTTGAAAAGGGGATGATGAAACAGAGCGTGACCCCTAAGGAGACCTTTTGACAGGGACAAGAGGCAGTCTTATCTCTGGTTGTCCTTTAACACACCTGAGTTCCTTGCTGTACGTGTGGGGGAAGCCATCCAAGATACCAAGGATACGGTTTATTAGCTCCAGATTTTCAGTCCTCTATGTAATTTGAAAGAAATGAGAGCTTTCTTGACACCTTAATTTTCAACTGTTTTATCTTCCCTACTGGTCAGGATTATAGATTTACAGGGCGCTTTCAGAGGTAACACCAGTGCACCTAACATAGCGCTACATCACAGGGGAGCGCAATGGATAGGCTTTGATTGTCTCATCAGCCAAACAGGTCCTTCTTTCATTCCCTCAACAAACATTTACTGGGCATCCATCATCTGTCAGGCATGGGGATCAGGCAGCGAACACCACAGACCACTTTATATGTAACCCAATTAAACAATATTTCATGAGCATCTATTATGTGTTAGGCACTAGGCCAGTTTCTAAGGATGCTACGATAAATAAGGCACAGTCCCCACCCCCAAGAAGGTCAAAATTTATTGAGGAGGTGGCGGTCTCAAATCTGTAGGGAACACAGAGGTCTCCCAGTCCTGCAAACAGGAAAGAAGGAATCAGAAGAGAGACCCCATTGTATTTGGTCTTAGGGGATATTGACCTAAAAATCCTTTAGACACATATTTCAATAGGGTTGTTAGGATGAAAACTCAAAGCCGTTCATTTAAGCTATAGCAGAAGGCAAGAATATGAAGACCAGTCATTGTATCTAACTGTTTAAAGAGGTTTGGCAGTAACAGGAAAAAGAAAAAAGGTTTAGTAGTTTGAAGAATGCCAGTGTCAAAAGAAAGGTTTGCTTTTTGTTTCATGTTCGGTTTTGTTTTATTTGGTTTATTTTTTGTTAGGATTAGGAGGATCTGAGTTTGTGAGGAGCGAGTGGGAAATCTGAAATATGAAAACTGCCAACCAGGGTAACAACGGAAGCTTTTCAGTCCTCTGTTGAAGTTGGTATGGAGAGGCCTTCGTTACTTTCCTTCCAATTAATATCTTAATATTATGGATGTATCCAAAGTAACCTAGTTTCCCTTAGCAACTCATTGCATTCACTTTCTTTTAACCTCTTTAGATCATCAGCCTGTAGCACGTCTTGGAGTAACAAGTCGCATGTACTTACTGCCTGCTGGGTAAAGAAGCACTTCATTTTAATTGCTCCAAATTTACCCTTTCTAAGCTGCATGCGGTGCCTCTTGGTTCTGATGATCCAGAATTGCCATCTTTGTCCCCTGCCCAGCACTGTGACCAGCTGAGCCTCGGTCCCTCTCTGGGGCCTCCTTCCTGGACCACGGGCTTCACATCGGCTCCACTGCTCGCATTTCCACTCTAGCCGCTCTCCTACTATGGAATCTCGACATGGCAGCTGCAAGGATCTTTTACGATCAGAAATCAGGTCACCACATTGCTCCAGACTAGGGAAATGTAAGTCCCAATTTACCTGTGACACCCAATGTCCAGGGGTACTTATGAAGAGTGCCCCTTTCACTTTCAAAAGCAACCTGATTTGGACAATATATTAAATGTTCACCCTACTTAAAAACCTCCAGTGTCTTCCCATTGCTACTAAAACAAAACCCCAACTCCAAAGACCCTGGCTGGACCTTCCCTGTCTCTACCTCCCTGAGTTCTCTCCACCCTCCCCATCCCTCACTGGGCTCAGACCCCACTCTGTTTCCCCAACACACTCAGCCCACACTGATATCAATATCTGAGCCCTCGATGTTCCCCTGCCTAGAGTACTGTTCCTTCTGCGTTTTGGGTACCAGCCTTCTCTCTTCTTTCGGATCTCAACTCAAATGCTGCCTGCTCAGAAAGGCCTTCCCTCCCCCAACCATCCACAGGTAGCAATCCCCTCCCCCAGAAATCGTGTCCCTAACTTCAGTGCCTCTAAGTGCCCATGAGTGACAGACATGCTCTTTTTTTTTCTAAATTTGTGTTTTATTATCGTACCTTTTCACTCAATGGTAGTTCCCTGTGGGAAGTGCCTGGTGTGTGTTATCTCTGTGTTCTGGGCACCTGTCACATCAGGAACACAGGTCAGAGGCCCTCTCTGTACCTACGGCTGGGACCCTTCCAGTCTTTATGCTCAGGAGCAACTTTAGAAAACATATATCCTACGCTGAGGCTTCAGTGGTGAGATTCGTTTCTTATTATTAACGCTTTCTTCGTGAGCTGAAGAAATAGCCTTACCACAAAGGGTCACACTGCATCTGGGGTGCTTTCCTAACCTGCTGACATGCCTCCGCCCCAGATCCTTCCATTGTATAATTTCCACTACTTCCATTTCTACGTAATTCCAGAAAACATAATTTATTCGAGAGTGTATAACTCAGTCACATACTCTATCATTATATACAACGTGGGAATATATAAAACAATCATCACAGACAAAACCGTTTGCAATGACATAGTTTTCAAAAGAACCCGCTTTGTAATATCTTTGAGGAAGGGCAAAGAGTTATTACACCTATTAATGGATGAAAGAAGTCAAGTCAGAATGGCTAACTTGCTTGCGCAAGGTCCCTTAGTGCCCGGGCTGAGATGACAGGCCAGGTTCTCCGACTCCCAGCATGGTTCTTAGAACTGGCTTTATATATAGACAACGTAGACAGTGTTCCAAATACTTTCTCCAAATACAGCCGGGCAAATACTGTAGAGACTTTCTACAAAAGCATTATAGACCTGACTCTGTAAAAATACGACCTAGAAAGGGGGACAATTTTCCAGGCAGCCCACGCAGGCTTGGCACTACTGTGATCTCTCATGCAAGTCGCCCTTTCAAGGGGAAACTTCCCGTGGTTGCCAGATGTGGCTTCTCAGCTTTCCGCTGCTGCCCAAGTATACTTCAACCAGCCCATCTAATTTACTTAATTGTGTGCTTCTTACTTCTATATTACTGATTATTAGCTCAGGGAACATACTATCACCACGACCACCCGGCTATAGTTAGTTTATCAAATCAGCTAGTCACTCCCCTACAGGATTCTGGGAATCTCTTAAGACAGAAAAATACTGGGGGGTCAGAATTCACAACCAGTTTAGTACCGTGGTTCCTAAACTTTCATGTGACTCAGAATCATCTTGAGAGTCTGTGAAAATACAGACTGTGTATCGTGTACAGGTTGTGACTCCTCCAGTTTCTGACTCAGTGGGTCAGGGGCAGAACCCAAGAATTTGCATTTCTGACAAGTCCCCAGGTGATGCCGAGGCTTCCTGGGTGCATGGGGGGGGGCAGGTTGGATGAGAGGGCTGGGTACACTTTGAGAATCACTCGTTGAGAATCTGAGATGGTGGCAGTAAGGTGACCAGCCATCCCAGTTTGCCTGAGACTGAGGAATTTCCTAGGAAGTGAGAGTTTTCAGTGTTAAAACCCAGGAAGTCCTGGGCCGTGCTGGGCACACCTGGATGATAGGTTAACCTAAGTGGTGTGAAAACAGGACTCTATGGGGGGGCGGACCTCAAGGGGAACTTGACAGACGGGTTAACCAGTACGTCAAAGGCAAGAGGATGGCGTAAAGAAGAGGTCTACTTGTGGGTCTTTCCCTGTGTGCTGGGCACACCTGGATGACAGGTTAACCTAAGTGGTGTGAAAACAGGACTCTATGGGGGGGCGGTCCTCAAGGGGAACTTGACAGACAGGTTAACCAGTATGTCAAAGGCAAGAGTGTGGCGTAAAGAAGAGGTCTACTTGTGGGTCTTTCCCTGTGTGGATTACACGCTCCATAAGGGCAGGGTCACATATTATTCTCCTCTCATTGCCAGCATCTAAGCATCAGGCATAGCTTTGGGTATACAGTTGGTGAGCTAAAAATGGACTATCTGCTTGCACGTTCAAGTGAATGGATGGATGTGTGCGTGGGGAGATAGGTGAATGGGTGGGGAGATGGATGGTTGGTTGGCTGGATGAATGGATGGTTGGTTGGATGGATGGATGGATGGATGGATGGATTGTTGGATGGATGGATGGACGGATGGATGGATGGATGGATGGTTGGTTGGCTGGCTGGCTGGCTGGCTAGCTGGATAGATGGATGGTTGGTTGGATGGATGGATGGATGGTTGGATGGATGGTTGGCTGGTTGGCTGGCTGGCTGGCTGGCTGGCTGGCTGGCTGGATGGATGGATGGATGGTTGGATGGATGGTTGGATGGATGGATGGATGGATGGATGGATGGTTGGATGGATGGATGGATAGATGGATGGATGGATAGATGGATGGAGGCAAACCATATCTCTTTCTCAGGATAGTCCAAGGTAAGCTTGTCCATTCTAGCAATCAAATCAAGGCGAAGGTCCTGGGGTGTGTGGGTTTATGTCCAGTTAGGGAGAGAAGACCTGCTCCTGACCCAGTGATCACTGTCTCTGAATGTGATTCCATGAACATCACAGGACAGGCCAGGGCAGTGGATTGACTTTGCTAGCCTAGCTCTCCTCAAACCTTGTTTACTCCCTAGGGAACCTTCCAAAACCTAGAGAAAGGAATGATTCAGAGTGAAGCAAAAAAAAGAAATAGTCAAAATGGGTGGTACTGAAATGTAAGGTTTTCTGTCTTAGAAAAATTAAGGGTGTGGGAGTCTCTGTTGTATTAAATGCTCAGTATGTTCAGAAAGTAAATACTGTCCATGAGCAGACAGGAGATTAAGGTGGCAGGAAGAGCAGTTTTGAGCCCTGTTAGATATTAATTTCCCATACATGATCTGTCTGTCTTCTCCTTGTTTGAAGTTCTCAAGGCTGGAGGCTTCAAAGCACACACCGACTGCCATCTGCACAGAGCTCAGGGCTCCACGGGGGGCCAACCCTGCAGGAGCCGTCCCTACACCCCCTCTGTCGGTGTCTGCCTTTCTCTGCATTCCAGAACATCAAGGATAATTCTATCAGCAAGTCCAGCAGCTGGTAATAAAGCCAGCCCATACCCAGCATGGTGAGCTTCCCTAGCCTGGCTCCGACAGGAAAATTGATTTAGAAGATGAAACGGTAAGTGACCTAACCCTTCCTTAGAACTCCCACCCAAATGAGGTTTCTTTTCCTCCTTTTTTCTTCTCTCTCCTTCTTATTCTCTATCCCTCTTTATTGTTTCCCTTTCACTTTACCAAAGTTTTGAATAATGTACGGGCTATTCTTGCATCTATCATTTGACTGTTATTTTTAATTATTAATTTATGGCTGTTCCATGCTGGGGATGGTTCCTGCCCTCAAGCAGTTCACGGCCCGATAGGACAAGAAGGACGATATGTCCTACAAGCTGCTCCTAGAGATGTGTCTTCTGAAGAGGCACAGAAGAGGGATGCCGAGCCGTGTTGCAAAGCACAAGAGGGAGCTTCACAGAAGCAGGAAGGCTTGCCCTGAACTCCCCGCCAACAGACATCGGACACAGCACACATTCTTTGTACTCCAGCTGTGGTTTGAATGGTTTTTTAACTCAGCAAGGGAGCTTGGGGACACAAGCAATTCTAGTGATAATCATAGGAAAACCCAGCCATCTCCCCTGAATTTGGAGAGACAGGCCATTCTTTAAGTTTACTGAAGGATAAAGCCATGTTGAAAGGAAACTTTAGCCAAAAAATACAAATAGTAATATATTTTTTTCATTAGAAAGACCACCGACTTGTGAACAGCACATCATGTAATCACTTAGGGTTCCAGTTTTATGTCTGTGAAATGCAGGTTCTGGACTCTGTATCCTCCAAGTCCTTTTGTTGCCCAATATTGGACAGGTCTGTGACCCTAAGGATGATACGGCTATATGGAACCGAAGACTTTGAACGTCGGGGTCTCTGCTGTAGTTTTTACTTTCATTTGATCATTTATTTAGATCTGCTTGACATCACTAATTTCACACGAATGGAAATCGAAATACTCTCCTTTGGACTTGGCAAAGCAGTCTACTGACCAAGTAAAATTTGGTTCCCCACGGATTAAAGCAATTAACAATCTAGGTTAGATGGGGACACTCGGGAGGGTACATGCTCACCCAGTGATAGTACCAAGACGGCTGTGGTATGGATGGCAGCCTGCAAAGACGGGCAAACAAGCAGAAGGGCAGAGAGCACAGCTCCGTGATCACAACTCAGCTCGGCAGGTGTATCGAAAGAAATCTGGGAAACAACCCACTGCTAATTCTTCCAATCAAGAGATCCCATGGGTCAGCACCCTCTCCGCGGCTCCACACCTGAATTAAAGATGGTGCACTTTGTTTATAGTAATTTCCTGCCAGGTCAGTTATCGACTGAACAATCCCAGCCAAATCCAATGGCACAGCCTGACCTGCTGACCCCCGTTTGAACACTGATTGTTGCTGTTCCCCTCATTAGACCATTCTCCTGAGAATCCGGTGCTTACCCAAAAGGATTTTAGCTAACCCCTCTTTTTGCTTGTTTATGGGTTTTCTTTAAGCGAATTGAGAGCAATGACCTCCTACTTTGAAGGACAAGCAGAACTTCCCTACCAAGGAAAGGAAACCTAGCTCAGTTTCCCTGCTCTGAATCTCCCTAAGAAATGCACGCTCCCCCGCATCAAGAAGGAAAGGTGACTTGCTGGTGTTTAGCAGCCTTGGAAACCTCAGAGCCAAGTGAAGAAGGGAAGGCCAGGAAATAGTGCTAGCTTTATTTTCCTTGTGGCTACAAGGGGTTCGTGTCCTTCAACAGCTGCTAGGGTGCAGATTTAATGCAATGAACGGAGAAAATGAATATTCATTGTCTATTATGAATTGTGCAGAAACCCTCCACCTCAGACAGTTTGACTGCTAACCCAAATACCCAAAGATGCAACTGTGAATGTGAATGTTACCTTTCAAGAGGGTGATTTCCAATCTTTATGTTTTCACTAATATTAGCAAGCCATCAAAACGAACCCCGGGCATCAGCCTCCTGTTAATGGACACTGCAACCTACACTTAGCATCTTGAGTGCAGACCACGTGACTCAAGATCAGGGGTCTTCGCTGACATCCAAAGACGAGCTTTAGCTAGTCTATAATTGCCCCTGAAATTCTGTGCAATATTTCTTTTGTCCGTGGGAATTTTTCAGGGAAGGACTATAGTCCTTAAGGGACCCAAACAACTACTTGATCCAAAACATAGTAGGAAAAACGGCTCTAAAATTATAATCTTTCCCGAGCAGAGGAGCTGGGTCTCCATCTCCCTCTAAATTCTTGATTTGTCTAGTACTGGGCTTTGTTTGAAATACGCCATTGGAAGCCAAAATAACTAAGCTTAAAAACCTGACTCGTTTATAAAAAAAAAATAAAAAATATATAAAATAAATATTTAAAAAAAACCTAACTAGCTTAAGTTCATTTAGTCTCGTATAATAATAATTATTAGGAGAAATGATTATACAGCTGTTTTATAGATAACAAGTTTTCTAAGCAATGAGACAACTTGTATGAGAAAAGTCAGCTATCTGGCAGGGGATTACTTAAGGCAGTCTTTCCTGGAAACATTGAAAAGCAGAGTAAGTTAGTGACTCAAATAACACACCTTAATTTATGGATAAAAAAACAGTGTTGGTACTTCATAATGAGTTGTGATGTAATTAAAAGAGCAGAGACTCAAGGGAGAAGATCTGGGTCCTAGTTCTGATATTTCTAGAAGTATGACTTGAGGCCAATGTGATACCTTCCACTTAGGATGAGAACCAAGGGCGATGCCAGATATGACAGTTTTTTGTAACATGTAAAGATGGTCTAAATGTTAGTTATTAATAGTATTTTGAAAGTGAGCACACACCTTAATGCTATTATCAAAGGTCAGAGGGAAGCGGATCTCTTTAAGAAGCATGGAAGGGGAAGCTGATATAAAGCATGAATGTTTCCTAATGTTTTTTTCGCAGCTGATATCCTGTCCTAAATTTACGGCAAAGCTTCTATAATACACAAATCTGCCGATGCCTAGTTCCTTGCCCAGAACCCACCCAGAGGCACTCCATCATCCACAGAGCAACATCTAAAACCATCACCACACCGCAAAGCTGGCCATGCCTGTCTCCAACCTTGCTCTCCAGCTCCATCCACAAACACATTGATCCAGCAACATTGACCTGCCTGTGCTCCCATGTCCAACGAGACATTTTTTCCAAATCCATGTCCTCTCTCTGAAGCTTCTGTCCAGCTGGTTTTTCTTTATCCCTGTCCTGGTCTTCATCTCTATATAAAGAAAGTTTATGCACCCATTAGGGAGCGTATAGGGCACTAGCTTCTCCAAGATGTCTTCCCTGATCCTCAGGGAAGGTGGGTTAGGTGGCAGTCCTCTGGGTGTCCATACAACCTGGAGCTTATTGGTGTCATTTCATGCATTGCATTTATAGAAGCTATATGCCCCTGTCTGCCTCTGTGCTTCAACTCTTAGCTCCTTGAGAATGCGTCTATGTCTCATTCATCCTTTATCCTTAGCATCTATCACAGTGCAGAGGTGATAGAACACATCCTGGGTAGACAAATGAAGGGACAGATGGCACCTCCTCCCTAAGAATATTTAGTGTGTATTAAATACAATCACAAGCAAAGGCATTGAACTGACACTAAAGCTCACTGTGGATAATGTTTGGGTTAGGGCTATGACTACAGTACAGAGAGAAGAAATTGCAACATGATTTGCAACTAGACAATTTACAGATGAGTTAGTTTGTTCTCCTACCAGAAAACCTGTTTAGACCACAGATTTTCTATTGGGTCCTAGGAGAACTGCTCAGTCAGGAAGCTCTACTCAGGCATTCTTATTCCACTAGTTGGCTAAACTGTGATAGGGAGTCTCAATCATTGTTCTTTGATATGGGAGACTTCTATGACTTGGGGTCAACGATGACCATATCTGTTTCCTTATATGGGTAATTGCCTTGTAGATGGTAGGTATGAATTGGACCCTGGCAATATATCCAACATCCTGACCAATAAGACAAGTAAGTATTATATTCTTAGAGCTAGACACAACCTGACAAATGAGGTCTAGACTACTCTTCCCAGTTTACAGAAATGACAGTCTAAATACACATGTCCCATGTATACGGCAGCCTCCCCATGGAAACCAACAGGCAGAACACAGAGCTTACTGCCTTTGGTAGAAAGTTGGAGACATTTGCTGTTGCACAGGCAACAGCAAAACTCTTACCTAAAAGATACAAATAATAGTGGTGAGAATAGGAAAATATCTCCGCCGAGTGAAAAGGCAATGAAAATAGAAAGTATTATTTAAAATAATTTTAAGTCTCATCAACTGGACTGACATACAGTTATAGCAGAAGCCTGCATATGTTTGCTTTGGGCTTTTGGGCGGTGATCTAGATGTAAAGGGCTGGTACTGAAGCAATGGGACCTTCTCCCATCACAGAACATTAACACCACTCCCCACCTCCAATTTCGGTTTTGGATCTCAAGCATTTTCCTAGTACCAGGCTCCGAGGCACAATGAGAGGATCATTCCTGGGCTAAGAAATGGTTGGTCTAGTCTAGACTGATGTCTGATCTGAGGTTACTGTCACATCAGGTGGACAGAAGGGGACAGAGTATTGCTGGATTTCAAGTATTGATATATGGGAAGCAAAGACGATTCCCCCATTCCTGAAGGAACTGCATGATTCCTGCACACTGGCTCTGCCCCCAAATGAGGCACACCTCCTTGAATCCTCCTTGCAGGTCTCTGCCTGCAGCCTAAGTTTTGAGAGCAAGTCATCTTTTTTTCCTTATTATTATTATTAGCAATCGCAGGTATTTATATTACAAAATTATGTAATCAAAATAATTTAATATGTAATAACAGCTAATATTCGTTGAGTAGCCACCAGATTTCAGAGACCAAACCACTTTATTATTTAACTTCCACAATAACTCAATATGATAAACACGATTATTATTCCTGTTTTATAGGAAAGAAAGCTCTAACCTTGAGCACTGTAATGACATGCCCATACAACCAAGTGACAGATGTAGTTTTGAAGTTAAATCTTTGATTGCAGAATCAGAATCCTTAACCATCACTCAAAATCAAGTTCCTGCTCTAATGGGTTTATGACAGACTCTCAGGACTGAGTCCCTAGCCCTTTTCTAAGACATGCTTTGCTTAACTGTCTAGTTCCTGGTTGCTCCAACTCTAATCCATGCCTTGACCTTTTTTACCCCATTTTCTACCTTCCTTTATTACCTTCCCATCAAAATAACCAGGTTTCAGTTCAGACCTAAACAAATGACTTGGGCCCTTTCCATAGCGTCTGCCTCCTCAGCCCAGCCTCAGATCCTGACTTGTCCCCAGGCTCTTCAGAGACTCTGCCCGTTGCCTGGCTGGATGCTTATAGAACCCGGTACCTAACAACTTAGGGAATGATTAGAGTATACACATTCTTTTCAGGCACACATGGAATATTTAAATAAGTAAATAATATTTATTACTTATACCACAGAGCAAGTCACTACTAATATATATATATATGTAAATACATATGTATATAAAACTTTTAACTTATGGATCAAATAAGAAATATGGGTAAAAATTCAAAAATATTTAGAACTAAATAATAAAATATCAAATTAAAAAATGTGTAGGATACAGCTAAAACAGCACAATACTTACAGGATACTTAAAATTTAAAAAACAATAAAAAATAAGCTAATCGTCTAACTAATGTTGTTAGAAAAGAACAGAATAAACGCAAAGAATATATAAAATAAAGAAAATAATAAAAATAAGTGAAGAAATTATTGAATTTTAAAACAAATGAAAATCCTAGAGGATTGATAAAAGTCGAGAAGCAGTTCTCTAAAAAGACCAACAAAACTCTTAAGCCTCTGTTACTATAGGTTAAGAAACACAAGAGAAAAGGTGCAAATATGCAATACTAGGAATAAAAGTCAGTATATGATAATGAATTCAGAAGAAACTTTTAATTAAAAGGAATAACATTAACTGGTAAATTTGAAAATAAATATAGATAAAGAACTGACTAAAAAATGAAAATCAAATTATACATGTGCTATTTAAATCAAAATGTTACCAGAAGTTAAAAAATTTAATAACCACCATTAAGCACAGAATAATTTACAGATAAGGTCTAACAAAATTACAAGATGTGGATAACCCCAAAATTAAAATGTTTCAGAGAGAATAAGAGGTGAAACACTCCCCAGACCACTTGATGAGCCAGACTAGTCTTGATACCAAAGCCAGAAAAGGATAACACCAGAAAAGGATAACACCAGAAAAGGAAAATTGAGGTCATTTTCACCTATAGAGATACAAAATCCAGAGATACTTTTTTTTTTTTTAATGGCCAAGTGGTTTTATCTTAGGAAAGCACATATGGTGTAATTTTGGAAAACATATTAATATACCAGTTTACCTGAATGGATATGCCTCTGGTGCTGAAGTGTGCTGTCTAACAAGGCTTGTCAAGCTATGACGGGCATACAGTGTATCTGGAATCTCAGTGAATGCAGATTCTGATTTGGTAGGGCTGGGGTGGGCCTGACACTCTTTCTAACAAGCTCCCTGGTGACGCTGATGCCGCCAGTCTGTCGACTACACTTGGAGAAGCCATGATGTAGATGACCAATTTTGGAGGAGTAGATTTCCATTTTAGACAGAAACCTCTCCCCACCCACCTTCTAGAATATGAACACCAGCCCATCCAATTCCTATTTATTTTTATCTCATGTATTTTCCTTGAGCTAGGCTCTGGGTTACAGCTAGTAGATTTATTTAGCAAACTTCTGGAATGGTTGGTCACTTTAAAGGAGAAAAAACCCCAAAACTGTTATTCCCTTCAATAAATACAGAACAACTATTTAATAAAATGTGATATATTCATGATAGAAACTCAGAGAAAACTACAAATATAAGAGACTTCCTTCACTTGAAAAAAGAAATTCAAGACAAACATCATACTTAATATTGAAACTATTAGAAGCAGTAACTTTAGGGTCAGCGACAAAGCAGGGATGCCCTTTTCCACTGCTTCATTTCAGCAGCGAGTTGGAAGTCAGAGTCACAGAGAGACAGCATGAAGAGATTAAAAAAAAAAAAGAATTAGGAAAGAAGACAGTGAAGTGCATTGTAATGTTTCTAATGATACGACTGCCTGTGTAGAAAATCCAAGTAAATCAAAAGAATAATTAGTATTAATATGCAAGTATAGAAAAATTGCTGAATCTAAGATCAATACAGAAATATTAATTAAAACTTTAAACACAAACTGCACACACATAAAAAATTAATTAGGGGAGGCACTATTTATGATGGCAATGAAATAGGGTTTGTGGGAATTACTGTATAAAACATATGTACGAGATTTACGGCAAAAATAATAATCTTTTATTGAAAACTAAAAAATGATTCCTAAATGGAAGCACATTGTATGTTCCTGGGTAGAAAAACTCAACATCATAAATATGTCAATTCACACAAAATTATTCTATAAATTTAATACGACTCCAGGATAAATCCCAAGAGAGTTTTGCACAGTATTATACATTAATTTTAGGAAGATGAACAAAGGGTCAGGAATAACTAAGATGAATTTGAAAAGCAAGATGGGAAGACTCATTCTACCAGAGAGCGAGATGTATTTTAGAGCTGCAATAATTAAGACATTGTGGTATGGGTCTAAGAATAGACAATTGGACCAGTGGAACAGGATACAAGCCCCCAAACAGACCACAATATATGGAAATTGGGTTTAGGAAAGAAATGACATTGCAGGTTCTTGGGAAATCAATAAATGTTGCTGGACCCTTTTCTCAACCATACACAAAAATCAATTGCAGACAGATAGAACAGCTAAACACGAAAAGCAAAGCTTTGTCATTTTTAGAATACAAATATAAGGTAGCATTTTTATGTGCTTCTGGTAGGAAATGATTTTTTTTACGCAAACACACAAGCACACATACACAAACAAAGAAAAATATAATTTTACTTAATTAAAACTGAAACAAAACCAGAAAACCCTTTTCTACCTCCCCCCTGCCTCCCCAAAAAGTAAAGTGACATACAAGTCACAGACTGGGAAAGAAATCTGCAATTGCAATGCATATAAATATAAAAGAATTAGTATACCAAGTGTGATAAAAGAAAGAAAGAAAACAATAGGTAAAATTCAGATAGAGGAAAACCAAATGGTCAATAAGTATTTTAAAAGATGTTAAACAGGGCTTCCCTGGTGGCGCAGTGGTTCAGAGTCCGCCTGCCGATGCAGGGGACACGGGTTCGTGCCCCGGTCCGGGAGGATCCCACATGCCGCGGAGCGGCTGGGCCCGTGAGCCATGGCCGCTGAGCCTGCGCGTCCAGAGCCTGTGCTCCGCAACGGGAAAGGCCGCAACAGTGAGAGGTCCGCGTACCGCAAAAAAAAAAAAGATGCTCAACAACATTAGTAATCAGGAAAGCACAAATGAAAACTACACTAAGATATCATTACACATTCAGGAAATTGCCTACTCTCATGCACTCAAGTGAGAATTTAAACTGGTAAAACCATTTTATCAAGCAATTTGGCAATATCTAGAAAATTTGAAGGTGTGCTTAAACAAACGCAGTAATTCTCTTACACGTACTCAATGAGCCAAGTACAAGATTGTTTATTGCAGCATTGTTTGTGATAATTGGAAAAAACCCAATTGTCTTGCAACAGAGAGCTGAAACAGTGTTATATTTATAAAATGGAACACTGTACTGCAATTAAGATGGACTAAATATATATTTCATATATACATCATATATGTGGTTTTATATATCATATATATGGTTACATATATATGTATATATCAATGAGAAAAAATCAAATCTCAGAAACAGAGTCACGTAAGCAAGGCAAATAACTAAAAGGATATCAACAGACAGAGATTGTTAATAAAAGTTCAAAATCATGGAGAACAATGTAATATTTTATCTACACAAATGCATTACAATTAGGAAAAAAATTCACTAAATTCATAATTATGGCTACCTATGGGGAGAGAAGAAAGAAGTGAGGAGAATGGAATTGAAGTAAAATAAACAGGGGAATTCAGCCTGACTGTAAAGCTTTATTTCACTAACAAAGTGATCTGAGGTAAACATGGTAAAAATGTTAAGATGTCAGAAAAATAGGTAGTTGGTGCAGATTTTTGTGTTTTATTATTCATCCTTTTTTCTATATATTTGGAAAACTCATTATAAACATTGATTTTAATTTTAATAGTGTTTGCATAAAAACATATGCAAATTTCCTTACTCAGTGGTTGATATAGTCAATGTACTTCTTCTACAGTGTCTTTTAACAAAAAGTTCTCCATGAAATTTTTTCCTTTCTCCTGGATATGTGGGACACATTCAAGAGATAACGGTGTTCATCTTAGGGCACCTCCTGGTGTCAGAATGTTTGTGGACACTATTTTGTGGCAGGCTCCTGACCCGCATTTTCTTTTTTCTTTTCTTTTCTTTATTTAATTTTGGCTGCCTTGGGTCTCCGTTGTTGTGCGCGGGCTTTCTCTAGTTGAGGCAAGCGGGGCTACTCTTTGTTGCGGTGTGTGGGCTTCTCATTGCAGTGGCTTCTCTTGTTGCGGAGCACAGGCTCTAGGCACATGGGCTTCAGTAGTTGTGGCACGCGGGCTCAGTAATTGTGGCTCGTGGGCTCTAGAGCGCAGTCTCAGTAGTTGTGGTACGTGGGCTTAGTTGCTCTGCGGCATGTGGGATCTTCCCAGACCAGGAATTGAACCCATGTCCCCTGCATTGGCAGGTGGTTCTTAACCACGGCATCACCAGGGAAGTCCTGACCCACATTTTCTTAATACATCAAGTTGTGAGAAATGAAACAGAAACCACAGCTTGCAAAACCGTACTACAACTGGTAAAGCAAATGAACTCTCCCAAACCCTGACAACACAACACGAGTGATCCAACGTCAAGGTGTTTTCATGTCAGCTCCTTCAGACCCTTGTGTTCCAAAACAAGACTATAGAATAGACCACTTGTGTTCCAAAGAGAAGGCCACTGACTGTTCCAGTGAAGCAACTGGTCTGCAAAATCTGACCAGTCCCTGCTCAATCCCTGCCCAGTAACTTCTGTCCTAAGGCCACAGGAGGATGAATCCCAGCCGCCAGAGCCCTGTGAAGTGCCCTTTCCTAACTTCTGAACCTCCTAACGTCTCCAAGGCATTGCTCTCCCTTGCTCAGCAAATTCAATGATCCCAGCTTTGTATGACCAAAGGGCTTCCTTGGCCATCTTTGAACGGGGACCCCACAGTACTGTTGCCACAAATGTGGAGCTTGCCCTTCCAGTGTGGCCCCAGCCCATGGGTCACTAAGCATCTCTTGCCACTTTCCTTCTACTTCATGCACCTGCTCTGAACTTACTAAGCCACTCACAGGTTTCTTCAGGGGGCATGTTCTTTCACCCGTAGAGGCTTTGCCACTTCTGCTCCTTCAACAGGAACACCCTTCTCTCCTCCACTTCCCACACTCACTCTCACTCATTCTTTTTTTTTTTTTTTAACATCTGTGTTGGAGTATAATTGCTTTACAATGTTGTGTTTGTTGCTGCTCTATAATAAAGTGAATCAGCTATATGTATACATATTTCCTCATATCTCCTCCCTCTTGCATCTCCCTCCCTCCCACCCTCCCTATCCCACCCCTCTAGGTGGTTAAAAAGCACTGAGCTGGTCTCCCTGTGCTATGCGGCTGCTTCCCACTAGCTATCTATTTTACATTTGGTAGTGATATATGTCCATGCCACTCTCTCACGTCGTCCCAGCTTACCCTTCCCCCTCCCTGTGTCCTCAAGTTCATTCTCTACGTCTGCGTCTTTATTCCTGTCCTGCTCCTAGGTTCTTCAGAAACAATTTTTTAAGATTCCATATATATGTGTTAGCATACGGTATTTACTTTTCTCTTTCTGACTTACTTCACTCTGTATGACAGACTCTAGGTCCACACACCTCCCTACAAATAACTCAATTTTGTTTCTTTTTATGGCTGAGTAATATTCCATTGTATATATGTGCCACACCTTCTTTATCCATTCATCTGTCGAGGGACACTTAGGTGGCTTCCATGTCCTGGCTATTGTAAACAGACCTGCAATGAACACTGTGGTACATGACTCTTTTTGAATTATGGTTTTCTCAGGGTATATGCCCAGTAGTGGAATTGCTGGGTCGTATGGTAGTGCTATTTGTAGTTTTTTAAGGAACCGCCATACTGTTCTCCATAGTGGCTGTATCAATTTACATTCCCAGGAACAGTGCAAGAGGGTTCCCTTTTCTTCACACCCTCTCCAGCATTTATTGTTTCTAGATTTTTTGATGATGGCCATTCTGACTGGTGTGAGGTGATACCTCACTGTAGTTTTGATTTGCATTTCTCTAATGATTAGTGATGTTGAGCATCCTTTCATGTGCTTGTTGGCAATCTGTATATCTTCTTTGGAGAAATGTCTATTTAGGTCTTCTGCCCATTTTTGGATTAGGTTGTTTGTTTTTTTGATATTGAGCTGCATGAGCTGCTTGTAAATTTTGGATATTAATCTTTTGTCAGTTGCTTCATTTGCAAATATTTTCTCTGATTCTGAGTGTTCTCTTTTCATCTTGTTTATGGTTTCCTTTGCTGTGCAAAAGCTTTGAAGTTTCATTAGGTGCCATTTGTTTATTTTTGTTTTTATTTCCATTTCTCTAAGAGGTGGGTCAAAAAGGATCTTGCTGTGATTTATGTCATAGAGTGTTCTGCCTATGTTTTCCACTAAGAGTTTTATAGTGTCTGGCCTTACATTTAGGTCTTTAATCCGTTTTGAGTTTATTTTTATGGTGTTAGGGAGTTCTCTAATTTCATTCTTTTACATGTAGCTGTCCAGTTTTTCCCAGCACCACTTATTGAAGAGGTTGTCTTTTCCCCATTGAATATTCTTGCTTTCTTTATCAAAGATAAGGTGACCATATGTGGTGGGTTTATCTCTGGGCTTTCTATCCTGTTCCATTGATCTATATTTCTATTTTTGTGCCAGTACCATATTGTCTTGATTACTGTAGCTTTGTAGTATAGTCTGAAGCCAGGGAGCCTGATTCCTCCAGCTCTGTTTTTCTTTCTCAAGATTGCTTTGGCTATTCGGGGTTTTTTTTGTTTCCATACAAATTATGAAAATTTTTGTTCTAGTTCTGTGAAAAATGCCATAGGTAGTTTGATAGTGATTGCATTGAATCTGTAGATTGCTTGGAGTTGTATAATCATTTTCACAATGTTGATTCTTCCAATCCAAGGACATGGTATATCTCTCCATCTGTTTGTATCATCTTTAATTACTTTCATCAGTGTCTTATAGTTTTCTGCATACAGCTCTTTTGTCTCCTTAGGTAGGTTTATTCCAAGGTATTTTATTCTTTTTGTTGCAATGGTAATTGGGAGTGTTTCCTTTTCTGTCTTTCAGTTTTCATCATTCGTACATAGGAATGCAAGAGATTTCTGTGCATTAATTTTGTATCCTGCTACTTTACCAAATTCATTGATTAGCTCTAGTCATTTTCTGGGAGCATCTTTAGGATTCTCTATGTATAGTATCATGTCATCTGCAAACAGTGACAGTTTTACTTCTTTTCCAATTTGGATTCCTTTTATTTCTTTTTCTTCTCTGATTGCTGGGGCTAAAACTTCCAAAACTATGTTGACTAATAGTGGGCAAACTTGTCTTGTTCCTGATCTTAGTGGAAATGGTTTCAGTTTTTCACCATTGAGAACGCTGTTGGCTGTGGGTTTGACACATATGGCCTTTATTATGTTGAGGTAAGTTCCCTCTATGCCTACTTTCTGCAGGGTTTTTATCATAGGTGGGTGTTGAATTTTGTCTAAAGCTTTTTCTGCATCTATTGAGATTATCATATAGTTTTCCTCCTTCAATTTGTCAATATGGTTTATCATATTGATTTATTTGCATATATTTAAGAATCCTTGCATTCCTGGGATAAACCCCACTTGATCATGGTGTATGATCCTTTTAATGTGCTGTTGGATTCTGTTTGCTAGTGTTTGCTGAGGATTTTTGCATCTATGTTCATCAGTGATATTGGCCTGTAGTTTTCTTTCTTTGTAACACCTTTGTCTGGTTTTGGTATCAGGGTGATGGTGGCCTCGTAGAATAAGTTTGGGAATGTTCCTCCCTCTGCTATATTTTGGAAGAGTTTGAGAAGGATAGGTGTTAGCTCTTCTCTAAATGTTTGAGAGAATTCGCCTGTGAAGCCATCTGGTCCTGGGCTTTTGTTTGTTGGAAGATTTTTAATCACAGTCTCAATTTCAATGCTTGTAATTGGTTTGTTCATGTTTTCTATTTCTTCCTGGTTCAGTCTTGGAAGGTGGTGGTTTTCTAAGAAGTTGTCCATCTCTTCCACGTTTTCCATTTTATTGGCATACAGTTGCTTGTAGTAATCTCTCATGATCCTTTGTATTTCTGCAGTGTCAGTTGTTACTTCTCCTTTTTCATTTCTAATTCTACTGATTTGAGTCTTCTCCCTTTTCTTCTTGATGAGTCTGGCTAAAGGTTTATCAATTTTGTTTCTCTTCTCAAAGAACCAGCTTTTAGTTTTATTGATCTTTGCTATCGTTTCCTTCATTTCTTTTTCATTTATTTCTGATCTGACCTTTATGATTTCTTTCCCTCTGCTAACTTTGGGGTTTTTTTGTTCTTCTTTCTCTAACTGCTTTAGGTGTAAGGTTAGGTTGTTTATCTGAGATGCTTCTTGTTTCTTGAGGTAGGATTGTATTGCTATAAACTTCCCTCTTAGAACTGCTTTTGCTGCATCCCACAGGTTTTGTGTGGTCGTGTTTTCATTGTCATTTTTTCCTAGGTAGTTTTTTATTTCTTCTTTGATTTCTTCAGTGATCCCTTGGTTATTCAGTAGTGTATTGTTTAGCCTCCATGTGTTTGTATTTTTTACAGATTTTTCCATATAATGGATATCTAGTCTCATAGCATTGTGGTCAGAAAAGATAATTGATAAGATTTCAATTTTCTTAAATTTACCAAGGCTTGATTTGTGACCCATGTTATGATCTATCCTGGAGAATATTCCATGAGCACTTGAGAAGAAAGTGTATTCTGTTGTTTTTGGAATGAATGTCCTATAAATATCAATTAGGTCTATCTTGTTTAATGTGTCATTTAAAGCTTGTGTTTCCTTATTTATTTTCATTTTGGATGATCTGTCCATTGGCAAAAGTGGGGTGTTAAAGTCCCCTACTATTATTTTTTTTTTTTTTTTTTTTTTTTTGCGGTATGCGGGCCTCTCACTGTTGTGGCCTCTCCCGTTGCGGAGCACAGGCTCCGGACGCGCAGGTTCAGCGGCCATGGCTCACGGGCCCAGCCGCTCCACAGCACGTGGGATCCTCCCGGACCGGGGCACGAACCCGTGTCCCCTGCATCGGCAGGCGGACTCTCAACCACTGCGCCACCAGGGAAGCCCCCCTACTATTATTGTGTTACTGTTGATTTCCCCTTTTATGGCTGTTGGCATTTGCCTTATGTATTGAGTTGCTCCTATGTTGGGTGCAAAAATATTACAATTGTTATATCTTCTTGGATCGATCCCTTGATCATTATGTAGTGTCCTTCTTCGTCTCTTGTAATAGTGTTTATTTTAAAGTCTATTTTGTCTGATATGAGTATTGCTACTCCAGCTTTCTTTTGATTTCCATTTGCATGGAATATCTTTTTCCATCCCCTCACTTTCAATCTGTATGTGTCCCTAGGTCTGAAGTGGGTCTCTTGTAGACAGCATATATACAGGTCTTGTGTTTGTATCCATTCAGCCAGTGTATGTCTTTCGGTTGGAGCATTTAATCTATTTAAATTTAGGTAATTATTGATATGTATGTTCCTATTACAATTTTTTTTTTAATTGTTTTGGGTTTGTTATTGTAGGTCTTTTCCTTCTCTTGTGTTTCCTGCCTGGTGAAGTTCCTTTAGCATTTCTTGTAATGCTGGTTTCATGGCGCTGAATTCTCTTAGCTTTTGTTTGTCTGTAAAGGTTTTAATTTCTCTGTCAAATCTGAATGAGATCCTTGCTTGGCAGAGTAATCTTGGTTGTAGGATTTTCCTTTTCATCACTTTAAATATGTCCTGTCTCTTCTGGCTTGCAGAGTTTCTGCTGAAAGATCAGCTGTTAACCTTATGGGGATTCCCTTGTATGCTACTTGTTGCTCTTCCCTTGCTGCTTTTAATATTTTTTCTTTGTATTTAGTTTTTGATAGTTTGATTAATACATGTCTTGACATGTTTCTCCATGGATTTATCCTGTATGGGACTCTCTGTACTTCTTGGACTTGATTGACTATTTCCTTTCCCATATTAGGGAAGTTTTCAACTATAATCTCTTCAAATATTTTCTCAGTCTCTTTCTTTCTCTCTTCTTCTTCTGGGACCCCTATAATTCGAAAGTTGGTGCATTTAATGTTGTCCCAGAGGTCTCTGAGACTGTCCTCAAAGCTTTTCACTCTTTTTTCTTTATTCAGCTCTGCGGTAGTTATTTCCACTATTTTATCTTCCAGGTCACTTATCCATTCTTCTGCCTCAGTTATTCTGCTATTGATTACTTCTAGAGAATTTTTAATTTCATTTATTGTGTTGTTCATCATTACCTGTTTGCTCTTTATTTCTTCTAGGTCCTTGTTAAACGTTTCTTGTATTTTCTTCATTCTATTTCCAAGATTTTGGGTCATCTTTACTATCATTACTCTGAATTCTTTTTCAGGTTGACTATCTATTTCCTCTTCATTTGTTTGGTCTGGTGGGTTTTTACCTTGTTACTTCAGATGCTGTGTATTTCTTTATCTTCTCATTTTGCTTAACTTACTGTGTTTGGGGTCTCCTTTTCACAGCCTGCAGGTTTGTAGTTCCCATTGGTTTTGGTGTGTGTCCCCAGTGGGTAAGGTTGGTTCAGTGGGTTGTGTAGGCCTCCTTGTGGAGGGGACTGTTTATTGTATCCTGGTGGATGAGGCAGGATCTTGTCTTTCTGGTGGGCAGGATTGCATCCAGTGGTGTGTCTTTGGGTGTCTGTGAACTTATTATGATTTTAGGCAGCCTCTCTGCTAATAGGTGGGGTTGTGTTTCTGTCTTGCTAGTTGTTTGGTGTAGGGTGTCCAGCACTGTAGCTTGCTGGTCATTGAGTGGAGCTGGGTCTTAGCGATGAGATGGAGATCTCTGGGAGAGCTCTCACCGATTGATATTACATGGGGCTGGGAGGTCTCTGGTGGACCAATGTCCTGAACTCGGTTCTCCCACCTCAGAGGTTCAGGCCTGACACCCAGCTGGAGCACCCAGACCCTGATGACGTTTGAATCCTTAACTTAGCCCTGGCTGGAATCTATTTTATTCCTTGAGTTTCCAAGTCTCCTATTTATTTCTGAAATTTTGGTAACTTGCTACTCACAACTGAAGACAGGAATGCATGTGGTCATTCAAAATAAATGGCGCAATATAAGAAGGGTAAGTAATGCCTGCTAGTGTTGGAGGGTCTCCTGCAGAGGCAGGGGGTGGCTGTGGCTCACTACAGGGACAAGGACACTGGCAGCAGAAGTTCGAGGAAGTGCTCCTTGGTGTGAGCCCTCCCAGAGTCTGCCATTCACCCCACCAAAGAGCCCTGGTCCTCACTCATTCTTTACTCAGCCCCAGTGGCTCTTCCTCCCAAGGTGCTGAATCCTAGTATCTTCCCTACCTTACAGCATTTTTCACACCTATATTTCCATTTTCTGTGTTCCTATATGTCACTCCCCTGAGATCAGCAGTCCTCTTCCTTGACAGCGTGTTGGAAACACTCGGGAACTTGAAATATTTGACTTATAATATGGGGCACTGTCTGGATGTCTGGATTTTTAAAAACACCGAGGTGATTCTGATGTGCGGCTAAGATTGGAAATCACTGCAGTGCTGGCAAGCTCTTTGAGTGCAGAAGTTCTCTTATTTGCCATTGTAGCATGAACACCTAGCACAGTGCTGGAGTCTTAATAAATGCTTATTGACTAAAAGAGGGTATTTAGGGAGAATCACATTCTGATTCTGATGGGAAATACCCCACCAGCTTGATGTGTCACTGTATTTGGCAACAGCACTTGGCAGTAATTCCCAAATCAATGAGTATAACTCAATTATAGAAGTAACACAATTCATTAGAGTTATTGATTTCATATTTCAGTCTCTCTTGCTGTGGGACTGTGAGTTCTTTGAGGGAAGGGGCCACATCCTATTCATTTGATACCTCCAGGGCCAAGAACAGTTCACGACCTATAAAATTTCTCAAAACCTTGTACTTAACTTAGTTAACTGACCATAAATTGTATAACTTCAGTTTAGTTAGTCATCAAAAGCCTCAAAAGGGCTTCTATTATTGGACAACCTTAGCATCCCACTGGTTCATTCAGTGTCCAACTCCCCACGATGACCATTTCACGAGTTCTCTCTTCTTCAGCCTTGAACCTCCATCCAGCAGCCTCATATTCACCTCGTGACCTCACTTCCTAAATCACTGAGAAAATTAAACTGTTCAGAAGAGTATTTGTTAGACTTACCACCCCTTTATCCACCTGCCAGTAACCGTACCCACAGTGAACACATCCCACTCCATCGAATGGACAGTCATCCCTCAGTATCCAAGAGAGAGAGGTTCCAGGACCCCCATGAATACTGAAATCCAAGGATGCTCAAGTCCCTCTGTAAAATGATGCAACATTTTCATATAACATATGCACATCCTACCATATACTTTACATCATCTCTAGATTATTTATAATATTGAATACAATGTAAAAGCTGTATAAGTAGCTGTAAATACAATGTAAATAGTTGCCAGTGTGGGGCAAATTCAGGTTTTGTATGTTGGAAATTTCTGGATGTTTTTTCCTGAATAGTTTCAACATGCTGCTGGTTGAATCCGCGGATGTGGAACCTGTGGATACAGAGGGCTAACTGGACTCAAAGACGTCATTCAACCATAATTCACACTCTCTCCTACAGGTCATTTTTTCTCTTCTTTCTGGATCATTTCCATCAACATACAAACATGTTGTTGTGTATTTCATTTAAAACAAAACAAAACAAAACTCTCATTTGACCTTACTTCTCCTGCCATTCTTTGCCCCCCTCCTAGTAAAAGATGTCTCAAAAAAGTTGTCTGTTTTCTATTCATCTCTTCATGTTCTCTCTTAAATTGTCTTCAGGCTTCTGCTCCCACCTGAACATGTTCTGAGGGCTGCTGTTGAACTCCCTGCCTCCAAATCTAAAGGTCACTTCTCAGCCTCATCTAACGCGACCTATTAGCAGCATTTAATCACTCCACCCTCCGTGATACACCTTCTTCACGTGGCATCCATGTTCTTGGTTGTTCCTTTACAGGCTCCTTAATATTGGAGGGCTCAAGGGCTCAATCCAAAGCTCTTTTCTCCATTCCTATTCACTTCCTTGGGGATCTCATTTGCAATCATGGCTTTAAGTAACATCCATATGCCAACAAAGTCCAAGTTTACATCTCTGGTTCAAATCTGAACTAGATAAATGAATATGCAATTGCAGACTCTTCACCTCCACCCATGTCAAACAGACACACTAAACTCAGCATCTTCGAAACGGAGCTCCTGACCTGACCTCCCAGGCGTGATCCCCTCACAGTCTTTACTGTCTCTGCTGAAGGCAAATTCATCCTTCCAGTGGTCCAGGCCAAATGCCTTGCAGTCATACATGCCTACATGCCTCTTCCTTTTTCTCACACTCCAAATTCAGTCCTTCAGGAAATCATGCTTCTCTACCATAGATGTGTATCCAAACACTCATCACTTCTCAATGGCTGCCCTGCTACCACCTTGGTCTACACCACTGCTCTCTCTTCCTGGGTTACTACAATAGTTTTCCTTATCTTTCTCCCCACATTTACATTTGCCCATGCCCAGCCAAGTCTAGTCTCAACATTGCAGCTGAAAAAGTCGTGATTCTTTTCAAATGTAAGTTCTGTGCAAAGCCCAGCAGTGGCTGTCATTTTCTCTCTGAGTAAAAGCCTGTGTCCTTACAATGACCTATAAGTCTCTCCCTTTCGAGCTTCCTGTTATCTTTATTACCTTCACTCCCACCACATCCCTGGGCTCACTTAGCGTCAGACACTGACTACCTTGCTACTCACTGAGCCTGCCCCACAGGCTCCTCAGGGCTTTTGAGCCGGCTGATTCTTCACCTGGATTATTCTCTCCCCTGATGTCCACATGCTTCATTTCCTCATCTCCTTCAAATATTTGCTCTGATGTCAGGGTCTACCCTGATGACCCTGTTAAAACTGTCACCTTCCCCAGCCCTGAAACGCCAATCTTTAACCCTTTTCTGGTTCTCTTCTATCTTCTATTACGTAAAACCTACAGCATGATTCATTTACTTATTACATTACCATTGATTGTTTAATCCACTTTCTACCTTGAGAATCTAAACTCAAAGAAGGCAGGAATATTTCTTTTAGTCGTGGATATATACAAGGCACCTAGAAGAGTGTCAGTACATAGTAGTTGCTCAGTAGATATTTGATGAGGGAATGAATAATGGATTTTTAAAATTCTTTTTTAAAACTTAAGCCTCTCTTTTTTATTCATTCAGTTTCAGTATCTGATCATTTTGAGTGCATATTTTATTGAAGTATGTGTCTGTGCACACACATGTACATATACACACACGGTTATTTATATATATATATATATATATATATATATATATTTTTTTTTTTTTTTTTTTTTTTTTGGTACGCGGGCCTCTCACTGTCGTGGCCTCTCCCGTTGCGGAGCACAGGCTCCGGACGCGCAGTCTCAGCGGGCCATGGCTCACGGGCCCAGCCGCTCGCTCGGCGGCATGTGGGATCTTCCCAGACCGGGGCACGAACCCGCGTCCCCTGCGTCGGTAGGCGGACTCTCAACCACCGCGCCACCAGGGAAGCCCACGGTCATATATTTTTAACTTTCTTTCACATGTTCCATATTTTCGCATTGACAATTTTTTACTGACCATTGAACTAAGGACTTTTCCTACACTATCTCCACTCCCCGCAACAATGCAAAAAGGTAGATATACCTATAGTTATTTTAAATATGCAGAAAACGAAGCCCAGGGGAACTTATTAACTTGTAACACAAATAGTAGATCACAGAGTCGGGGTTTGAATACAGCCTGCTGCTCGGATTGTTCGCCCTCACATAGGAATGCAGAATACAAACAAGGCCAGACACTCACGAAACGGCACTATTTCTGCCTTTCTCGCCAGGAGCTCCTTCAGGTCTGTGACATCCTAAACGGCTAGACTCCAGACGCAGGAGACAGGACCCGCCTTCCTGGACCAGCGGGCACTGAGCATGCGCACGGTCCAGCGTGGTTCCCCTCCCCGGCCACAGCAGCCGCAAGCCAGGAACCCGGTCATCTTTCCTCTACCTGATGTAAAAATAAATAACCGTGCAAAAAATTCCAATCTCCGTTTGGAGGCACTAAATCCCCTCTCCTTTCCGGATGGCTGGGAGATTTCTCCCAGGTGGTAAATATATTATTAATAAGTCATTTCACCGTGAAATTGACTATTCAAAACACAGACAGAAGTTAATATATTAGGACAACCTGTCTGGAAACTCGCTTTGGAGAAAATTTATTTTTGTTTAATATAAAACCTGGTATTATACAAGACCCCTTTCTACCTCAGACAGTCAAAGTCATCCTCAGTTAGAACATGTCAGGGAGCCTACCACCAGGAGTCCTACCACCCACCTAGAACCGGTGATTACCCTTCCCTATGTGGAGCCCTACATCAGGGCAGGTAATGATGCTGGGTCTTACAAGACGTTATACATAGACTTGGGTGCACAGTAACTTTCTCCATCCAGGAGCCGAGGAGCTTAAACATCCTTTGCTGGTCTTGTTCTAGGTTGGCCTTCAAACTTATGATTAAGGACCGTCCTGGGCAAAGGTGGTAGAATTAGCATGACTTAGGAGGGATCCCTTTCATCATTAGAAAAACCGTATCAGTCATGAAACAGAACAAGGGCTCTTAGCAAGGACCCAATTGAATGTGACTCTCCTAAATGTTAACTCATTCATGCATTGCTGATTCACTCTTTAATAGGCGGTTTCTTAGATTACAGAGACAATTACTGGAGCAGGTTACCGGCTATCAGTGAACATCTACATTATAATGAGAACAGGGTTTGAGGATTTGCACAATCTGTTAGAAAAAACGCAATTTACAGAGTCACTAACTACTTAATTGAGAGGTGAGGGTTAGAGAAGACACGACAGAGGAAGTACCTTTTCAAAGGATCTTGAAGATGGGGTGAACTTCATGGGAAACTTGAAAGAAATGCTTACCTCCAAAGGGCCCATGCCCGCCCTGGTCTTGACACCAACAACGCTCAAAAAATATTTATTCCTTCCCCCCAAAATCTAAAAAAGGGTGGAAATATGTATACCTATGACTGATTCACTTTGCCGTCCAGCAAGAAGCTAACACAACATTGTAAAGCATTATACACCAATAAAAATTAATAATAAAAAAGTATTTATTCCTTCTCCAGCAAAGGTTTTTCAGATTAATATAGATGTACTTTCTTCTGTAGCCTGACTTTTATGTTTTGAGTTTTGTCAGTAAAGTTTAAAGACAAAATGCAAAATATTTCATAACTCACATGTAGGGAATACTGAGGTTCTCCACAGGCCTCCCAAGAGACTTCCCTTTTGTTTTAAACCGAGTCCCCTCAGGAGTGACAGATTTATTACTAATCACACAATGAATTTGTTACACACCACCAGTAGCAAAATCGAACTGACACCTAAATAATGTCTATTAAAGAATTTCTTAATTTAGTCAATTGTTTTGATCTAACTAATTACTCACCTAAATAAGAATTCATTCAAGCAACTGCCTAGGCTTCTTTTTCAGAAAAAAACAAAACCAAAAAACCCAGTTCCAGAGTAATTAGTAAACCAGGAATTTAATAATCCCCTGAGGAATGAAACCATTTTTCACATATTTAAAGTAAATAAAGCATCCCTTAATGGGTAACTGACTTCTGCGGAGACTCAGTCAAGGTCTAGACACTCATAAAATGGAGAGAACTCTACAAGGGACGTCGTGCTTATTGGAAAACCGTTTTAAATGAGCTTGAATTTCCAGCCTCAGATACCAGTATAGATACTAAAAAGATGTGTTCACGTGATTTGGAAACGTGGACCCACGCTTCGCTCGCACGCAGCACTAATTGTCTCCCTCCTGTGCTGCGGGCATCGCGCTGTGCTCTGCAGTATACAAACGAGAATTCCCTTAATAATAATTTTAATTCACTCGCTACTTCAGTCCGTAAAGGTTTAAGGGAGATTTACAAAAATAAAAAAGCAAGAGCTCTGCTCTGGGGAAGCTTTTAAAGTATTTTACAGAATTAAAATTCCATGAGAAACCTTGAAAAACAGAGGAAGAACCAGGAAATGCAAGGTGGTAGACATCCTGATTATTTTGAAGAAAAGTTTTTATTGGAATCTAAATACATATACAGTGGACAGCATGAGCAGTATTCCCATAGAAGACAGAACTGCTTTAGTGCCATCACTGGTTGAAGAAACAGAACATCACCCTTACTCAGAAGCCCCTCTCTTGACCCCTCCCTATCTCTGCTTTCCGAAAGTAACACTAGCCTGACTTCTACCAACAGGTTAGTTCCGTCTGTTTCATACGCTACACACACGGCATCCCTTGCGGTGAATTCCTCAGCATCTGGCTATCTTTGCTCAACTTTCTTCCATGTTATACACAGTTTGTCAGTCTTAGTGTTTATACTATTCCATTGGATGAATATATCCCGATCCATTAGACTGTTCATATGAGTTACTTCCAGTTTAAGGGTAAAACAAACAGTACAGCTATAAACACTTTTTGTAAAATATATGTTGGGGCACGTATATATCTATGCTTGGGGAATCTTCACTTGGAAGAATAACATGCAGTTCTGTGGTTGGTAGTTCTAAATAATCTTCTAAAGGGTTTGTACCCACTTAGACCCCCAGCAGCAGCATACAGCAGCATAAGGGGGTTCTGGTTGCTCTACACCTTCACCAGCACTTGGCATTGTTAGTCTTTTAATTTTAGCCATTCCGATGGCTTCACAGGTAATATATCATTGTGGTTTTAATTTAAATGTCCCTAATAATTAGTGAGGTCAAGTTCCTTTACAAATATTAGTCATTTTGTGAAGTGCCTATTGAAATCATTTGGTCATTTCTAGTGGAGGTCTGTCTTTTTATTTTTGATTTGTAAGAGCTGTTTACACATTCTAGGTATGTCTTTTGTCAGTTATGTGAATATCCCAATTGCTCAGACCAGGAGCTTAAATTCAATCCCCTGTTACTGGGTCCTATGTCATAGCATATGTCATAGCCTTTAAACACACATAATATACGAACATATCTGGCAGTTTTCATTGGACATTTTGAATGGTTACAGTGGGATTTGTGCATTAAACTTTGCACTATCACTTGGACCTTAAAAACAGAGAAATGGCTCCAGATCTGAGCTCCAAAAGATAAAGAAAGTTTAAGTAAAAAACAAAGAACAAGTATCTACCATCCCCTAAAATCTCTTATTCTTCTTACCATACATTTACTCTACAGGTTAGTGAGCCCCATGAGGGTGGGGACCTTTGCAGATCCGGTTTGCTGCTGTGTTCCCCGGAGTTGAGAACAATACTGAGCACGTAGGAAGGATGCCAAAGACGTCTACTGAATGAAATGATGACCAGGGTCACATGGCGATGACCAGGGTCACATGTCGATGACCTGTCTCAGAGGATTTTAACTGCCTTATACCCACCAATAATGATCACCAACCCCATCTTACTTGTTAGCTATTAAGGAAGCAAGCATTTTAGGGCATATAGCCAATGGGAAGCAGTAGAGCAGGGTGATTTAATTCATGCCCTATAGAGCAAAAACACCTAGGTTTGGATCCTGGCACTAGTGCTAAGTAGCTGTGTGACCTGGTTAAGTTATCTAACCTCTCTGTGCCTCAGATTCCTCATGTGTAAAGTACACATAATAATATCATTTATCCCACTGTGTTGCCGTGCAGATGAAAAAAATTAATGCGTGGGAACTATTTCAAGGAAACTTGGTCTGTGGCAAGAGCTCACGAAGTAGTGGTGATGGTGGTGATTTTTGTGGTGATGACACTGATGTTGACGATGAAGATGATAACAGGAGCTCCATTTGGTAGACCTGGGCTGTGCATCTGAGACTGACATTAGCATTCTGCAATCTTCTTTGGAGTTTTTCTTCCTTCAGACTATCTCTTTTTACACCCAGCCTTTCCCCTTGGGTGTTGTCTTCATGTCCTGCTCTGTTCCGCAGCGCATAGCCAGCCCTGTCTCTCCACCACGCCTGGGCCCGGCTCCAGATACAGCTTATCCAGAAACCAGGGGGAGAACCTGAGAGGTAAGTGCTTTCCTAGTCAGTGAAGCCTACTGGTGGAGGCTGGCAGGTCTGGGCCCAGATCTTGGTTCATCTTTCGTGGCCTGTGGGACCTGAATGACTTTTTTGACAGCAACCTACTAACTCTCCATTGTCTCGTCTGTAAAAGAAATAAAATTATATTTATTTCATGAAATTTATGTAAGAATCAAAAATGATATATTGTATTTTTAAATTATTTTTTAATTAATTATTTTTTGGGGCTGTGTTGGGTCTTCGTTTCTGTGCGAGGGCTTTCTCTAGTTGCGGCAAGCGGGGGCCACTCTTCATCGCGGTGCGCGGGCCTCTCACTGTCGCGGCCTCGCTTGTAGCAGAGCACAGGCTCCAGATGCGCAGGCTAAGTAGTTGTGGCTCACGGGCCCAGTTGCCCCACGGCATGTGGGGTCCTCCCAGACCAGGGCTCGAACCCCTGTCCCCTGCATCGGCAGGCAGACTCTCAACCACTGCGCCACCAGGGAAGCCCCGATATACTGTTTTTAAAGCACCCAATTAAGTGCCTGGGTGTAGCCAGCTCCTCACAAATGGTGGTGACTGCTAGTGATCCATCAGAGTACCACATGGCACTCTAGGACCTTCTCCCCCAATTAGGAGCATGAGTCTGGAATCAGATGGGGTCCAAAACGTCCCTCTGCCACTTATTAGCTGTGTGACCTTGGGCAAGTCATAGAAACCTCTCGGCTCTTCAGCTCGCTCCCTTGTAAAATGGGGATAATATTAGTACCTACTTCTTTGGGTACTTTGAGGATTAAATGAGATGATGTATATGAAACACATTTCCTGGAGCGTATTATATGTCAGCTAATGTTAGCTATTGATAAAAATGACAGAAATGGAGAGTGAATTGCTGGCGCTGACACAGCTAGGAAATGCTGGCTAGGTAGACAAACTCGGGTCTATCTGACTCAAAACCCACATCTTTTCCACTGTGCTACAATTCTTAAATACCCAAATCAAGAAAGATATCGAAGGAAAACATGCAGACAGGTGTAATCTATTTGGTAATAATTATATTTATAAACTTCTGTTCAAGATACAGCCGACAGGATACATTTTGTGAGCTTGATATCTTCTGGGCTAGTTACTATTACAGAGGAAAACTTTATTTTGTGGGTATTAACTACAGTTCCAATCCTGCCATTTCATAAATATTTTGTTCACGCCATGAACAATAGCAAATTAGTCTGTAATTACTAAAGGAAAGACCTCATTACAACCAATATCTTACAACAGAGCAGCCTAAATTATATTTTTAAATTACTTTATCATTTGGATAGCACTTAACAGCCTTCAAAGAGTGTTGTCATACGTGTATGCATGTGTGTATGCATGATATATGTATGTAAGCGTATATATGTGTGCTGTGTATGTGTGTGTGTTTACATGCACACATGCATACAGGCATACACTTCCCTCAGTCGATCCGAAAGCAATCCTGAGAACGCGTTACTAGTATTTTCCTTGCTTTATAACCAGGGAAGCTGGAGCTTGAGAAGTCTTAGTAACTCATCTGAAGCCACAGAATTAGTAAGTGATGGGTCCAGAATTTTGATATCAGATCTTGCCCCAGGTTTCCCTGCCCTGGATTTTGCCTCATATCCAAGCTGAGTGTGAAGTCAAGATTAATTGTGATAGACTATTCCATAGACCATTCACAGGCCCACATTTGTCCTATATTGGGATTAAAAACAAAGCTCATAGTCAATTCTTTACTGGCAGTGAGTCTGTGGAGTCATGATTCTTTTTACCATGAAAGAACAAATACACAGGTCAAATCCTCCTCAGGGCATCATGGTTTTTTCTCAGAAGTGAGGTTTCTCTGTAATGATTGCTTTGCCAAACATCACATGCTCAGTCCCCTGGCTGCTGCTTCTGAATTTGGTCTCGCAGACTCTGACATTGAGTTAGCAGGTGAAGAAATTACTCTGAACTGATGAGTGAAAGGGAGAAGCATCGTGCATACATATGACCTCTGCTTTTTCCTCCTCTCACATCTAGAATTCGACCTGAGAGCTTATGCTTGTGTTTGAGTGTGTGTGGCTTGTCTGGACGGGTGGTTTAGGAGTTTGAGTAGGTTTTGCAACAAATCCTTCCCCTTTGTTCATCTATCTGTATGCAGACGAATCTTCCTGTGTAGGATAACTGACTAATATTGGCTTCTCACATATATATGTCCTAGGTAATCAGACCTCTCTGCTCTCCACCTTCAGTGTGCAGATAAATTTTGGGGTCCTTTGTGCTTTCATGAATATTTAAGGGGCTCCTATAAACCATGAGTTAATCTGAACACGGGGCTGGTCCGAGGGCAGAATTCATTCTCTTTAATTTAGGTCTAGGATATCTGAGACCTAATTTTTACTGAAAAGCCATAGTATGAATGCAATTCAGGAACGCTCTCCTCTGCAGTTCACAGGGTGGCTTCTCCAGGGAACGTTACCCGCTCCACAAGCCATGAGGCCTCCTGGAAAACATAGGCCATTGAAAATGGGTGCATTAGGGACAAAATGACAGGCAGGTTGATCTCACCTGAGAGGCATGGATTCTACAATCCTGTCTCCACAATACACAGTGATCCTTTGTCATCCCACTGTGTGCAACCCATGATGACTCCCCATCGTTGTTTCCCACCTCTGCCAGGAATGCTTCATCCCAGCAATCTGCATGGCCAGGGACAGCTAATTCCCCAAACTCTCTGCCTATATAGACCCAAAACCTCTATGTAAGTATGTCTCTCCTCTTTTCTAGCACAGCATCTTACCTTTTACCTTTATATGCAACATATGATTAGATGGACAATTGTTGGTTTTGTTTGCTATTTATTTCCTATCTTTCCCAGGTAGACATTAGGGACCATGAGGGTGGAACTAACATCTTTCATCCATCAATGTATACCTAGAGCCTGGTACAAAATAGGTACTCGACAATGTTTGTTGGATGAATAGAGAAACTAACAGGTGCATGCATAAGTGAGAGAATGAAAGCACTGCCTGTGAGCACTGCCATCTCTCCAGTCATGAACTCGAGGGACAGAGACTCTCAGACCTCTTATGTACGTGGGCTAGTTGAAATGTCACTCTCCCATGCTGTGGAAGTGCAGAAACTGTACACCTGTGTCTGCGACCACACTGCTCCTGGGAGCCAGAGACGGCAGATTCAGGGGCTCATATCACAAAAGCTTTAGAAGTCAACTCCCTTGCTATTTGGAACTAGACTACATCCTCCTCAAAAGAACTGTTGAGAATGAACCACTAACAAGCCTGGGTCCTGTTCCTTCGTACCTCTGTCAATATCCACCCCCACCCATCTCTTCTACCCCTGGCCTTTGCTCCTCTGTCTCCTATTCTTCTCTCATCCACCAGGGTTTCCACTGTGCCATCTAGAGTATTTCCTCCATAAGCTTTTCAAGGTGTTATGCTCATTTCCTTAAATTAGCTGACTGCCGAAATCTGCCTATCTACTGACCACACTGCTCCTTGGAACTTTAGCTTTATATCCTCTCAAACCGACACCTGTTTCAGAGTCTGCAGGCGTAGAGGTGTCCTTCCTGTTGATTATCACCCCTTCCATACAACTACTCACTCACCTTCTTGTTAAAATTGCTTCTTGAGGCCCATGTCCTCTGTCAATCCCACCTCCATCTCTCCTTGTTTCCATCTTACTAACCTCCTTGTTACTTCCGTTATTCATCAAGAACTTTGGAATCTGCATAACTTACCCCGAACCCTGACTTAATTCTTGACCTAACAATCGATAACCCTTTCCCCTATTCTATCTCAAGGATCTATTCCCGTAGAGATCACAACCTCTGTCATAACCTGTAACTGATCTCATTTTAAAATTATCGACTTAGCCTTCCACTTTCCTGCCATAACATCCTACTATCCAATCTTCTTTTCCAACTTCCACTAGAAACATTCTTCAAATTCACTGATATCTCAGTATTGTACTGAGATATTGTATTGTATTGAGATCCCTCTTTTTCCCCCCAAATTAACATCCTTTCCACAATTTCTCCTAAATTGTTTAGTTTTCATGACACTTCTTTTCAATCACAGTCTTGCCAGTGTCAAACTACCTTGACCCTCTTGTGTTTCCTTTGCACCTTTCTTGAACTGGGTAGGAATCCAAACATATGTTTTATCCATGCTTACATATGAGCAGCCAAGAATGTCAGACAGGAGGTCAGATTGATCCCTCTACAAATTCATTATCAATAACCTCTAATGTATCCCCATTAATGCTTGGAAATCCTTCTCTGTAACTCTGTCCAACTAGTATTCCAACTCTATGCCATCCTTAACTTCCTGCTACCTTATCCACATAGTGAGATGGGATGAAGAGCTAGTAGAACGCTTCCAATTTTTCTGAATTTATCAACCACTGCTTACCCATTCTCAGTGCAAAGGAATCACCTCCTCAAGTGCTTGACTAGAAGGTTTCTGCCTTGCAGCCCCTCTGTCCTGACCTAATATAGAAAGATAGAAAGGAACTTTCTTGAGGGAAGTCCTCTTTGTGAGGGAGAGGAGAAGAGAGGGGGATGTCTCTGACTTATTCTCCTTTCTAAAGTGGAATGGAACTGGATTGCTGCAAAAATGTCTCATGAAGTCGATGGCTGCCTGTAATAATAAGGTAACTGCCATCCAGTTAATAGTTGTTGAGCTGCAAGGCGTACTGACCTGAGTTGTATTATTAAAGTGAAGAGATGAGCACTAGGAAGAAATGGGATCGTGTATAACCACAGAAGGTGATCCATACTATTCCCTGGAGTTCCAATAGTCCCGTACGCTTATGCATGATGTATCTAACAGTGTTTGTGGGCCATGAACGTGTGGGAGTGGATAAGGTTGTGGGCTTGAGGATTACTGAGGACTTCATCAGACTGGAACAGAGAGTCTAGAACATCTGAATAAAGTGATGACTTCACACCAGCTGAGGATCAGCTGGACCATAATCTAGATGACTAGCTTAGACCCAGAACTTAGAGTGTAACCAACACTCTTTGGGCAGAGTTTGTCCTTTTCTTTTTTTTTCTAACTTAATTGAGGTACAATTGAAATATAACATTCTGTATGTTTAAGGTATACAATGTGTTGATTTGATACATTTATATATTGCAAAATGATTACCACCACAGTTTTAGCTAACACCTCCAACTAATCACAATAATTAGAGCAGATATGAATTAATACAGACCAGAAAAATGATAGAAAATATCATTGAAAATAAGCACTATTTTTTTAAAAGATGAACAAAATTGACAAAACTTTAGCTAGAGTAATTAAGGAAAAAACAGAGAAGACTCAAATACATAAAATCAGAAATGAAAGAGGAGACGTTACAAGTGATACCCAAAAAATACAAAGGACCATGAAATACTACTGTGGATAATTATATGCCCACAAATTGGATAACCTAGAAGAAACAGATAAATTCTTAAAAACATACAACCTACCAAGAGTGAATGATGAAACAGAAATTCTGAACAGACAGAGAATGAGTAAGGAAATCGAATCAGTAATCAAAGATCTTCCAACAAAGAAAAGCCCAGGGCCAGATGGGTCACTGGTGAATTCTACCAAAAATTTAAATTATTAATACCAATTTTTCTTTTCCAAAAATCTGAGGAGTGAACACTCCCAAACTCATTTCATGAGGCTAGGATTACCCTGATACCAAAGCCAGATAAGGACACTACAGGAAAACAAAACTACAGACCAATATGACTCATGAATGTGAATGCAAAAATTCCCAGCAAAATACTAGCAAACTGAACTCAACAGTGCTTTTAAAGTTTCATGAACCTTGATCAAGTAGGATTTATTCCTGGAATGTAAGAACGGTTTAACATATGCAAATCAATAAATGTGATATACCACATTAATAGAATAAAAGATAAAATGATATGATCACCTCAATAGATGCAGAAAAATCACTTGAAAAAATACAACATCCTTTCATGATAAAAGAATAATTTAACAAATTGGGTGTAAAAGGAACATATCTCAACATAATAAAGGCCATATATGACAAACCCGCATCTAACATCACACTCAGTGGTGAAAGGTTGAAAGTTTGAAGTTCAGAACAAGACAAGTAAGCTTATTGTCACCACTCAAATTCAACATAGTACTGGAAGTCCTAGCCAGAGCAATTAGGCAAGAAAGAGAAATAAAAGATATCCAAATCAGAAAGGGAGAAGTAAGATTGCCTTTGCTTGCAGATGGTGTGTTCTTATAAATAAAAATTCTAAAGACTCTACCAAAAACATATTAGAACTAATAAATGATTTATTAAAGTTACAAGACACAAAATTAACATACAGAAATCAGCTGTGCTTCTGTATGCTAACAACAAGATACCTGAAAAAAAAATCCCATTTACAATAGCATCAAAAACAATAAAACAATAAAATGCTTAGGAATACATTTAACCAGGGAGGTGAAACATCTGTACACTGAAAACCACAGACTGTAATGAAGGAAACTGAAGAAGACACAAACTAATAGATATCCCATGTTCATGATTGAAAGAGTTAATATGGTTAAAATGTCCATACTGCTCAAAGCCATTTATAGATTCAATGCCATCCCCATCAAAATTCCCCGTCATTGTTCACAGAAATAGAAAAAAAATCCTAAAATTTGTATGGAACCACAAAAGAGCCTCAATAGCCAAAGCAATCCTGAGAAAGAAAAAGAAGGTTGGAGCATCACACTTCCTGACTTCAAACTCTACTACAAAGCTATAGTAATCAAAAGAACATGGCTAACAATAGTCATATAGACCAATGGAAGTGGTCTATATGAATGGAATGGGACAGAATCAAAAGCCCAGAAATCAACCTTGCATATACAGCCAAGTAATATGTGACAAGGGAGCCAAGAATACATAATGGGGAAAGGATAGTTTCTTTAATAACTGGTGTTGAGAAAACTGGATAACCACATGCAGAAGAATGACAGTAGACCCCTATCTTATACCACTCAAAAAAATTATCTTGAAATGGATTAAAGACTAAAACATAAGAACGGACACAGTAAAACTTCTGAAAGAAAACACAGCAGAAAATCTCCTTGACCTTGGTTTCGGCAACAATTTTTTGGGGTAAGACACAAAAAGCACAAGTGAAAAAAGCAAAATTAGTAGGTGGGACTACATCAAACTAAAAAGCTTTGGGAAAAGAAACACTCAACAAAATAAAAAGGCAACCTATGGAATAGGTGAAAATATTTGCAAACCATATATCTGATAAGGAGTTACTGTCCAAAATATATAAAGAACTCATACAACTCAACAGCAAAACTCAAACAATCTGATGAAAAAATGGTCAGAGTAACTGGAATAGATGTTATTCCAAAGAAGACATATAAATAACCAACACATACATGAAAAGGTACTGGACATCACCAATCATCAGGGAAATCCAAATCAAAACCATAGTGACACATCACCTGTTAGAATGGCTATCATCAAAAAGACAAGAGATAACAGGTATTGGTGAGGTTCTGGATAAAAGGGCATTGTGTACTGCTGTGGGAATGTCAATTAGCACAGCCACTACTGAAAATGGTATGCAGGCTCCTCAAATAATTAAAAATATAACCACCATATGATCCATCCATCTCATTCCTGGGTATATATTCAAAGCCAATGAAAACAGAATCTCAAAGAGATAGCTGTACTCCCATATTCATTGGAGCATTATTCACATTATTTGCATTATAGCCATGATATAGAAGCAACCTAAGTACCTGTCATAAGAAGATGTGGCATATAAATGCAATGGGATTTTTAATTTTAGTTCTGAGAAAGAGGAAAATCCTGTATTTTGTGGCAGGATGGATGGATCTTGAAGACACTTGCTAAGTGAGATAAGTCAGAGAAAGACAAGTACTGTAAGTACTGTGTGATGTCACTTATATATGGAATATAAAAAAGCCAGAATCATAAAACCAGAGAGTAGAATGGTGTTTACCAGGGACTGGGAAATGGAGGGAATGTGGATATATTGTTCAAAAGTACAAAATTCTACTTATAAGGCCAACAAGTTCTGTGGATCTAATGTACAACATGGTGATGACAGTTAATAATACTGTGTTATCTACTTGAAAGTTGCTTTTCTATTGTTTTTCTAATTCATATCTGCCCTAATCTTTGTTATATTTCCTTCCTTCTAATAAGTTTGGGCTCAGTTTGTTCTTTTTCTTCAGGTGTAAAGTTAGGTTGTTTATTTCAGATTTTTCTTTTTTCTTAATGTAGGCATTTAATGATATATACCCTTGCAGGACATTTGGTCCTGTCCAAGATGTCCATAAGGCATTTAAACCATAAGACACTTGGTCCATGCCAAAAGGTCCATGAGCATATTTGGTGCATGCCAAATGGTTTTGGATGGGACCGAACATTGAGAACCTTATGGCATGAACCAAATGTCTCCACGGACATTTTGGACAGGACCAAATGACCAAGAATCATTGGTTATTTTTGATGTGGACCAAATGTCACATGGACGTTTTGGATAAGACCAAATATCAAGGACCTTTTGGCATGAACCGGAGGTCTGTTAACCCTATAAATTTTCCTTTTAGAACCTTTTTTGCAGCCTCCCATGGGTTTTGGTTTGTTGTGTTTCCATCTTCATTTGTTTCAAGATACGATTTTATTTCTTCTTTGGCCCATTGGTTGATCAGGAGTGTGTTGTGTACTTTCCACCTATTTGTGAATATTTTAGCTTTCTTCCTGTTACTGATTTCTAATTTCATGCCATTGTGCTTGGAAAAGACACTTGGTATGATTTCAATCTTCTTAAATTTTCTGAGACTTGTTTTGTGAACTATTATAAGATCTATCTTGGAGAATGTTCCATGTGCACTTGAGAAGAATGTGTTTTCTGCTGCTGCTAGATGGAACGTTCTCTATATGCTTCTTAGGTCATTTGGCCTAAAATATGATTCACGTCCAAAGTTTCCTTTTAACTTTTTTCTGCCTGGATGATCTACCCATCGTTGAAAATGGGCTACTAAACTTTCCTAGTATTATTGTATTGTTGTCTATTTTTTCCCTTCAGATATGCTAGTATTTGCTTAGTATATGTAGGGACTAAAATGTTAGATGCATATTTGTTTATGATTATTATATCTTCTTCAGGAATTGACTCCTTTATCATTATATAATGATCTTCTTTTTCTCATTTTGGGCATAAAGTCTATTTTTTCTGTTACAAGTATAGCTACCATTGTTCTCTTTTCATTTCCATTTTCATGGAATACCTTTCTCCATTCCTTCGCTTTGAACCTCTGTGTGTCCTTAAAATTTACACGAATCAGGGACTTTCCTTTTCCATTTGCTTCCTTACTTGCATGAGTATCATTTATCCACGGAAGGCAGGTGGGTTTAAGCAGTGAGTGAGAAGACCATACCACAGCCCCATCTACATTTCAAGCCGTTCAAATAAAAATCTGAGTCCTTGTGGGGAAGCAGATTTGAATAAAATACGAAATTACAGTATTAAACCAGGCTGGTCAAGTTTTAAACATTTAATCAATTGAATAGTTATGGAATTAAACAGATGTTATTGAGAATCCCTACCGGCCATGGGGAAAGGGGATTCTAGTTTTCAGAAAGGTTGACAGAAGTTATTAGAAAAGCATTCTGTGTTTATACTCAAACTGTGT
Organism: Phocoena phocoena; assembly: GCF_963924675.1. NCBI lineage: Eukaryota > Metazoa > Chordata > Mammalia > Artiodactyla > Phocoenidae > Phocoena > Phocoena phocoena. The sequence goes on from NC_089226.1 coordinate 3,336,274, forward strand.
ACATCCACTAGCACGCCTATATTGGAATTCATTCTCTCTTCCTCCTATCACTAGAACATAGGAGTTACTACTTCTCCTAGCTAAAGTCTCTCTCTCTCAATAGTTCACTTGGGTCTTATCCCCTCCAGCCTTCTCCAGACCTGATAGTTCTGATTTTCCTTTTATTCTTCTGTAAAGGTGGTTGGCTCCTATAACTACATTTAAACAAGCTCAATCTATCTTCAGAATCTTTCCCTTGACTCCTTTTTTAAAACTATAAATAGTTTTTAAAAAATGGTCCACATCAAAAAAGTATCTTAAAACACAATTTCCGTTGTTCTAAACCACCCAGTTTGTGGTCCTTTATTACAGCATCCCTAGTAAATGAATACACATACCACATTCCTCCTTGGTCTGTGACAGACCGTCACACTGGCCTCCCTTCTCTGCCTGCAACTTGTGTTCCACCCACAACAGAACTTTACAGGTGCCCTTCCTTCCGTCTGGAAATGCAAACTCCTCTCTCTCTTTCGCTTTAACTCTGACTGTCCTCCAGTTCCATGACCAGCTGAGGAAAAGCATTCCTGAGGAAGACCAGCCTACCGAAGGTTCATTTTTCATTTGACTTGTTTCAGTTTATAATTGTGTAGCGTTCATGGCATTCTTTGACGAGTGTAATATCTGTCACAGTGTAGGCAAGCAAAAAAATCATTTGAATGAATAAATGAATACTTACGTACGTACATATTCTGGGCTGACTGAAATGCAAGTCTAGGCAAAATTAATTGCTTGCTCATCTGTACTCCCCTGGTGATCTCTGCTATCCACAACTACAGAATTCGCCACATTACCTTCTGTGCATGTATCATGTCACACGATATCACCCCTTTGAGAATAGGGGCTGTGACTTCCTTGAGCCTTAAGTTCCCAAACCTGGCGCTAATCTGGAACCTGGTGGACACCCAACAAATACGTGTGGAAGTGAATCGTGTAGCAATTGTAGGGCACGGGGGACTGCACTATGCAGATATGTAAGGGATAGTTATTACCAAATGACTTGAATTATTTTTCCCTACACCGAGCAGGGCTTAAATGTGGTAAGTAAAGCTATGCTCAGTCAGTTCCTCCGTCCAGCCTCCAGCTTCTGTGGAAGGAAATTAAATGTCTCTTCCTCACATTCGTTTATAACTCACCCCTCAGCGGATGTGTTCACAGTGCCTTCTGAGAATTCTTTTCCATTCTCTCCATCCTCTTATCCTCCCTCCTCCCTTCGATGTTTGTAACCCGGGGGAAAACAAAGCACTTAAATGCAACTGACACTAATCATACACAGCCTTAAGCGGCACAGAGAACAAACAGAAATGGGAAAGTCTTCCACTTACTCTCACATCTTCCCAACTTACACTCTTGTATTTGGACACTTTAAATATAAATCCAGGCCAAAGTAACAGCCTTCTACCTTTGGGGTTAGCCGTGGAAATCCATTTAGCTCCAGTTGAAACAATATAACCGCAATTACTTCTCTAACTCAAAGCTGTTTGTTTTTCATTTTAAGCAGTGTATGTCAGGGCCATTTGAAGAAGTACAGAAATCTTATAAATATAGCAATATGATAGGAAAGTGCTCTTTTCAATTAAGCCATGATAACATTAATAATAAGGTATATTTTTATATTTTTTTGTATCCAAGTTTCCCAAGGTGCTTTTAAAGACTGTATCCTAATACATTAAGGTCAAGCAAGAAGTATTATGCACAGTCAACAGAGAATGAAAACCAGACACTCGCTGATTAGCACTCTGGTCGCGGGTCATCCAGGTGGTTCACAGCACATTCCTTCATTCAACCGAGATGTCATATGCATCTCCTGTGGGCCAAATGAGCTAAATCTGTTTATAATATAGTTTCTCCCGTTTCTAATTTCATACTCAACTAGTGCCTTGGCCATTTAATCTTCCTCTGAAGGACAAAATCAAAAGATTTGGATGAATTCAAAGAAGTGAGTGAATACAGGGTGAGATTGTGTTTGGACTCTGCTCTGCTTCCAGTGGCCAAGTGTTCTCTTATCCAACACTGGAAAAGAAAATAACCCTTTAAGGGTCAATGAGGATTTTGCATGGTCTAGAGATGCCCTGTGAGTATCACCGCTAGTGCAACTTATCTCCCAAATAATATATTTTCTTCCCCATTCCTGACGCTGACTTTGAGGTGTCTCTATGAACGCCAGACTCCTATTGGATTAAAGATCCAGCTCCCTAGCCTCCTAACTTTCAGCATTGAAAACAAGAAAATTTCTGCTCTCTGCCCAAAGGGATGTTGCATTGTAGTCTGTCCGCAGAGACAAGATATTTTCTTGTGTATTTGGCTTTCCTTTTAGACCTGCCTCTTTTTTTTTTTTTTTTTTTTTTTTTTTTTTTTTTTTTTGCGGTACGCGGGCCTCTCACCGTTGTGGCCTCTCCCGTTGCGGAGCACAGGCTCCGGACGCGCAGGCTCAGCGGCCATGGCTCACGGGCCCAGCCGGTCCGCGGCACATGGGATCTTCCCGGGCCGGGACACGAACCCGCGTCTCCTGCATCGGCAGGCGGACTCTCAACCACTGCGCCACCAGGGAAGCCCTAGACCTGCCTCTTTTGAGAAGCAGATTGGTCCTTGAACATTGAAAACTCACCTCCGCCCCACTTTACTTTTCATAATTTCCCCTTTACCATCTGCCTTATCCTATGGAACGAGATATCATAAACCCAGTGGAGAGGCAACGAGCCCTTCACACAAATATAGGAATGCATATGAACTCCACACCAAAATACACATTACGTTGCTACCGGGAGAAACAATTCATCGGAGTCTCTTGCTTTTCTTTTCTTTATCAGATACTCATTCAAGACACTGAAACCAGCTGTTATGAGGGGCTATTTGCTTTACGAAAGAAGAGAAGCTCCCTCTGTACACATATTCTTATTCTTCCCACTGATTTGAGCGTTAATAGTATTTGACAGGTTGGTAATTTGTTTTTTTTAAAAAACCGTAATTCATTTAGTGCCGTTCTGCTTTATTATTGCACGTTTTACACGGTGGTGCACAGAAAACATTGCTGTTTTTAACAATTCCATTCCTTTCAGTAATCATTCATACAAGGGGGCCACATGAGAGTCTTGGGGGGACAGGATGGGTGAATGGTGGCAGTGCCAGAAGGCCAAGAGAACCAGGAAGAAAACACCAGGAGAGGGTGAGGAGAAAGAGCTCGAGGGGCTGGAGACAGAAACAAAGACAGAAGGGGTAATTAAGTGGGGTGACAACTGCACGAGAAAACAATGAGGATCGTGGCGAAGAAAACAACATAAAAACACCACAGCTGTGCGCCCGAGAGCAGGCCGTACACTCTGAGCCCGCGCTCTCTCCCGCCTCCGAAGGGGTCTCGGCTGTGTCTTGACGTTACTGAGTTTTTACTGAGAGAGGAAGGAAACGCTCCTGCACCTCCGCAAAGGACAGTTAGGAAAAGGTGAGGAAGAAGGTCGACGCAAGCCTCCGTGCACAAATCTGAGGCTTTGTCCACTCGGAAACTGGCTCTACCGGTCTCCTTGGGCAGGTCTGGAAAGGTCTCTGAGGAGTGGCTCCTCCCTAAACTGCCAGGGCTCAGTCCAGGAAGCCAGAAGCCCCAGGAGCTGGAGTCTGAAGGAAGGGAGGTGGCTGGGGGAGCCCATTCCCCACCCCCCTGCCGCGGGGCACTCAGGCCACTCCAAGCCAGACGCACGCTTAAAGCCACGCCTGCCACCTCCTGGCTGACCACCGAGTGCCAAGCACGGTGCTTTTGTGAGGTCAGCATTTTACAGGTAAGGCAACAGAACCCGACAAGTGAAGTACTGGTTTGCAATCACAAAATTAGTGAGGGCGAGAACACAAACTCAAGACAGATTCTTACGGCAAAAGCCAGGTTTTTGCCAGTGTGCCCACCTGACTTGCTGAAGTCTCCAGGGAAACAGAGGAGAGAGTGCCAATCGGCTCGAAGGACCGGGTGATTGAGCAGAGAGTCTCTCACGGACCGGGGACACCCTGCCTGGGCCACCAGAAAGAGTATGTCTGTGACTATGGACCCTTCCTGTTGATGGCTTAGGGCTGAGATTGGTCACCAAGGAGAAGGGGAGAAAGGGTTGAGTCTCCAGTTCCATCAGGAGGATGGTCATGCTTCTGTTCAACTAAAATACACCGGACGGTGGGACAGCAAGGAGGAGAACTTTGGGGCTGAGTGGTTTTCCTTCCCCGGTGCTACTGTCTGCCCCGCCAAGCAAAGGCAGAAAGCGTCTCTCTGCACTCACATGTGAGATAGGACTAATAATCCCTACGTTTCATTTCCTTACAGTTTTAGGAGAAAAATCCCTCTTGAGACACCTAAGCGTTACCCACCGAAGAAGCAGCTCTTACAACTCGGCAATCCCACGTCCGGGCTTGTGCCTAAGGGAGGGCTTGGTCAGAGCCCAGGAGACGTGACCCCAGACACCATGGCCGCAACCTGTGCGACAGCGAAATGTAAGGAAGCAGCTAAACTGCTTCCAACAAAGGAACAGGTGAGTGCATCGCTGTGATGTTATCATATGACAAAGCAGAGTGCTCGCTGGGAAAAGTGAAGGAACTTCAGCTCATGTATCCAATAGAAGAATGTCACGTGTAGAACTTTCAGATTGTTGAATACACATGCTATGATAACATCTGTGTGCATTTAAAAACATGCCGACAGTATCTTACATTGTTTAGTGACACGCACGCGTGGTAGAAATATCAGTGGAGGCCTGGGAATGATAAGTATGAAATTTGGAATAGTATGGAATCCTCTGGGGAGGCAGAGAGGTGGAGACGGTCAGAGGAAGGTCCTCAGGAGGCCTCACTTGTACAGGTGACATATTTTTTGTTAATCTGGGTAGCAGATACACTTATGTTCATTTTCCCTCTTCCTCTTTTGTATGTTTAAAAGCTTTCATAGTAAATATTTTTAATTGAAAAAAAATATAAAAACAAGCAGAGAAAGTCCCAAACACCAACGGGCAACAATCATTGGGATGGGTAATTCCACTCCCCAGAGGCTAAGAGCAGGCCCAGGGTCCAGGTCGGGGGAAGCTTCTCCCTAGACCGCCGTGCTGCTTGGGTGGTAGGAGACGGTCCAGAACCCGATAGAGATGTGATGGGGGAAGAAGAGGGGGTGGAAGAGGGAAGACGGGGAACTGGGATCCATCGGGTGAGTGAGAGGAGGGGCCCTTGTTAATCTCGCCAGGCTGCTGTGGTTGAAAGGACCCACTTTGCTCCCAAGCAGCCGCTCGTGTTATTATTTCTCTCAGCGGGTTTCAAGCTGCCTGCAATTCTCTGTTAGTTAATAAGAAAAGTGAGAGATGCAACAACTGCTTTTGCTTGGCTGGCTTGTAAAGGCTTTGTCACTCAAAAATGGAACAAAGGCCCTAATAACACCTTGTGCCATAAAGGCAAGTGTCAGGGAACAGACCAAAATCAATTACCTGGGAGAGACTGAGAGACAGGAGACTCAGACCTGCACGCGGCAGCATCCCCACCACATAATCCCATTAACAGGGGGCTGCCGCTCTCATGGGAGGGCAGAGCCACACAGGAAAATAATAATTAAAAGTAAATAATGGGAAACGAGCCCCTGGTGCCCCTGTCAGGGCCCTGAGCACGAGTGTGGTCCCAGCAGACAGTGGCAGGCCTCCCACGTGGCTCCCGAGTGAGGAGGCTTGGGAAGCGGGAAGCCTTCAGGGGCCTGCCAGCCAATCCAGCTTGTGAGTGACATTTAGGGACCTGGCGAGGGATTGCAAAGCCCTGTGGTGCACTCGGAGCCTAGCAGAAGCTTCCTGACACGGGACGTGGACTGCTTTGGAGATTTTCTACGTGCATGTCTCTCGCGAAACTAATATTTAAGGAAATATGTGACGTAAAGTGAATGAATGAGTGAACAAAGCAGCAGAATGCATGGGTCAATGGTCCGCTTGAGCTTCCCTAAAAGCAACACATAAGAATCACCTAGGACGTGTAAAAATTCAGTAGCCCAGATCTGACCCAGATCAAGTAAGGTAACGTTTTCTGGGGGGGTGGGACCCCGTCCTCAGTGGTTTGACGTGTTCCTCCTGGTGACTCTGCGGGGCCGAAGCTGAGAACCTTTGGACCAAATGGTCCCTCACAGCGTCCTTCAGCTGGATGTATCGGTTTTTGTCATGAACTTAGGCAGTAGAGAGAGTAGCCAGGAGCCAATTAGGATGAGTGGGATCTGATCTCACCTCCACCAATAACTAGCTTTGTGACTTTCGGCAAGTAACCTAAACTCTCCAAGTCTCAGTGTCTTCATCCATGAAAAAAGGTGGGATTTGATTACTAGATCCCTTTGGGCTTGACAGCTCTCTGACCTTGAAACTCCATAACACAGAACTCAGGTAGAACCGCCAGCACAGATATTTACTGGGTGCCTTTTCTGTGTCCTAAATCTCTGAGGGGAGATCAAAGACGTTATCTAACAAGGGGCAGAGAGAGGACCCTATACATCCTGGTTTACTCTGCATAGATGCCGGGTAGAAAGATAGACAGACAATTGGTAAGTGTAGAGAAGCAGTATAGACAAGTGCTAGAGCATTGGACACTATGATCATTTCCCTCCAGTATCTCCGATTACTGACAACACCTGACATACAAGGGATTCAATAACTATCTGGCTGAATGAGTGAATGAATGAATGGTGCCTCTCATGGGTAGATCAAAGTGTGGTCTGTCTTTGGAAATTGAGTATTTCTGTCTCACTAGGTATTAAATAATCACCTTCCCCACAAATTTCCAAGAGGCAAGCGGCCGCCCTGAATTGTGCTTGATGGTTTCTGATATCCCAACCCAGCTACGCAAGTCCATGGATTCCATCAATATACAAATGTACGGCTTTGGAGCCAAGAGGGATAAGGCTTCTCCTCCAGGAAGGATGCATTTGCACCCAGCGAGATTTTAGTCTTGGTCACTAGGTAGAGATCTTTACAACTCCTTGAAAAATGGCCTTCCCTTTTATTTAAATGTGTTTTATCCATTTACTAATGGAGAGTCTGGGTCGAAATCAGGCAGGTCTGGGATACTGGCAGGATAGTAGAAAGCCATTTTAAATTAATTCCCTGGAAATCATTGTGAAGGATGCACCGCAGCGTGAAGGTGGGTTCGGGAGCGAGGAGGGAGATTTCAGGCCATTGTCCCTCTCAGACTCCTTCAGCTGATGACTCTGCTGGGTGCAAAAACCTGCTGATGTGTGAGCCGGTCACCGGCCCCCGCGCCCCTCCCTGAGCCTGTCGCTTTCAGTGGTGCAGTATCTCTTTGGAAGGAAGTCGTCAGCTGGATTCTCCCTTATTTGCAAAGACAGTAAGTGGTACAATTCAAACCCAGCAATAGCAGCTGGGACAAGTTCCATCTACTTCTCAGCCCCTGGGAGGTGAGAAAAGGATCCAGAAGTTACTCAGTATAAACCAGGGACGTAAAGGGGCCAGTGGTGAGTCTCAGGTCAGTGCTCGCACTGGTGATGATTCGTTGGAATGGTGTGGCCCAGGCCCTGGTGCTGCACAATAGGTCAACCCAGAGAAGCAGGGCCAGAGGGGAGGGACGAAGGAGGGCTAGGCAGACCATCAGCCAGGAAGCTCAACACCTGCTTCCAGGGCGGCCTTTGAGGGGACCCAAGTGCACGTAAAACACGAGGATTCCCAGGGCATTTGCGTTGGCCTCTGCTTCTTTATGTCACTGGCTGAGAGATGACAGAGCAGTGGCAGATTTGAGGCTGGCACATCTGCCGGGAGAGCTGCTACTGAGACGTCCAGGGAGAGACCGGGCTAGCTCGAGGTCAGGCTGAGGCCAAGTTCCTATTCCTACTAATAGAAAAGACCGAGACAAGCAGTTTCAGGGTCAGCTGTGTTTTGTTAAAATCAGCACCAGCCATTAAATTCTCACTCTCCCTAAATCCCTAAAGATGATTTTATTTTTTGAGCAGATCTGTTCTATGTGAAATAATTCTTGGTCTTAAATGTCGCATATACCCTGAGGCTGTAACGCTTGGGGTGCAGTAGTAATGAATCAGATACATTATTAATACACAAGTACGACGACACACTGGGCTCTTTCAGGGAAATTCATGCAGTTACGCGGAGTGCTTAGAACAGCGTGGATGTGAATGCAAAGAAAGCCTGAGAAATTCAGGGAGAGATGTACCTTAACACACTGAAATTAAAACCTCAAACAATAGACCCAGCTAAACCAAAATTAGGTTGATGTGTCCTCATGTGCCCCTGGGTTTCCAAACGCCCACACAGCCTGCAGCCCGAGTAAGAAGTATTTGGAACTAGATTCTGTGCCACAGTTGAAGATCTCAAGGAGGCTTAGGTGAGATATTTGGAAGTTTCAGACACTCCGAAACCCAGTCAGAGTCTGTGAAACTAGAGCGCCCATATTCAACGTTAATCCAGTTAGTGTTCATTGAGTGCCCATTATGATTTAGGCTGTGCTAATAGCGGACCCTTGGCCTAGAGACCCAACTCTAACTGTTCAAGATGCAAGGAGCTCGTGTGGGGCACGCATACCCTGATCTCACTCTGCATAGAGCTCCTGTCAAAGACACAGCCCTGGAATGCCCTCCCCCTCCAAAGCCTCTAATGTGGTCTGGCAAAAAGCAAGCCAGCTAATTCTAAGCCACCTCAGTCAATAGAGGGTTGTATGATTCGGGGGAAAGACTCCCAGACTCAGGTTCTTCACCTGTCCACGAGGACCTGGACTTTAAACTCCTTTTCCAGCTTTAATATCCAATGGAATTATTATTATTATTCCATGATTACTTCCCCATACAGAAGTCAATTGCTTTTGTCTTTAACATATTAACAAAGCCTCTAAAATATGCAGTATCCGAGAAGGGACATACCCAAGATGTTGTAAAAATGTCAACTCTCCCTTTTCAGGGCTTTTCAGAAGCAATCATGCTAAGTAATCTTGGGGGCAACTGGCTACTATCTGGGGAGTCCTGGGGGCTGAGGGACACTGTACCCCAGGCTACACCACATGACACTGGTGAAAATAGCAGATGATTTGGGATCAGTGCATCTGAGATGCACCCATGATGAGTGACGAGCCTTAGCTGTTTCCCTCCACGGATTCACTTGGTGTGATCCAGAATAAATCCTCTCTGCTTCTGTGTCTCCGGGTTTAGTCTTCATTGTTATATAATCCACAAATGTAGAATTTTCCAGCCACTAATGAGAGCACTTCACATTTAGAAATAGGAGAGCTCTCTGAATTGTAAGTAAAGGAGAAGAAAGAGCAGATAATTCAGTCGGGTTGTTAAAATGTTGAAATGGAAACGATTGCCTCTTTGCCAGATCTCTCTCCCCATTCCCAGCTCCTGGCTTCCCCAGTGCGCAGCCACCCACAGACTGCAACTCAGGGCTCAGAGACTCTGCAGCCCAGCCCCGCCCACATGCCGGAATCTGCTCCCACCACCTGGAAGGAAGCAAGATTAAAGGCAGCCGCTTATCCCTCCTGCAAAGCTCCTTAAGCGTCTCTACCAGGGTCAGCTCAGTCAGTGAGCGCTCGCTCAACTTGCCCTGGGAAAGTATCCCAATTTAGGCCCTTCTGCTGACTGTTGATTTGAGAGAAATGAGAGGCTGGATCCCCATCAAGACAGTCTGGGGAGAGAGACAGGTGGTGGGGAGACTGTTCAACCAACCCCTTCTTGTGCAGAGAGGTGTTCCTGTTCCCACCCCTGGGGTGGTTTTGGTTTCACCCCTGATTGGTTTTGTCTTCCCCCTCAAAGGATTCTGAAAGTATTCTCCCCATATATATGGAGCACCTACTGTGTTCCAGGAACTGGGCTAGCCCATTGCTGTGAGCAGGAGAGGCAATGCCTGTTCTCACCGAGCACAGTCCTGCAAGGGAGACAGCTGGTCGGATAGGCAGCGGCAGCAGGGTGATGTGGTACGTGCCATGATGCAGGGTTTGGAAAGCCACGGATGCTCATAAACGGCCATGGAGCAGAGCAGAGTTGGGCTGGAAAGCTTCCCAGAAGAAGTCATGTTTAAGCTCTTAAATCAACAGATAAATTGTAGATAGAAAGTTCCAGCAAAGATAGGGGTGGGAAGTAGCTACAAGTAACAAAGCCAGCATTGGGATAAAGGGTCACGGGGGTTAAGAAGATCCTTCTCAGCCAAGTACAGAGTCCAAGCCTGATCCCATCCTGAGAGCGACAGAAAGCCATGGAAGTATTTTCAAGTGGAAACCACCGAGATCGTATCGCGTTTTAACAGATGTCTGATTGCTGAGTAGAAAAATGACTGGAGAAAAGGTGGAGGACCATGCAGAGCCATCACCTGCAGTGTGCTGGTACAGGAGGTGGCAGTGGAGGCACAGAGAGGGGGTTGGCTGTGAGAGACACAGCAGAGGTGGCATCGCCGGGCTCACCCGGCGACGGTCTGGAATGGACGGCTGAGGAAGAAGAAGGAATCAAGAGGAAAGTCCAGGTTTCCAGACCGGGCGCCAGGGCGGGTGTCGCAGCTCAGAACAAAGGACAGCTGTGGAGACCACGCAGAGATGAACAGCAGTGCAGGGCACCGTGGAGGCACAGTGCACGGCAGGCAGCAAGAGCTCGGAGGGGTTTCAGGGGGGTGCCTCTCACTGCCCCATTCTGTCCTTTTTTATGACCATTTAGAATGTTTGTTTATTTCATTTTTCAAAAAAATTTTATTGGAGTATAGTTGCTTTACAATGCTGTGTTAGTTTCTGCTGTACGGCAGTGAATCAGCTATACGTATACATATATCCCCTCTTTTTTGGATTTCCCTCCCATTTAGGTCATCACAGAGCATTGAGTAGAGTTCCCTGTGCTGTACAGTGGGTTCTCATTCGTTATCTATTTTATACATAGTATCAATAGCATATACGTGTCAATCCCAATTTCCCAGTTCATCCCACCTCCCCGTTTTCCCCCTTGGTGTCCATACGTTTGTTCTCTACATCTGTGTCTCTATTTCTGCTTTGTAAATAGGATCGTCTATACTAATTTTTTTCAGATTCCACATATATGCATTAATATACGATATTTGTTTTTCTCTTTCTGACTTATTTCACTCTGTGTGACCCCATTCTGTCTTTTGAATTTTGTTTTGTTTTCGTTTTTTTTCACATTTTCTTTTCACTGGATTAAGAACAGGACACGTTTAGGAATGCCTGTTAGGATCCAAGCTATTGGTGAAGCATTTTGAGAAAGCTGGGAGTGGGGAGGGATGAAAATGCACTGCATGAAAGCGTCCCGGAGGCTTTGTTTTCACGTGACCATTCGGATGTGTGATAAGAACGTGTTTGTGCGGACTCACAATCTGGTCTTGCGGAAAATGAGCCGGGGGAGGCACCCAGAGGGAGGGAGGCTGAGGAGGGGTCCCAGGTGCAAACGTGTACAGCAGCCTTGCTAATGATCGGAAAGAGCAAGGCGACTGCACAAGCAGGAAGTTTTCAGCTGAGGAGCAGAAAAAGGAAACGCCGGGGAAAATAGCACAGTAGTTGGAGGAAAACCCAGCGGGCAAGCAGAGACTAGGGACCATGTGCGCCCACTTTGTGCTGGTGATTTATTACAGTGCAGTCACCTTCTTCCTGAAGGCAGATGAGAAGAAGGCTGTATTAAGGCTTCTAGGAGGTACGTTAGCTCCAGAGAGCTACTGTGTTGTGGTTCATTCAGAGTTTCGTTAGGCGTTCAATGACAGGTTATGGTCATGATGTTAACCATACACGGCTAACATTTATTTAACTCTTACCCTGTGCTTGACCCCAAGCTCAACACATGACCTCTGTTAATATTCTATGAGCCCTATTACAAAGGAGAATGAAGGTTAGAAAGTGTAAGTGACTCGCACAAGATCTCATGACGGTTAAGTGGCAAATTGGAACCCAGGTCTTTGTGATTCCAGAGGTTCTGGTCCTAAGCACAACCTTCCTGCCAATTGCATCACAGAAGTAACGTTACAGCCAAGTCCTTAGAAGAATAAGAGATTATGGGTAAAGCTGAATAAACCTAATAATTATAGCGTCATTTTAATTTTAGTACTGAAGTTCAATGAAACTCTGTGTGGAGCAGCTATTTGCAACAAAACTCCCTTGCTCCCTCATCAGCAAACATTGCCTGTGGGAAACTCCAAAACATTTTTTTTTTTTTTTTTTTTTTTTTTGCGATACGCGGGCCTCTCCCACTGCGGAGCACAGGCTCCGGACGCGCAGGCTCAGCGGCCATGGCTCACGGGCCCGGCCGCTCCGCGGCATGTGGGATCCTCCCGGACCGGGACACGAACCCGCCTCCCCTGCATCGGCAGGCGGACTCTCAACCACTGCGCCACCAGGGGAGTCCCAAAACGTTCTTTAAGGTAAAGCACAGATATCTCTTTTGCTGAGAATCCCAGATACCAGCAAAGGCCATAAATCCCTCTACTCTCCATTCTTCACAGTAGCTCAGCTTATGTGTCTTCCTCATTAGCTTATGAGAAGGACTCATCTTATCGATCTTTGTGTCTCTATCACCTAGGAAAGTGCCTTGAACTTAGTAAATTCTCAGAAAGTATGTTTTGAAGGAGTGAAAGAATGATGGGATGATAAAGCACAGATGCTATGAACTAACGTATAAAATTAATTTGCTGTCACGATAACAATCATCTAGTTATTGAAGAAGTACATAAAACACATTAAACTGAATTGACAAATATGTTTGGTAAATCCTTAGTTCTAAATATTACGTGCTTAATTACAAGCAATGAGCACCCCCAAAGGCATGGTTTTGATGATACATTTTCTTATTGTCAACTTGTCTTTCTTACCGCACAACTGGCAATCACATTCAGAATAAGACCAAGCTTATTAGAGGCAAATACAGAAACAGAGCAAATCTGAAACATTCCTATGTACCAAGGGACACTCTGTGTGTCCTCATCCACACCTTTCAAGCAGGCGTAGCCAGGCTCTGCAGGACAAGAATGGTTTCTTTAGCTTTATCTCCTTCTGTCCCTTCTCAAGTGTCTGTTTCTCTTGCGTCACCGTAGATGCAGGTCCTTAAATCTGCTAAACGCTTTCTTGCCCTGGATACGCGGGCAGCAGACTTTTCCTTGGTAAAATCCCCCTTCCCGCTTCGCCTTGCTACCTTCAACCTTGCCTCAGATGCTGGTTCCTCGGGGAAGGCCTCGCTCTTTATCAGACAGCCACCCCATCTCCTTGGTCCCATGGAGATACTCCTGTGCCTCCCTGACATTTTAGAGCAGCCTTTGCGAAGAGCTGTCCTGAGGTTCTTTCCTCCTCTGTGTTCCACATGCTAACCTCTGTCTCTTTCACTCCTGTGTCTCCAGGACCTAGCATGAGGCCCGGTGCACACTGGGTAGGGAGGAAAAGATGGAGGGGTGGATAAATAGAGGAAGGGGAGGCTGAATCTAGTGCCATCCTAACATTTTCTAATGTTGGGGACAAATATGCAGTGCTCTTCAGCCAGCCAGTTCAGGTCCGGAGTCTATCCTCATGGCTGAATATTTAGCTGGCGTTGATCCAAACGTCATTATTTCTTGAGAGGATAAGTCAATTTTCCCCTACTCTCATATGTAATAGACATTAGCCCACACATGATAATGGCATCCTTATTAGAGGAGAAAGGAAGGGGAGAATAAGACAGAAGTGCGCACACACACTCACACACACACACACACGCAGAGAGGGAGAGGGAGAGGGAGAAGAGAGAGACTGATTCTTTTCCTGGAATAGGGCAGAGAAAAACAATAGAAGGCAAGAGTTTCGGGGAGGCAAATGGAGTTTTAAAGTCCAGGTACCCATATGATACCACTTATACGTGGAATCTAAAATATGACAGAAACAACTTGTCTACGAAACAGAAACAGACTCACAGACATAGAGAACAGACTTGTGGTTGCCAAGGGGGAGGGGGAAGGGGGGGAGGGATGGGTTGGGAGTTTGGGATTAATGAGCAGATGCAAACTATTATATGGAGAACGGATAAACAACTAGGCCCTACTGTATAGCACAGGGAACTACATTCAGTGTCCTGTGATAAACCCTAATGGAAAAGAATATGAAAAAGAATGTGTATATATATTGTATATACACATGTATAACTGAATCACTTTGCTCTATGGTAGGAATTAACACAACATTATAAATCTACTATACTTCAATAAAATAAATTAAAAAAATAAATTGGAAATATCTCAAACATCACAACTATAGAGATAGTTCCATTTAATAAGTAATGTACCTATGTAATTGAAAAAAAAAAAAAAGTCAAGGTACCAGTCATTCACATTGTTACTCTATAAGCATTTGGAGATTGATAGTCTGGGGACAGATAAAAACCATGGGGTGTTTTTATTTTTTAACCATCTCCATACAACTGAATTTCATATCAGCATCACCATCTACTGCAAATACTTGAACCGGGGATGTTATGGTGACTTTATAGAAAACCTCATAAAATATGTAGATTATCTCAGGGCTGAAAGGTGAAAAATAATTATATCTTTAAAGTCCATTGCAAACTCCAGATGCTTGCACAGCTGTATTTTAATATTCCAGTACTAGGACAAAAGTGAATCTTGCTATGTGCCTCTTATCTTCCCCTCACATACCAGGGTTGTCAGTGCCATTGGCAATTTTACATGTAAATGAGCCTATCCATCACTCCTTACTTTGCAGCAACTCACTTCTAAGCCTGCCATAGAGTTATGCCATTAAATATCCCTGCTTTACAATATACATCATGGCATATTTGACATCAATCAGCTGTGTCAACCTGCTCACTGTAAACCATAAACTTGCTCTGCATCCCTCTCCGCACGGGGTGATTAAACCTGCTTGGGGTAGCCTCCCGACTCCAGTGATAAATGGCAATTCATTTCCTCCTTGTTCTTCCTCCAAGTGTCCCAAGCTCTTCATGCCTGCCTGTTGCAGGAGGTAGGGGCCAGGGGAAAGTGTGCACTGAGTGTGAATTTGTGCATTCACGTTCAAACCCGGACTTGGACCATCATTGCTTGGCTCTGGGTTGTGACTTTGTCATTTTAAAATGAAGAGGAGGGGCTGCATCCTTCGTCATGCTACAAGGACACAAGGGACGGTGTTCAGAGTTCCTCTAAAGACAGCTCTCCTGCCTGGAAGAGAAACACCAGGGCAGTGATTCTCACCTCCTTGTGATGGATGCTAACCAGATGCCCATCATCCCCCTGCAAAGAATGTATAATTTCTGCCAGGTCATCTCTCACTACAACCAAGTCCTGTCCAAGAGATCATATCAGAAATAAAGTGAGTGAAATGACGCTATTATAAGTATAACCTAGAATGTGTTCTAACTGATGTTTGTAAGTAGTTCATTTGTAAACCAGGTCTTTATTAGAAGTAACACATTACATGTAACGTGAAGGGAAGTTGCATCACACAGTACGGGTGATTGCAACACGCCAGGGTTATCATGACACTCCAGCTGAAATCTGCTAGACTAGACGATGCTTTTTTTTTCCAGCAGGAAAAGCCATGAGGATTTTAGTAACATGAAGAGATACTCCACTGAACTGACTAGGCAATTCATCTGATCACTCCAGAAGTCCTTTCGCCCTTCCTTCTGTTTAGTCTGAGATAACAGCTACTTCTTCTGCTTCCTGGCACACTGGCCAGGCCATCTGCTGACCAGTGGAAGCAGCCTCGATCATGTGTGCACTCCAGAATATCTCCTAGGCAATCAATCAGAAGGCTCTTCGGACCCAGCAAAACACTCAGTGGTAAACGTTCTTTATCCACGTGTACCCCGCTTCAGCCACAGACCTAGCACCTACCCACCTACCACTTGCTCTGACTTCTGTCAGTCTGGCCACTCACTCATTCATCTCTTGAGTCCACAGTGGTTTGTCCAAACCAGGGAGTTCAAACCCATCTGGAAGGAGCAGAGTGGAGAGCTGTGCTGTGGATTTCAGCCACAAATCCTATTCAATGTCACGACCCTTGCAGGACGCCCACAAAAAAAAAAAAAAAAAAAAAGAACATTTTGAAGGTGCGTGGCAGGAGAGCAAAGAGAAATATAAGGGAACAGGACGGAGATGGGAAATGGGAGAGATTCTGCTTGGGGGATTCAGCTGGTCTCGTGAAGTAAAAGGAAGGGCTGGGCAGAGAACAGGAGGGAGGAGAGAAGCAGAAAGCAAAGGAGGGGCAGGAAGGGAACAAAGGAGAAAGTTAGCTTCTTGCTTTCATTCTTGGGACATCCAGAGTAATGAACCCGCTTTCTAGAGAAGACGAATGGGCAGCTGTAGAGATCATGAGTGAGGTTTTACTGCAGATCAATAAATCTGCTTCACACATCCCCATCTGGAGGGAGTTTTAATTTAGAGGAAAGAGGGATGAGCTCACAACAACAGTAAATCAAACAGTTGTGTATTCATGTATGCATCAACCTTCTATCAAAACATACATCGGCGTCAAAGGCAGGGTTTGGTAACAAATCTGGTAGGTGATGTGTAAGGACAGCCACTGGAGGCCCATAGCTCACCTCCCTTGGGACACAGTCAGAGAAGCTGCTGTCTCACTCGGCACCCCAGGCCCCCGTGATTCTCACGAGAACTGAGGGGAAGCTGAGGATTTATATCAGTGCCGTTAACAGGAGTCGCTGGTTGTTA
Organism: Phocoena phocoena; assembly: GCF_963924675.1. Classification (NCBI taxonomy): domain Eukaryota; kingdom Metazoa; phylum Chordata; class Mammalia; order Artiodactyla; family Phocoenidae; genus Phocoena; species Phocoena phocoena. The sequence goes on from NC_089226.1 coordinate 3,352,941, forward strand.
CCTGAGGACAGCTGCCTCAGATCAAAATCAGGAAGAGTTCTCCGCAAAGGAGAAAGGAGATTTCACAGCAACAAAACTGAGATGGCAGCTGACAGAAAGCAGAATGGGGCACATCTAGGAAATTCTGAGAGCCGTGTGCAAACACAGTTTAAGTGCTGGAGGAAACTCAGAAATCCTCCCCGTTGGTGCCAATGGATCATTTTGGTTTCTCCCCCTCTGTGGTCCCCTGTTCTGTACCAACACCCCTCTCCCACCACAAGATCATGATGATGGCTGGAGGCCTGGGGAGGCGTGGTCATGAACTAAAAACAGAGGATGCCCTGGGCAGGGGAGTGTGGATGTGCAGAACAGCACTGCAGCTTGAAAATGTGAATCCAATCAGACACAGTATTAATCAGCTACAAGATACCCCAGGAAAGCTGGCGTGTGGGAAAGACACCACTCACTTGCTAAGCAGCCGGTGTTGGTGTTGCCTAGTGATGTACTGACTATACTGTTCTCCCAAAGACTTTTATAGAAATCGGGGAAGGAACTAAAGAAGTGAAGCACTGAGTGTCCACCGTCAACTCAATCAGCGTCTGCAAGCATTTTATACATGTGGGATTGCGTATGTGTAGCCATCAAAGCAGACATATTCACTTACTGTATATGCATCTACTAATGCCCTTATTTTCTAGGACACGAATAGACATCTCTAGTCACAATAGCACTGCTAAGGAGGTGCAATGAATCCCGTATTACTGATGAGAAAATTGAGATTCAAAGGGATCAAGAAGCCAGGATTCCAGTCCTGACCTGTCTGACCTCACTGGCTGGGCTTTTCTTCTATCCCACCAGCCTCTCGGGGTGTGTGTGTGTGTGTGTGTGTGTGTGTGTGTGTGTGTGTGCGTGTGTGTACACGTGCATTCTTCTACAGACCTGACTCCCTTCCTCTCCCTTCCTTTCCAATCTAGTTCCTAACGCGCTCCTCCCGTGTGGGCTGCTTCGCGGGGATAACTTAGTACAAGCGTTGCACGTGATGTTTCACACTGGGACACCCTCCCTGATCGGACTCGCGCTTGGACACCCAGCTCATGACACAGCACCTTCACTGGACAACACCAGCTCCACTCAACACAGCGAATTCTTCCTTGTTTCCTACCTTGTAAGTATCTCCATCAGAGCACTCTTTTCTCTTCATTGAATCCATCTTTTTACAGGTATGATTTCTTTGTGTTTGCCGTTCACGGGGACTAGGGCTTCTTTACACTTATTTACATCTTGCTTAGCGGAGTGTGTGACCCAAATTAGGTCTTGCTGCTCTGAGAACTCCAGTCCCAGAAGACTTATAACCGGTCTGCCAATCCCTGCCTGTCATTAGGAATCTATGTATCTGCTCATCAACACAGAAATGCCTATGAGCTCAGCTCATAAATCCCATTCCAGAGGTAAGTAAAGTGAGTCATAGAGAGACCATGGCTGGGCCCTCATGACCCAGTGAGTCAGCTAAATGGCCCAACACGACCCTGGACGTTTGAATGATTACAGCTTAACCTTACCTCCCTGATCTTCTAAATCAAATTCAAGGAATGATGCCTCCAAAGTGTTCACGTTCAGCTTAAAGCTTCCCAAGCCCTCTGCTGAATCCACTGAAAGTGTCAGTCAGTTTTAGAAAAGATCGTGACCTCGTGAATAATCTTCCACATATCAATACACAGTGCCTGAACACCAGTTACCATCGTTGTGGAAATAACTCCGGTACAGTCCTATCAGAAGGGTATAAAGGGAGAGAAGGTACAAAGAGAAAACTCTGATAATAACAACAACGGCAATAACAAATAGTTATTAAATGCCTAGTATGTGTCAGACACTTTCCTGGCACAGGGAGTACGCTGGTGGGTGAAAAAAGTGCCTGTTCTCAGGAGATCTGCACTCCACATAACATCTTGATACCACCAGCAACCACCAGTGTTTACTGGGGACTTTCTGTGAGCCAGGCACCCTCGTTAGCGCTTTACTCCTGCCACAGCAGGAATGGGCACTTTGCAGATTAAACCCTGGGCGCAGAGAATTTAAGGAGCCTGTATGGGGACACAAAAGGGACAGCCAGTCTGAATCCAGCGCCCAGGTTGCTAGTTCTTCTCCATAATGTTTCTCCCTGCTCTCAGCACCATTTTCCTTTTTGGAGGGAACTTTTTCTGAATTTTGAAGTAGCTCTTTAACTGTTTACCCTGCCGCCGGTCTGTCCACTCTGATCATATGCCAGCCACAACGGTTTTCCAAAAAGGGTAGTGACCACCTTCAGGCACCTTCAAAGCTCTCCAGGACAGAGCAAAGAAAGGCCCGATTCCCAAGCATGGTCCTCAAAGATCGGCCACATTTACACAACCAGACTGCATTCCACATTCCTACCATGGCTCCTTCAAGTAACAGCCTTGGGAGCTGCAGGACCACGTGCTGCCTCCTTTGCTCTCCCAGACTTTTCCTATGCCCAGACCGTTCCCTTCTCCTCTTAGCTCATGCCTGCCCCGTGTTTCTTTCCAAAATCAGATAAACTATCATTTTTTCCGTGAATACCACTCCACAGCCTTCAACTCTACCCATCCTATAATCCAATTTATTAACTCCGTTCACGGTGAGCCCACCAGCACTTTCCCTATGTCTCCATTACGGTGTTTATTTCCTAATAAGTATTTAGTAATGGTTTATGTGTTTTCCTCCTCCATCAAAATTCGTGAAGTTAAAAGCAGAGACTGTGTAATTCATCTTGTAATCCCTGCAGTGTTGAGCACCATGCCTGGAATATAACAAGAGCTTAATAAATATTAGTGGAATTGAATTTGTTCTTTCTATTATGAAAGAGTGTATCATCACATCTGGGAAATGGCTGGTATGGTGTGATGTGTGTGAAGAGCTTTAGACCAGGAAACATGAAATCTGGAATGAGTTGTTTGTTCTGCCCGGAGCTTGTCGTGTGACATTAGGCAAATCCCTTGTCCTCTCTGAGTCCCATCATCACATCTAAAATAACAGGGTGGCACTAGATCGTATGAATTCCACTATGTTACACTATAAAATCCTCAGAAATCTCCCTCGTATGCTTCACCTATTCGGTAAATATTTACTGAGCATCTTTTCTATTCGAGGCACTTTATTAGGCTTTAGGGGTGTGGAAACAGACAGACTCTGGAATCAAGAACCTTACATGCAGTTCTCATATCAACTTTGTGATCCAAGCCAGGTGGCCATATTGACCACACTTACTTTATCAAAAGAGAAAACTAAAGTTCGGAGATCTGGTGATTATTAGATTCTCTTAATGCTATTATGTTCTGAGGCATAGTCACTGAAGGCATATAAACAATTCTTTATAACTTTCCCCACCGTCGAGAACAAAGTTCTTCAAAGATATTTCACTTAAGTTTATAGAAACACTCAACTACTATATGGAATTTACCAGGTAATCTAATTGACCTCATCGACCACTTTTGAAAAGTTTTTGTCAAGTCAACATTGTTTCATTTTTTCATGCTGATAAAGATATAAGAGGCAGTCCTCACAGAGGGAACAAGGAACATTTCCATTAAAGATACTGAAATGAATTCATGATGTCTAACCTGATTCTCCCATAGAAATATGTTATCATGTAGGTTACATTATTCACCCGAAGAGTGATGGCCAACATTTTATAGGCATGACGATCAACGTCATACTTAATTTTGTGCAAATGATAAAACTCTATTCTTTTTAAAGCAGAAAGCTTTTTAAAATCAGTTTGACCCATTAAATTCAACAAATATTCTAAGCAACTAAATTATGTAAGGAGCTCTGATAGTCTCTGCTGGGAAAAGAAGTGTGAGGAAGGTACTGTTCTTCCACTGCGAGCTTTGTCCTATTATTGACAAGAAGAAAATGACATGAATATCGGTGCTAAAAGTCGTAAAATGATAAGTGCCTTAAAGAAGGAAGAACATGAAATAACATTTATCGATCATTTGCTGTGTTCCAGGTTTTATCATCCGTAAGTATTATTGCCCTTGAGAAAAGAGTTGTACTGCTAGAGTCATACAGAGTAAACTTTTAAAAACTGAAGGAATAAAGTTCTGTTAGTCTGAAAGCAAATCTCCCGCAAGCCGGATAACTACAAATCATGTTCTTTCCATGTTCTGGAGTTCACATACACACAGAAAAGTTCACTTGGTAAAGAGATCAAAGACGTCTTCTTGTGGGAGAAGATTTTATGCTGAGCTTTGTTTGGGATGGGTAGAATTTTGGTGAGTGAATAATGAAGGAGGGATTCCAGCTGGAAGGAAGGACCAGAGCAAAAACAAGGAGACAGGAACTTGTAGGGATGGTCATGTAATAAACGTTCCAGACTGTTTAGAGGTGAGGCTGGTCATTGATCTCATGTTTATTCTACGTTGGGTGTTACGGCTATAAAGATGAATAAGAGGATCAAGGTGGTCCCACCCTCATAAAAGCAGATACTGTAACACAGAAATACACAAGGCACAGTGGGAATAGAGAAGGACATGACTAATGTCAAGTAAGGTGGAAGAGTCTTTGCAGAGAACATAATCTTTACACTGAGTTTTGGAAGATGATAAAGGGTTTGTCAAGACGGAGGAGATGGGGTGAGTTTGATGGGGTGCAGGAGGGAACGATAATCTGGCAGAAGGAACAGCGTGATCAAATTCAGACACGTCATCCAGTGGGGATGTCTGGTGTGGCTTGGAATGGTTGGTCCATGCAGAGGAAGAAGGAGGAGGCTTGGGGTGGACCGGCACATGCATGGGGAACGCTGAGCTTCAAGCCTGATCCCCTCACCTGTGCCTGAAAACAATTTGGACTTAATATTCCTGTCAAAATGGACAAATTCTTAGAAATGTACAACCTGCCAAGACTGAACCAGGAAGAAATAGAAAATATGAACAGACCAATCACAAGCACTGAAATTGAAACTGTGATTAAAAATCTTCCAACAAACAAAAGTCCAGGACCAGATGGCTTCACAGGCGAATTCTCTCAAACAGTTAGAGAAGAGCTAACACCTATCCTTCTCAAACTCTTCCAAAATATAGCAGAGGGAGGAACACTCCCAAACTCATTCTACGAGGCTACCATCACCCTGATACCAAAACCAGACAAAGATTTCACAAAGAAAGAAAACTACAGGCCAATATCACTGATGAACATAGATGCAAAAATCCTCAACATAATACTAGGCAACAGAATCCAACAACACATTAAAAGGATCATACATCATGATTAAGTGGGGTTTATCCCAGGAATGCAAGAATTCTTCAATATATGCAAATCAATCAACATGATACACCATATTAACAAATTGAAGGAGAAAAACCATATGATCATCTCAGTAGATGCAGAGAAAGCTTTCGACAAAATTCAACACCCATTTATGATAAAAACCCTGCAGAAAGTAGGCATAGAGGGTACTTTCCTCAACATAATAAAGGCCATATATGACAAACCCACAGCCAACATCGTCCTCAATGGTGAAAAACTGATACCATTTCCACTAAGATCAGGAATAAGTCAAGGTTGCCCACTCTCACCACTCTTATTCAACATAGTTATGGATGTTTTAGCCACAGCAATCAGAGAAGAAAAGGAAATAAAAGGAATCCAAATCGAAGAAAGAAGAAGTAAAGCTGTCACTGTTTGCAGATGACATGATACTATACATAGAGAATCCTAAAGATGCTACCAGAAAACTACTAGAGCTAAACAGTGAATTTGGTAAAGTAGCAGGATACAAAATTAATGCCCAGAAATCTCTGGCATTCCTATACACTAATGATGAAAAATCTGAAAATGAAATCAAGAAAACACTTCCATTTACCATTGCAACAAAAAGAATAAAATATCTAGGAATAAACCTACCTAAGGAGACAAAAGACCTGTATGCAGAAAATTATAAGACACTGATGAAAGAAATTAAAGATGATACAAATAGATGGAGAGATATACCATGTTCTTGGATTGGAAGAATCAACATTGTGAAAATGACTCTACTACCCAAAGCAATCTACAGATTCAATGCAATCCCTATCAAACTACCTATGGCATTTTTCACAGAACTAGAACAAAAAAATTCATAATTTGTATGGAAACACAAAAGACCCCGAATAGCCAAAGCAATCTTGAGAACGAAAAACAGAGCTGGAGGAATCAGGCTCCCTGACTTCAGACTATACTACAAAGCTACAGTAATCAAGATAGTATGGTACTGGCACAAAAACAGAAAGATAGATCAATGGAACAGGATAGAAAGCCCAGAGATAAACCCACGCACATATGGTCACCTTATCTTTGATAAAGGAGGCAGGAATACACAGTGGAGAAAGGACAGCCTCTTCAATAAGTGGTTCTGGGAAAACTGGACAACTACATGTAAAAGTATGAGATTCGATCACTCCCTAACACCATACACAAAAATAAGCTCAAAATGGATTAAAGACCTAAATGTAAGGCCAGAAACTATCAAACTCTTAGAGGAAAACATAGGCAGAACACTCTATGACATAAATCACAGCAAGATCCTTTTTGACCCACCTCCTAGAGAAATGGAAATAAAAACAAAAATAAACAAATGGGACCTAATGAAACTTCAAAGCTTTTGCACAGCAAAGGAAACCATAAACAAGACCAAAAGACAACCCTCAGAATGGGAGAAAATATTTGCAAATGAAGCAACTGACAAAGGATTAATCTCCAAAATTTATAAGCAGCTCATGCAGCTCAATAACAAAAAAACAAACAACCCAATCCAAAAATGGGCAGAAGACCTAAATAGACATTTCTCCAAAGAAGATATACAGAGTGCCAACAAACACATGAAAGAATGCTCAACATCATTAATCATTAGAGAAATGCAAATCAAAACTACAATGAGATATCATCTCACACCAGTCGGAATGGCCATCATCAGAAAATCTAGAAACGATAAATGCTGGAGAGGGTGTAGCGAAAAGGGAACACTCTTGCACTGCTGGTGGGAATGTGAATTGGTACAGCCACTATGGAGAATAGTATGGAGGTTCCTTAAAAAACTACAAATAGAACTACCATACGACCCAGCAATCCCACTACTGGGCATATACCCTGAGAAAACCAGAATTCAAAACGAGTCATGTACCAAAATGTTCATTGCAGCTCTATTTACAATAGCCTGGAGACGGAAACAATCTAAGTGTCCATCATCCGATAAATGGATAAAGAATATGTGGCACATATATACAATGGAATATTACTCAGCCATAAAAAGAAATGAAATTGAGCTATTTGTAATGATGTGGATGGACCTGGAGTCTGTCATACAGAGTGAAGTAAGTCAGAAAGAGCGAGACAGGTACCGTATGCTAACACATATATATGGAATTTAAGGAAAAAAAAATGTCATGAAGAACCTAGGGGTAAGACAGGAATAAAGACACAGACCTACTAGAGAATGGACTTGACGATATGGGGAGGGGAAAGGGTAAGCTGTGACGAGGCGAGAGAGTGGCATGGACATATAGCCACTACCAAACGTAAAGTAGATAGCTAGTGGGAAGCAGCTACATAGCACAGGGAGATCAGCTCGGTGTTTTGTGACCAACTGGAGGGGTGGGATAGGGAGGGTGGGAGGGAGGGAAGAAATATGGGAACATGTATATTTATAACTGATTCACTTTGTTATAAAGCAGAAACTAACACACCATTATAAAGCAATTATACTCCAATAAAGATGTAAAAATAAAATAAAATAAAATAAAAATAATATTCCTGGCAAAGAAGGTATTGATACCATGCATTGTTTCTGATAAGGGATGGTTCAGGTCAGAGCTCTTCTTTGGGAAGATTAATAGAGCAGAGACATGAAGGGAGAGAGATTAAGTGGTTGTCCCGATAGTTCAAATGAGAAGTAATGAAATAATAAACCAGGATGGAGGTCGCTGAGATGAAAAGGAGAGGTGGGATATTATAAAGTTAGAATCAACAGATCAACAGACCTGAGAGTAGGGGCAAAAGGGAGAGAGGGCTGGTGACAGTCCTCAGGCAATTATAAATGTAGGATTAGACTTCAAGAGAGGAGTCAAGGTTGGAGACAGATTTAGGCATCATCCCCGCAGAGGTGATAATTGGACAGTGAGAGGGGAGAAGAACGCCAAGGAGGAGAGTACAGAAAAGGAAGGAAAAAAAGCCAGGGACCAAACCCTAGAGAATTCCTTTGCTTGGGAGGTAGAGAAAGGCAAGGGGGGTGGAGGACAAGTGGCTCCAGAGATAGGGGAAGGACGGGAAGGCCAGTTTCCAGAGGAGCAGTGGATGCCCGGGGAAATGTTGCAGAAGGGAGTAGGAGGGTTTGAGATTCAGCCAATTATTTGATGGTTAATAAGTCGGTGACAAACTTTCAGAGATGAATTGCGAAAGAGCGTTATGAGGAGAAAACAGGAGCACAGAGATGACAGAAAACACTAAGCGCTCGATGTTCTCAACGTGAAAGGAAGGCGAACACCCCACAGAGTTAAACTCACCCCCCCCCCCCCCCCCCCCCCGCCATGGGGAAACCTTATCTACACTCGCCTGATTTGCTGTTTGCATCTCTGTGAAATGTTGCGAACCCAGGATGCCGGGCCTACCAAGCCTTAGAATTAAGTGCGTGTGCCCGTGATTGGCACCATCCCTGACCAGGCAGAGCACTCTGGGGTCAGCATCTGTCTTAAAGCTCCCCCCATCCCCTACCCCTGGGGCAGCGCATCTGATCCTAAGTAAGAGGCAGTCTTTCTCAACAGCAGCAGGGATATTTGCACAACAGGAGGGATAAGCTTCAGTCAATCATCCGATGAGCGATTTTATAAAGTGGGGAAAAGAGCGCCGTGTTTTTGTTTTTCCCCCGCAGTGGTTCCAGCTATTAGTGAAGTGCAGGAAGGAACACGAGGGCAGCACTCTGGCCGCACAGGAGACCAGCCTCTGCTTTCTGCACCCCCAGCACAGACCAACCATCAAGGATTAATCCGCGGCTCAGGAGCAGAAGCGCGACGTCCCGGGAGAGACACCTTGCTGGCAGCCCACCCTCGTGACGCTGCCCTGACCCCGCACCTCAGTGCCACCCAGGCCCCCGGGGTGCCCATTTGTACCAGAGAGAGGACATAACCTCCTGCCTGAAGGCACCCACACTTGGTGGCTGCAGACAAGAAGGCTCCACGGGGCATTACGAACTCTGAGGGAGAAGAAACAGCAGCAGATAAAACCCCAAGTAGCTGAAATGCTGTTTTCACGCACATGGTCCTAAGTAAAATGAAAAGAGGCTGGCCTGGGAGGAGGGAAAGGAATGAGAAAAGGATGCAAGAGAAAAGCTGCATTAATTCTAAATGGGAGGTTTTTCAGAGGCATTAGCCGCTCTTGAAGGAAATAGACTTTCTCCCCACGTTTATTAAATTTCTATGATTCTCTTATTTAGGAGTCCTTTATTTTCAGTGGAAAGAGGATAAAATTCAGGTACATTTCACAGAGAGAGGACCTCTATTACCTATTTACTGTAAAATGCCCAGAATTATTTCTTCAGGAAATGGAAAGATGAGAAACTTCCCTGAGGGAGAAGTGGGTATGGCAGGCCTGGGGCCTGGGGGGCGGCAGCAAGGCTGTGCCCCCCTCAGCCAAACACAGGGAGTGGGAGAGGGTTCAAAGACATCGGAGAGTGGCATGGGAAGAGCACGGGGTTTGTGGGAAGGAGACCTGGTTCCAGTGCCACCTAATTGGATGTGTCATCTAACTTTGGTTTCCTCATTTACAGCATTGCATTATAAATAGTTCACCTCCCTTCTGTACTGTGAGAAGAAAATGGGATGAAAACATGAAAATGTGCCAGAAAAAAAAATGGTTACAATTGTTCTATATAAATACAAGATGCTAATACACTTGAAAGAAGGGAAAAAAAATGTCTCCTGGTAAGGACATTTTTAAAAAATGAAGGGTCTCCGTCCCGGTGCAAAACGGCCACAGCAACTGTCCATCTCCACGTGCTGGATGGAACGCCCTGTCTAAGGGGACCCGGCGCTTCAGCGGGAAGTCGAGTGGCCCAAGGCTGCTGCAGGAGCGAATGGGAGGAGAAGCTGCCGGCCCGCTCCCTGGCTCAGGGGGCCCAGACATCTCAGCTGGGTTCTTTGCCCATCCAACGTGGTAACTCTTAACAGGCAACTGAACCCAGCGAGCTGCCCTATATTCAGGACAAATACATTCTACCTGTATCTGCTGTGTTCTGATTTAAAACCTCAATCTCAACTTCAAAAAGAGTTTTTGAACTGTTTCTTTTTTTCTCCTTGACCTGGTAAAAGTAGTTCAGATGAGTCATAATGGGTTTGATTTGATGCAGAAGTGACCCGTTGAGTGTTGTGTAAAAATGCTAATCTTTCCCCAACCATTTCCAAATTCTTTAATTCCCCTGACACATTAATTCTAACTCCAACATAAAATGCCCCAATACCCCTGAGAATCCCAGGGCAGAAATTACAGCAATTTCCTACACTGGAATCAAATTCCAAGGTTGGAGAGCATGGGCCATGGCCTGGCATTAACTCAAACGTCCATGTGAAAGATTATGGCGGGCAGCTGTGATTCCATTAAAGGGGGCAATTTCAACTCCATTTCCTTGATAAACAGACACAAGCTCGCCCCTAAATTGGGCTTGATAGATTTGATTAGGGTAGAGTTTTTGGAGGTTGTGGTTTCTGCAGGAGAATTGCTATTTGATGTACAAGGCCAAATTGCACTTGAAATCTCCTTGCTTCCATAGAGGAGGGAGAAGGAAAAGGATGGAACACCTAGCCAATTGCTAGCATCCAAGCAGCAGGGGAGTCAAGCTGTTGTATTCAAAATATCTGTTAGGTATGCAGCCAGTGTGTGCTGTGGAAAGCGTGCCAGGCTCAGGGGAAACAATGATTAAAAGCAGCAAAACCAAATATTATTTAAACAAAGCAAAATGTACCCATCCGATTTCTTTAGCCCACGTGAATCTTTTTCAGGGAGAAGGAAAGATGTGTAACCTCCTTTGGGGACACCTGTGGTCCCATCTTTCAGAATTCCCACTGGGAGCGTAGGGCCTGGAAGACAGGGAAGCTGAACCTCATCCTTTAAATCACGTTCTCCCAGCACAAACACAGAATGATGGGCCAACTGACCGTCAGACCTCCTCGCCTGCTTGTTTCATCATAAATAAATGGGAAACAACACTCGTGTAGGTCAGCTCCACCGATAAGGTGACGGGGACTGTAATGACCTCTAAATTCCAAAAGTCGCAAACCCTTTTTGTGGGTAAATCTGTTTGCTTCCTAAGTATAAGCACTCCTAGGAGCGCTCGGACGCCTTCACGATTGCCCTTTCTGCCTGGCCCAGTGCCAAGGGCACAGGGAATTGAGATTTATTGCGGATCTGGAAGGTGCCAAGATCCACACTTGGAGCTTTACGTGCACCGCCCCACATTAAAGCCACTCACAATCTTGGAGGTGGCTACTGTTTCTTCATTTTTAATTAAATCAGTTTCATAAGAGTTAAAGAAAAATGCTATGTCCTTGTAAGTGACAAGAGGTAGACTAGGATGTAAACTAGAATTGCCTGAGGCCAAAGTCCTACTCATTCCATCCCACGGGGCCGCTGCCTCAGGTGATGCAGGTGGGCTGTAAGAGCTCTGGTGGGAAAGAGGCCACACTGAGTCGGTAGTGCAGGACAGGTTCCATCCTTGATGAAAAGCAGCAGAGCTTGAAGGACAGAGTCAGTATAAAGAGCAGATGAAAATGATACATGATTTAGATTACTGGAATTTAGCATTATATGAAGTAGTCATCAAATCAGCCTCCTTTAAAGAGAAAATGGCAAGTGGCTGTCTTTTTTTTGTTTGTTTGTTTTTGTGGTACGCGGGCCTCTCACTGCTGTGACCTCTCCCGCTGCGAAGCAACAGGCTCCGGACGCGCAGGCTCAGCAGCCGTGGCTCACGGGCGCGGCTGCTCCGTGGCACGTGGGATCCTCCCGGACCGGGGCACGAACCCGCATCCCCTGCATCGGCAGGCGGACTCTCAACCACTGCGCCACCAGGGAAGCCCGGCAAGTGGCTGTCTTGAGGAGACAAGTGGAGATAGTGGGAGAGCTCTCAGGGACACGGGGTGCAATGCATCCTTCTGCTACCTGCCAAAATCCCTGTACTGCATCCTTTGGGCATTTAACAGATGTGGAGATTCATTAAGCAACATCTTCTGGGTATGTCACTAGGTTTTAATGAAACCACTCTGGTATCCCAAATCGAAGCTATTTGAGAACCTGGGTCCCACCCACATGAATCTACTGTTTTACAAAAACACTACATTTTTATCCTGGAGCACTGTCTCCTCACATGAATATGTCCAAGCTTGATATTTAATAGAATCCACCTCAACCATAATTTTGAAACTTTTCTGTGTTGTTCCCTGTCCTCCTGAACATTCGACTTTACCGATTCAAACCAAGCCTTCAGAAGTGACTTTCTATATGGATCAAACACGTTCTTGAGAACATCAGAATATACTCTACCCACCCAGGAACTGAGCCAGACTCATCAATGTGCCAACTCTCTATTTACTTCCTCCTCCCTCACAGAGCTACTCCCCTGTGTCCGCCTCAGAGAAGAAGTCGCTGGCTCTTGTAACTACTGCCTTGATCAGCTGTCACTGCATTCAAAGCTCCAGAACCCGCCTCCCCACTTCTGGCACACAGACGGAAACTGAATCTCCACTGAGCCAGGATGCATCAGGCTGGACTCCAAAGCTGAAGATAACCCGACTTCCCTTCTGTCTTCAGGAGCCTTTAATCACCACTCCTCCCTTCCAACTTAGACTTCTGAATGAATCCTACCCTATGGGTGGCCCACAAGCTACCTGAGGATGTAGAACAAATAAATGCAGTCCTTTTGGTTTGATCTGTACACCTGCAGGGTTTCTTCCTGATGCAAGAGTCAAAGGTACCTGTAAGCCCTGATCAGACTATTCCAGACTTGGTCCCTGGAGCCCCTCCAGTGTTGTGTGCCAAGTACCACACCCCAGCCTGACTCTGTGAATTACATGGGACGGTTTGAAGCAGCCTCTCCATTGTCATGTAGGATGCTACTCAGGGCTGGGGTCATACCGGGGTTTGGGAGTGGTGTATAGAGTATGTAGTCACATTTATCTTTCAAGATGGATATTCTGAATTGATTATAGAGGGTGAGAGGCATTGGCAATTTTGCTCCCTGTTCTTTTTACTGTTCTAGAATTTTAATCAACGATTAATTAAACAAATATTTACACTGGTCTAATTGCAGGGAACGTATTATTGATTAAGATAGACACGAAGTCTGCTCTCATGGAACTTAATGGTCTAGTAGGGGAAAGATCATTGAACAAGCAGTTAGAAGTTCACTGCTTGTTACCCTCTGCTTCCTGAAAGCACCTACATAACCCGAAGCAGGTGCAGGTACAGATGGTCCTTTCCCATCTACATGGAAGGAGATTGCAGTACCCTCAATGGCCCAAGATAATATCTCAGAATCCATAAAGTTGGAAATGATCTAGCTACAGCGTATCTGATATTCACACATTAGTAGAAACGGGCAATGACAAAATACTGTTTGATAAATATAGATCAATAGACCTTTAACTGTTGGAGATGAAAGAACATAGGAAGCGTATTGTCTTTCTTTCTAGAAGTTAGGAAACCATAAAGTCAGCACCGACCGTAGTACCTAACACGTAATAAGCACTCATTCGATGTTTGTTAAGTGAATCAATCAAAAGATTGCTATCTGCGCTAAAGGGATCAGGCTTTGGACCCCTCCTTCTTGCCAACCTTCCTACCACGTCCTTGTCCTGGCGGGAGCCAGGCTGTAGGAGGGTGGATGCATTGAAGCATCTGGAAGAGCCCCCCTCTGCTCCCTGCATGTAGACACTGATCCTCAGCGGAAGAAGAGAAGGACGTGGCATCACGTGTGGGTCCTCTGACATCTCCGTGACAGCAATGGCAGCTGGGAAGCGGTGCCCAGGGGAACCTGCAGACTGCAGGCTGAACATCCACACACATCATCAAGACGAAGATCACGAGAGCCACTTCATAGCACATCTCCAGTTAATTTATTTTATCCTGTCTCCCATTATTACTACCCTTTTCTTGTTCGGGTCTTGTATCAATATGCTTGGCTAATTTTTTTCTGCCCAGCTGCCATCCTTGGGCAGAAGAACATCTGGTGTATCCCCATAAGGCATTAGCCCATTAAGAAAGGCAAATTGATTTTTTTAAAATTTCATAAATCAGCAGTCAAATGAAAAATGTCATTTTAAATTATAAACATAACCGAGTTGAATACACTGTTGCTACTTGTAGACAATTGGAATCATTTATGACTGCTTAATATCTGTTGGGGGGGCATTGTCATTTTCATTATGTGTTACAAGGTAAGATAATTATTTACTGGGGCTGACATGGAATTGCCAACAATTACTTAATATCTGTTGGAAATTATACAACAGTTTTTAATTAGTGATACATACTAAAGTGATTGCTATTTTCCAACAAATACAAAAATCCATCCATGAGAAAAGACACCTGGGACTTACATTAGCAATTGTTCTAAAATGCATTATTGATTTATGCACGTTACCATGCTGTGTTATTACTTTTCAATCTTTGAGGGATTCTTGCCTACATCAGCAAAAGAACAAAAAAGCAAGTAACAACACCCAGAGTGGGCCATCAGCTAGAGGAAAAGACATATATGTGAACAGGCCCCACGCGCCTTCTATGTCCTTAGACTCTCTCCCCGGGATGAACAGATATGTTGCTACGGGCGTACACAGCACTGTTTGTGCACGCATCTCTTCAGTTCAATGATGAATGCCTGGATGGTGGGAATCGGGCCTTTTTTCTCAGGCTCACTGCATCACATCCTCCCTTCTGGGACCACACCTAGACTAAACGTTCTATAAAGAAGTTTGGATGAAGCTGTGGAACTGAGACAGTCCTTCACAAAATGCCTTTCATTGTTTTGTTGATGTTCTTTTGCTCGCCCTTGGACACCGCAGAGGAAAAAACAATGTAAAAATGATCTCACTCGTTTCTAATAAATGGTTTTAAGTCATTTAAATACTTGGTGTAAAGATTACCCAGGAATACCATTACTTACTGAACACATTATTCCGAATCTTTAAAAAAAATTTTTAAAGCATTTAATTAGAATTACATTATTAGATCCTGCTAAGTATTTTCTTTATTTATTCATTAAACAATGAAGTGCTTTACTAAGAGAAAACAAAAGGAAGAAAGAGATTTTTTCTATTTAATCTTTTGCTAAATATTTCCATGACTTGCTAAGGATCACTTCCAAATACTTGTAAGTGTAATAAATTCAACCCCTCCTACATTAACTTGTTACTGCCTCCCTCTCTAGGAAGAAGGAAGGGAGCGTTTCATCCTCCCCAGAAGGCACTCTCTACCCTGGGCATGCGTTACAGGGGACCGGGTGTTACGGAGCCTTTGCTCCCTCCCCCGCGGGGGCTCCACCGACCTCCAGCTCCAGCCTCTCACCCCAGTCATTGATGCCAAGGGTGTCCGCATTGCTTATACGCCCTGGGTCTCTCAGCTCCAAGTGCACCCTTTATATTCTGCCCGGTGATGATGCGGCTGGGATTCTGCAGACTAATTTCTTCTGTGCCACCTGGCTTCCTGCTGGCTCTTCAGCAGGGGACAGGAAGGATGGAAGGCAGGAAAGGGGACAGGGACTTGCTCCTTCCTGTTGGTGGCTGTTCCGTCAGCCTCACTCCAGCAATGGCCTTTCACCCTGGCAGCAGTACTTAGTCCCAGGAACAGCTGGTCGGTTTCCAGCTTCTTCCCACACTCCCCAGCTCAGCTACTTGTTCCCCTCACGAGGAGGAGCGTGGGCAGTGGCCAAGCGCCCCGCCCCCCAGAGTCTGCTCCCAGCCCCACACAGCCCCTCCTCCATGCTCCTGAGACCCTCCCTCTCCTCCTAGGGCTGGCCCCAGCTCGCAGGGCCTTTCTATAGATCCCACAAGTGCTGGTTTCTGACAGTCCTAACTTCTTCCCCTTGTTCCCCAGCCCCAAATGGACTCCAGTGTTTCCTTTTGTCCTTTCAGTCTTCCAGCACCTTGTTGCCCGATTCCCTCTATTAGATGCTCTCGGGTGAAATAACTAGCGCGGGTTGCATCTTCCTGCCTGGCACTGATGTTACACCTCTACACACAAGTGCCCGTTCACAGCTCATGACGTCCTCTCCATCAGAAACATCTTTCCTCTTCCTCACCTGCAGAATGTCTGACCTGCTGTCGTGGTTCAGCTCAGGTATCACCTGCTCCCAGAATGTTACCCTCCATGCTGGCCTGCACATCTTCTCTACGTCCCAGAGCACCCTGTACATCTTTATGACTGTGCACCTTACTCCATCACTCGGGTGTTTCTACGGTCCTTTCTGCCCAGTCAATTGTCCCCAAGACAGTGTTGCAACATAAGTCACTACCTCTCCCATACTTCCGACCACACCCAGCCTCTAGAATAAATATCACACATTTCTACAGTTCGTCCAGTAGGGCACTAGCCCCCTACTGGCCTAAATGTGAACTGAATTCCTAAGAGGATCCTGGGCCCCCACAGTTGTGGGACCAGGATTCTCACAGGGGAAACACCGGGTGAAAATGGCCTCGCTGTTTCTGACAGGACACCGTTTTGCCATCAGAAAGAATCATAGGAAACGAGGATAAAAGTCAGCTTAGTGGTGACTGGGTATCATTTCCTCAAGTTATATATTAAGCATTTGATCTTAGAAGAGTAATCTATTTAAGGACAGTCCTGAAACACCACTAGTCCTTTCTTAAGTGATGCTAAGCAAATAGTTGATAAAAATATCCACTGCTGGGCTTCCCTGGCGGTGCAGTGGTTGAGAGTCTGCCTGCCGATGCAGGGGACACGGGTTCGTGCCCTGGTCCGGGAAGATCCCACATGCCGCGGAGCGGCTAGGCCCATGAGCCATGGCCGCTGAGCCTGCGCGTCCGGAGCCTGTGCTCCGCAACGGGAGAGGCCACAACAGTGAGAGGCCCATGTACTGAAAAAGAGAAAAAAAAAAAAAATCCAGTGCTTGTTGCTCACAAGCACCTGGACACCGCACTATCCCACTGAATCCTAACAATGACCCTGTGAGGGCCAAATCACTAACCTACTTTGCAAAAATCCTTTTTTGCAAAAAGAAATCATTCACTAGCTTATGATGAAGAAAAAAAATGCTACTGAAAGGACGGGACTCGGGGGAAGTGAGGGAGACCTCCTTAGGAGCAAAATCTAAGGAAGCAACAAAAAAACTCAGTAATCAACACACATATGTTAATACAATATTTTTACAATATTTTTAAAAAGTCAAAATGAATATAAAAATCAACGATAAACAAGATATGAAAAATTCAGGCAAAGATCAGGTAAGTGTTGCTGACTTTTCCTTTGTTCTTGGGGTCTGATGTGGCAGCACTGCTTCCGAAACACGCACAAGAGCCAGTGAGATGTGGAGAAGCTACAAACTCAGGCTCCCCAACGCCAAACCCTTATTCATCTACCGCTTACTGTATGGCCGGGGTGACCATGACATTTATCTGTAGAAGGCACAGCCTACTGTAGCTTTCTGTGCTGAATGGACTGCGATCCAGGTAGGGGCTTTCAAAGGACATGAATGATGTTCACATGTCGTATGGAACTTGCTTTAAACTCTACTCAGTCTATCTCTGGTTTTCGATGCCATGCGTTTTAGGGCTAAAAGGTGCAGTTTTGACTTTATATGTACTACTTATTCATTTATTCATTCATTCATACATCCATTGGTTCAACTAATAGTCACTGAGCCCCTATTTTGTATTCAGTCTATTACCATTCTTTATTCAAGTACTTTCGGAGTTCAATGAATTAATCAGAAAAAAAATTAGCAAGGAGAGAAATTCTACCTGCCTGAGGATAACTCCCAAGGAATAAAGTAGTAAACTGTGGATGAGAAATAAAGGCAGACTACTTACGTTATAGTATTTGTACCTGAAACTAGAGACCATGGAGACATCAGGTGACTTGTCTGGCTAATGGCTACTGCAGATGCATTATCTGAGTCCTGAGTATCACTGAGTTAAAGGAGTGCCCTTTTCCTCTGCTGCCTTAGTTTAAAGCAGGTCGTGACAAAATGATCACCCGGGTGCTAAAGACTGGCTTATACACCAAATGCCAGTGTGACCGCCCAGGGGTCCAATGGAGAGAGGGAGTCAGCTCCCTGGCCAGTGGTACAGCAGAGAACACGGGGTTGTGAGGTGGGAGAGGGGCGCCAAGGCGCTCAGCAGGCTGAGGATGGCATCGCGCTTCACACCCTCCCAAACCCCTTTCCTTTCTGACAACCAGCATCCGCTTGCTTGGAGAGTCCAGTCGTCTGAGGTGATCACACCCAGCAGATAACCTGTAGATGGGTATTCTGTCTGTCCCACAGTAACAGCTCAGACAAATGGTAAATTCTGAGCTCTTTTAATCTTATCTCACAAATCAATCCCTCCAGCTCTCTAATCATTCTTGTTGCTCTGTGGTGACAATATTTCCATTTGTCTACCTCTCTCTGACACAGAAATGACAAGAAGCAGAGCCCAGCACAGCTGCTGGAAGGTAGCGCTGGACCCCATCTCCACGTTCTGATGTTCAGACTGAAGCAGAAGCCCCCAGACTTTGCATCTCTGCTTTAGGAACCTTCCACCAGGATCTCTTCCTAGCACACTGATTCCCGTTTTTGGAAAAAAAAAAAAAAAAAGAGTGGGAGGAGGGAAACATGATATGTCAGGTTTGCAGAACAGAGGGATTTAAAATGGTCTAAAAGAAGATTCTGCCCCTGGTTCCGAAAGCCGGCACTATTACAGGGCTAAGGAAGGGGCTGTGCAGATTCCAATCAGACTACCGGGAGGGAAATACTCAGGTGCTTTGGCTTCAGGAAGTTGTTCAACATCTCTGCTACTCAGTTTTCATGTCTATTAAATGGAGATAATGCTTCCTAGTTGGTAGGGCTGCTTCAAGTTAAAGGAGATAACACAGCAAAATATTGGGCATGGTGTCTGGCATGCCTTTATTCAAGCATTCACCAATATACATTGAGTCTGTGCCAGGTATGAAGTTCTGGGGTCAGTGTACACGTGAGGCTCAGCATGGCACTGTCGTCAGTGTCATTAAAAATGATAACAATGAAAGAAGTCGTAGCATTTCCATTATCATTACGATGAAAATTATTCTGCGCATATAGCTGGCTCCGTATCAGCCTCTCAGACCACAGCCCCAGGTGGAGCTCAGTGTTTTGCAATTTTAGTGATGGAGATGAATAATGGAAACCTGAAAAGTCCTTCTAAACAGCGGCAGCTCTGGCTAAGGAGAGGCCCCACGGCCTGCATTTAAATGGGACCGTCTCCACTCAACTTCCAGATGTGCAATCTGCCCACCTGCATTCTGGGGAATCTCACCCAGACTCTTCCATTTTATAGGAGAGAGAACTGCTACTAAGAGAAATTAAGCGGCTCTAACTAAAGTAGGTATCATTCATCCCACAAGTATGTGTTGATACGTATAAACCGATATTGGACAAGTTATGCAGACAACAAACCATTTTTATAGCCTAAGCATTCTTCCTATATATCAAATCAACTACCTTTATGCTTACTCTTTTTAACTGGAAAACAAAATGAAAGCAATACCAGTTCAAAGAGCAAGGGCCATGCACGGCATTTCGGGAGGAATGGTGTGGAGAGGCCATGCCCATTTGTCAGGGACGTCTAATCTGCATCGTTTGCTGGCTCCGATGGAATAAGCAATGAGTCTGGAGGTGATGGTCAGAGAGAGAACTTTATGCGGAGGTGGCGGCAGTACTGTGTAGCCGTGGAGAGAGGAGCTCTCCTGGTGGGGGGCCGTGAGAGGCTGGGCTAGAACGAGACTGAAACCATCAAGGTGTAGAGTTGGAACTTGGGCTTAAGTCCGGTCAGGCAGGCGAGCTACCACCAGGAATAAGCCAAGGCTTGGAGGATCAGAAATCCATGAGAACACACTCCGATCAGAGGACGCTGCAAGCAGGGGAGCAGGAATCCCCATCAGGACCTGAACTTACTCGAGGACACAAGCTACATCATGCCCATGACACTCTCCATTTGTTGATCTCTTTTTGTTTTTTGCTGGGATGCTGAGTATGGAGAAACCTTTTCCACCGTATTAAAATGTCATTCCTTAAAAGGATTTGAATGTTATTTAAGAGATAAAGATCAAGGTAAGGGGATTAGTCATGTCCCAAATACAGACAGCAGAATCCTTTTCTTGCTTTAACAGTTACTAGGTACCAGTAATAAACAGCCTATTAGGTGCCGGACACTGGTTCTACATCCGTTAACTTTAAGGCTTACTGCAAAAAGCCCTAGGAAATAGACTATGCTCTTTCTATCTTTAGATGAGTAACCTGAGGTTCAGTGAGATTAAATAACTTGCTTCGAATCACACAACCGATTAAACTTGGATCTTCACTTCAGTCTTTAGCTCCAGAGTCATACCTGGCTGTCGTTCACCTTCTAAGGGTCTTTTTCCTAAATTCCTACTAACTCAGTTATTCACTGATGCCTTCGTTCATTTACTCAACCCACAGATATTCACTAAGCACAGCAAACCTTCGGTATTAAATGCCGGATGTAGCGTGGTAAACCAGGTTATTCTTGTAAAAGCCACCTAGGCTGTGGAAGTCATGGCGGTGGCCATCCTTCAAGGGGTGGCAATGACTGGGAAGGGGCATGAGGGGGTTCTCAGATGTTCGTGGTGTTCTGCTGCTCCATCTTGGTGCTAGTTACATAGACGGGCTCAGCTTGGAAAATGTATGAAGTTGTACATTTTTATGTTTCGTGGACTTTTCTGTATGTACATATCTATGTAGGTATACGCACACACATACACAAAGGACGCAATGAAATTGTAAACACGCAAAAACAAATAAACAAGGAAAAAAGATACTGTGTTTGGCTTTAGAAAGCTAATGCTACACAGAATTTTTTTAAAAATCACTCTTCCATACCAGAATGTCTGAAGGTACGCTATTCATATTGATGTCAGGTGTTGCTTACTTTTCTGTATACTTTGCTCGACTGTATATGTACTTAGCTTGAAGGAGTTAGGACCAAACTAGCCTTGACTCCCTCTTGCTTGTTCAGACAATTGTGCAAAATCATTGGACTAGGAGAGAGAAAGCCTGGGCTTCGTTGCTGTTCTTTACTAACCTGTACATTCAGGCATTGCCCTAAACAGTTTTAACCTGATTTCTCACAATAACACCCACAGTACAGGGTGATTTCAAGGACCACGTGTGTTTAGTAAACCTTAAAGTACTACTACTAATTATAATTAGTCATTGTTGCTGCTTGCATTCTCAGTTCCACTAGAGACCTCTCCAAAGATATTTTTGAGTGATTCAAACAGACCTGGCAAAGCGGTGACCTGAATGCTTCTCTTTTCTCCTTATTTCCAACTTTCATCTGTCTTTCTTGAGCCATGTCCGAGGCCAAAGGGAAGGCTGATGCGAGCAACTCTGCTGGAATTGCTATGAAGAGAATTTCTATCGAACTTTCTCTCCTGAGAGCTGGAAAAGAGCCAGAAATTATCTGCAGGGCATCTTTGTCCAGACTAGAAACTGCTGGACCTTGGGACAAGCCTCTCCCACAGCGAACTGCAGGATTCTAGGTGGAAGATCGAATCCCAACATCTGCCTGGTTTGAATGGCCTGGTTCTCCCGGGTCCTCAGGAAGCCTAGGAGGAGCTGAACGTGTGGGCTGAGTCCTCCTTGCTCCTGAGGCCAGGAGGGGAAGAGGAAGTGATCCCTAGGGGGAGAGACTGCTTCACCCTCCAGCACCTAACTAGTAATTTCTGAACAAGACCTGAATCCCAATCTATTGAAAAAGAAAAATAATCTATTCAAGGAGCACCAGAAGTTAGAGAATCACATGCTCAGCGAAGTAGAGCTGTTAGAGATGACAAAGTGAATTAAATATAGATACATATTATATATATATATAATATAATAGATACACAAAGAGAGATTCAACTGCAGCACACAAGTATATCTGAAGTTAAAAAATTGCATAATTTCTTAACCAAAAAATTCTATCGTTGAACAGAAAGAGAGAATGACACCGTTGAGACGCAAATTAGCTGCCTAGGATATCAGGGGCAAAGTATATCTCAAAGCACAGATTAAAAGGATTAAAAGATGACAGTCATGAGGATAGACACAGGAGTTTAATACGCAAAAAAAACCTTGTTTTATATAGAAAAAAAAAAACTGAGAAGAGAGAGGCAAAATCTGAGCAAATAATGGAAGAAACTTTGGGGGAGCTGAGGATAGCCCTGAATCTGAATACTGAATGGGTTCACTCTACTCCAGACTGGATTGGTAAGAAAACACATGGCTCAGCATATCGCAGTAAAATTCTGGAATTCTATGTAAACATACAATCATGTAAACTCCTACACAGAGAGTAGCTTACAGAGGGAAAGAATCAGACTGGCTTTGAACTCATGGGCAACGCAGGGAGTAGACGACAAGGATGTAAGACCCACAGATAACTGAGAGCAAAGGACGGCAGTGTGAGAATCCTGTGCTCCCTCAAGGTATCATTCACCTGTCAGAGCAAAAGAAAGTAGTTGAGACGAGGCAGTAACTCAGGGACTGCTTAATGCATACGGCCGATCTGAAGGAAACGCCAAGAGCAGCTCGGAGCAAACAAGGAATGAGGCGCAACAGGGGCTTCAGGGCAAAGACGAAGGAAGAACGGGAGAAAGAAATCAGCACCTCTCTGGTTCCTCCCAGAGCTGAGCTGACGAGGAGAGCTTGCCCCGGAGTGTGTTTAAATCCATCCTCGGCAAGGAAGGCAAGTACACTCCACCCACATACATAGCAAAAGATAAAAACTGTCCAGAATGCTGCATCAAAACCTAGAATTTCAGGTTGGGAGGAAAGAAAGTGGCGGAAGCAAGCAAAGAATAGCAAAGACTCGATGTGTGGTAAGGGGGGGTGGGGTGGGGGGGAGGAAGGGACGTTTTCCAAGCATCATGTCTAGTCGGGGAGGATTGGAGAAAAAAGCATTTTTCTAGATGAGAGTCAATCCTAGTGTAGAGGTTATATTTTACGTTGTTTTCAAATAATAGGGAGCAAATATGTGTCTGATTGTGTCAGCAAAGAAGACTACAACTGTTAATAATACAGAATGGAACTTCTAAAAATACAAAAGGGGAAACGAAGGATGAATAGTCATTAAGATGTAATAGGTGTATATCTATGTATCTATCAATGTGTCTATGTACCTATCTTGTACCTATGTATGTGTGTATCTATCTATTCTCTCTCTATCATCTATCTATGTATGTATCTATTATCTATCATCTGTCTGCCTTATACAATATAGTCAATTGTATAAAACAAAATTATCCATGATGCAAGAGACACTTGATAAAAATAGGTATAATAGGAAAGAGTAATACAACTTTCCTAGAATTTGGCACACTTCGTAGACAAAAAGTGATAAAAAGATAGAAGAACTGAAGAATATAGTCAATAAAATTGACCTCACATGTACTCTTACACTCTTATATGTTATATTTAGATAGTATTAATTTATATACGTACAAGGTGTCATTTAAAAAACTAATCTTGCACTCGACTACAAGGAAACTTCAAGACATTTTTAAAATAAAAGATTTTACAGGCAGCATTCTCTAATCAAAATTCCTTAAATTAGGGCTTCCCTGGTGGCGCAGTGGTTGAGAGTCCGCCTGCCGATTCGGAGGACGTGGGTTCGTGCCCCGGTCCGGGAAGATCCCACATGCCGCGAAGCGGCTGGGCCCGTGAGCCATGGCCGCTGAGCCTGCGCGTCCGGAGCCTGTGCTCCGCAACGGGAGAGGCCACAACAGTGAGAGGCCCGCGTACCGCCAAAAAAAAATTCCTTAAGTTAGAAATAAATAATGAAAGCATGATGGAAAACCTTTACCTAGAAAATAAGAAACATATCCCAGATCATCTTTGGGTCAGAAAATGTAATTGCAAGTTATCAAAAAGCAAGATAAATTAAAATATCTCACATCAAGTCTATGGAACACCAGGAAAAATGTATCCTTAATTGTCTTTATTATTAATGAAGAGAGATGAAAAATGGATGAACTAAATAACTGTCTTAAGAAATTAGAGAAAGAACAACAAAAGAAGCAAACACACCTAGGAAGAAGGGATCAACATGGATGCAATCATAAATTCATTTAAAAAAACAAATAAAAAAAGAGAAGGGAAAAACTCCAAAGTCAGCTCATTGAAAAGTCCTTTGTGAGCCTGATTAAGAAGAAAATGGCAAAAGCAAATATAGGCACAATTAAGAGTGAGGACATAGAAAGAAGAAGAGAAAAATACTGAGTCCGTACAAACTAAAGCATTTTAAGAGAACAGTACATGAAACTCAACAGCAACGTGGACAAGATGTACATCCTAGCGAAATCCAAATGTACAGAAAATTCCCCTCAGAAGTGGAAACCCTGAACAGATCAAATTAAACACCTGCTAGTTTTAATAGGAATCAGGACCAGATGGGCTCACAGTTGAAGTTTAACTAACCGTTAAATTCCAGTGGTATTTGAAATATTCCAGGTTACAGGAAAAAAAAGAAAAAAAGAATTTCCAAATTTGTTTTATAAATCCAGTATTACATTAATACCAAAACCTAATAAAAATATTAGAAATCCATTTCACTCTTGCATATAGACACAATTAGTAAAATATTAACAGAATTGAGCAATTAACTAAAAAATATTATATTGTAATAAAGTATGGCTTTTCTCCTGGGGCCAGGGGGACTCCAAGTAAAACTCTAATAGAATCAAGAAATTACTGGAAATTAGAATTGGTTGAGAGCAGCAATTTCAGCTTAGGACCTTTGAAAAATTCTCTCTCTACCTTAACGAGTGTAGTTTCTGTAGTTAATTAGAGGTTTGGTTTTAGCTCTCAAAGACGATAGTGAGTGCAGATTTAGTAACATTATTGCTCACAGAATGACATATGCATGGATGTTTACAGAAACACAGAGTTTATATAATTCTCTTTGTGTCCTTCCATCACTTTAAAAAGAAAAGCACATGACAAAGCTCAACGGACAGGAATAGTCTATGGCCAACAGACTGGATGGACCTCGATGTATGCCTCTCCAGACCTGTATCTAACTTCTCTTGGTAGCCAGCACTTATGATGGAATAGTCTCCTGCAGGTGCAATCTCTAATTTAAATGTTACCAATTAGAGCTGGACCTTAACACAGTTCGGAATTCTCCTTTCATATTTAACTAACATGATAAATCTAAAAGGTCAATCTCACCTTTGTACTTATTGAGCTCTTTAAGAGTGCTTTACTTATTTTTTCAAAATTCCCAGTGCCCATTACCGTTTCTTGATCTCCTTGGTTTCTTGCGGGTGCTCAGAAATCATCTGGGACATTAAATTATGCTGAACTACAGTGTGCCTTCCTCGAGTCTCTGTTTGACTTTAATAATGAATAATCTCAAGAAGCATCCAAACCTGGGCGTCTCAGCATCACTTTTACCAAAATTGCAGACACTGTATTTGCAAGGCATTCATGAGCACAAATATGTTCAAACATCCCTAACCCCAAGGCACAGGTGAAGCTTTCAGCGTGCTCACGTTGGCAAACACATCAAGATGCAGGCTGTCCGAAAGCTAGACATGCCACATTTTTAATGCTCAAGTCACTTTGATGAGCAACGAGGTCAGCTATAAGACTTCTCTTAAATGTTTTCAAGCTAAAGACATTTTTTTCCAGGTTGTGTAAAACTTTGAGGTCTTAACCAAGCCCATGCTTAAATACTTTAGAAGACAGAAAGCTCTTCCCTGAAGAAAACGCTGGCTCTACCTGAAAGAAACCCTGCTGTCCCCACCTGTTCTAAAGCGAGATAGCCTTCTGTCTGGCTCTTCACCTTTCACAACCGAATGACATCTTCCTCCCCGTCTGTTACGGGAAGCATATGGCCATCCCAGCAACATAGGATGCTTTGCACTCCAGGCACTTGTTAAAGGATGCAATCATAAATTGTCAGTTTCAGCATCAGACAGAGGCTCTCCTAATACATCTGATATGAGGAAGACAGTTTAATAGGCATATAAACTATTTTTTCCCCTTTATTCCCTTCCAGTGCTACTACCTCTGTATTAAGTTAGATGATCAGAAAGTGAGGCCTTAACCTTGTGTCCCAAACTGACCATTTATTATCATAGCGTCACCTCCTCTGCCCTCTTGGGCACAAGGACAGTTTCTATGAGCAGAGTTTCTGACTTTTTGAAAAAACTCTCTTCAAGATACCATTTACCTCATTACCAAAAGTTCACTGTCCCCATAATAAAGTCTGTCTTGATTTCTGCTCCGGAAACACATTTTCTATCAGAAAATTGTCCTGCTTTCTTTCAGTGGAAAAGGATAATTAAGTAATACTACATAATTTCTTTGTTAGCTTTAGCTGCCAAAGGCTCAATTGTAAAATTAGCTTTCCTGGGTATCTGGAAGGATCGACTCTTTCATTTCTGAGACTTTTTCTGATCTTTTTTAAATCTCTGTTTCATCGCACGCTATGTTTAACGTGCTAAAATTCATATAATCTTGATATTTGCTTCTGCTCTGGCTTTGGCTTCACCACAGCTCAGGTGCTGTCATTCTGGCGGGCTTGCCTGGCCCCCTCCTATGGCTCGTGCTCTTGTATAACAAGACGAGAGGGCTGTACAGTTCAGCTCCAGCAAGACTGATAAAGAAAATTGTAAATCTTAATTCCAACGCGCAGGCTGATCATCCCTTGCTGTTTTTTGTTCGTTTGTCTGTTTTGTTTTTGATGATGAATCCAGTGTCTTTGGTAAAAGGAATCCTACATATGTATATATACAGCCAGGGAGATTTAGGACTGTAGTCTCTGTAGATTCTGATTATATTTGGTAGAGCTGACTAGGTTGCTCGTAAAGAGTACTTACATACTACTGCAAGGGCAATAAAAGTGGGTAAAACGAATATGTTAATTCGTTTATTCTGATGAAAATTTGAATACATGAATTCAGAGAGAGAGAATTTAGAAAATACAGAAAGACCAAAAAGAGAAATTTAAAACCATCTGTAAACTCACTCCTGTCAACTTTATTAAGGTATATTTTACATATGATAAAATGCAACCGTTTAAAAGTGTACAGTTCAATGACTTTTGACAATTATATACACCCATATAAGTACCACCAAAATCAGGCTTTAGAACATTTCCCAAACCTCTCCGAATTAGCTCATGTCCCTTTCCAGTGTATGTCACCAACCCTCCCTCTACTTCCCGCCCTCCGACTCTGATGCCAGGCATCTCACTGTAGCTTGGTTCTGCCATTTCTAGAACGTCATGGGATTGAAATCCAGTAACATGTTCTTCTTTGTGTCTACAGCACGATGCTTTGGGATTCATTCATTCTGTTTTGTGTATCAGTATTTCAGTACTC
Source organism: Phocoena phocoena (assembly GCF_963924675.1). NCBI lineage: Eukaryota > Metazoa > Chordata > Mammalia > Artiodactyla > Phocoenidae > Phocoena > Phocoena phocoena. The sequence continues at coordinate 3,380,520 of NC_089226.1, forward strand.
AATAGAATTCCAACTTACAGCTATCATACAAATTTTTTATCCATGCACTTTTTGATGGACATTTGAATTATTACCTGTTTGGGGCTATTATGAATGAAACTGCTCTGAACATTTGAGTGCAAGTCTTTGTGTGGACAATTTTCATTTACCTTAGGTAGATACCTAGGGATTGATAGGTCATATATTACGTGTATATTTACTTTTATAAGAAACTACAAAATTGTTTTCTGAGGTGATTGCATAATTTTATACTCCTAACAGCAATATACGAGAGTTCTACTTTTCTCACATCCTATTAACACTTTCTTTTTTGGTCTTTTAAATTTTATCCTTTCAAGAAGGTGGGAAGTTGTACTCTTCGCTGTTTTAATTTGCATTTGCTTGATGGCTTGTTTGATGCTGAGAATCTCTTCATTTGATTATTGACATTTCATAAATCTTCTCTTGTGAAGGAGTTTTTAAACATTGGGCCATCAAAAATTATGTTATTTGACCACTTACTATTAAATTGTAAGATTGGTTTATAAATTATGAATATAAATCATTTGTCAGATACATGCACTAAGAATATTTTCTTCCATTCTGTGGCTTGCCTTGCTATATATTCTTACACTTCTAAAGAGTAAAATATTACAATTTTGATCAAATTCAATTTATTAGTTTTTTTCTTTTGGTTTACACTTTATGTGCCAGATCTAAGGACTATTTACCTACCCACAGGGTCATGAAAATTTCCTCCAACTTTTTTCTAGAAATTTTTTAGTTTTCATTTTTACATTTAGATCTGTGGTTCATTGAGTTCAGTTTTGTGCCAGATACGAGGTAAGGATGGATTTTTTTCCATATTGATATCCAGATTTTTAGTACTATGCATTGAAAAGGCAATCTTTTCCCCTCACTTAATTTTCGTGGCACCCTTGTTAAAAATCAGCTGATTACATGTATATGGCTATTCTAAATCAGCTTATCGATTTCAATAAAAAATCATGCAGAGATTTTGATTGGAATTTTGGTGAACCTATACATATATATATATATATATATATATATATATATATGTAAAATTTGGGAAGTATTGAATATTGACATCTTAAGTGTACCGTCTTCCAATTCATGTGTATGGTACATCTCTTCTCTTTTATTCAAGTTTTCTTTAATTTCTCTCAGCAATGTTTTGTAGTTTCAAGTGAATAAGCATATGTATGTAAAAATACATGTTTTTAAAAATCCATATCTAAATATTTCATGATTATTTTGATGCTACTGTAAATGAGACTTTTTAGAATAGAATTTTCCCATTCATTATTAGTGTACAGAAATAAACTTGGTTTCTGTACATTGATCCTGTATTATACAACCTTTCTAAATTCTGAGGCTCAAAGTGAGGGATGAAAAAAAATTCCACATTAAAGAAAACCATAAGAAACCAAGGGTAGCTATACTTATATCAGGCAAAATTAAACAAATAGGTTTAAGTCAAACTGACAAAACTTTAGCTAGACTTACAAAGAGAGAGAGAGAGAGAGAGACAAGAACTCAAATAAATAAATTCAGAAATAAAAGACATTACAACTGATACCACAGAAATATTTTTAAAAATGATGAGACTATTATGAGCAATTATATGACAAAAAATTGGACAACTTAGCAGAAATGGATAAATTCCTAGAAAAACACTACCTCCCAAGTATGAATCATGAAGGATTAGAAATCTGGACAGAACAATAACAAGCAAGCAGATTGAATCAGTAACCAAAAATTTCCCAACAAAGAAAAGCCCAGGACCAGATATTTTCACTGGTGAATTGTACCAAACATATTAAGAATTAATACCAATTCTTCTCAAAACCTTCCCAAAAAATGAAGAGGAGGGATATTCTTAAAATCATTTTATGAGGCCAGAATTACCCTAATACTAAAGCCAGTTAAGGATATTACAAGAAAACTATAGGGCAATATCCCTGATGAATGCAAAATTTTCAACAAAATACAAGCAAACCAAATTTAATAGCACATTAAAAGAATGATATACTATAATCAAATGGAATTTACCCCTGGATTCAAGAATAGTTCAACATATACAAATCAATAAATGTGATATGCCACATTAATAGAATGAAAGATAAAAATCATAGGTCATTTCAATAATTGCAGAAAAGTATTTGACAAATTCAACCTCCAATCATGACAAAAGTTCTAAACAAATTGGGTATAGAGGGACAATACCTCAACATAATAAAGGCCATATAAGATAAACACACAGATAAAAACATATGCAATTGTGAAAGGCTGGAAGCTCTCCTTCAAAGATCAGAAAAAAGACAAGGGTGTCTATTTTCACCACTCCTATTCAACATGATATAAGAAGTCCTAGCCAGAGCAATTAAGCAAGAAAAAGAAACAAAAGGCATCCAAATCAGAAAGGAAGTAGTAAAATTGCCTGTTTGCTGATGATATGATCTTGTGTATAAAAAATCCTAAAGACTCCACAAAAACAAAACAAAACAAACTGTTAGACCTAATAAACAGATTCAGTAAAAGTTCAGGATACAAAATCAACGTACAAAAATTAGTTGCATTTCCATCTACAGATTCAGTGCAATCCTTATCAAAGTACCAATGGCATTTTTTACAGAACGACAACAAAAAAATCTCACAATTTGTATAGAAACACAAAAGACCCCAAATAGCCAAAGCAATCTTGAGAAAGAAAAATGGAGCGGGAGGAATCAGGCTCCCTGACTTCAGACTATACTACAAAGCTTCAGTAATCAAGACAGTATGGTACTGGCACAAAAACAGAAATATAGATCAATGGAATAGGATAGAAAGCCCAGAGATTAACCCACACGTACCTTATCTTTCATAAAGGAGGCAAGAATATACAATGGAGAAGACAGCCTTTTCAATAAGTGGTGCTGGGAAAACTGGACAGCCACATGTAGAAGAATGAAATTCAAACACTCTCTAACACTATACACAAAAATAACTTCAAAATGGATTAAAGACCTAAATGTAAGGCCAGACACTATGAAACTCTTAGTGGAAAACAGGCAGAACACTCTATGACAAAAATCCCAGCAAGATCCTTTTTGACCCACCTCCTAGAGAAATGGAAATAAAAACAAAAATAAACAAATGGGACCTAATGAAACTTAAAAGCTTTTGCATGGCAAAGGAAGCCACAAACAAGATGAAGCAACAACCTTCAGAATGGGAGAAAATATTTGCAAATAAAACAACTGACAAAGGATTAATCTCCAAAATATACAAGCAGCTCATGTAGCTCAATACCAAAAAAACAAACAACACAATCCAAAAATGGGCAGAAGACCTGAACAGACGTTTCCCCAAAGAAAACATACAGATTGCCAACAAACACATGAAAGGATGCTCAACATCACTAATCATTAGAGATATGCACATCAAAACTACAGTGAGGTATCACCTCACACAAGTCAGAATGGCCATCATCAAAAAATCTACAAACAATAAATGCTGGAGAGGGTGTGGAGAAAAGGGAACCCTCTTGCACTGTTGGTGGGAATGTAAATTGATACAGCCACTATGGAGAACAGTATGGAGGTTCCTTAAAAAACTAAAAATATAACTACCGTATGACCCAGCAATCCACTACTGGGCATATACCCTGAGAAAACCATAATTCAAAAAGAGTTGTGTGCCACAATGTTCACTGCAGCGCTATTTACAATAGCCAGGACATGGAAGCAACCTAAGTGCCCATCGACAGATGAATGGATAAAGAAAATGTGGCACATATATACAATGGGATATTACTCAGCCATAAAAAGAAATGAAATAGAGTTGTTTGTAGTGAGGTGGAGGGACCTAGAGTCTGTCATACAGAGTGAAGTAAGCCAGAAAGAGATAAACAAATACTGTATACTATCACGTATATATGGAATCTAAAAGAAAAAGGTTCTGAAGAACCTAGGAGCAGGACAGGAATAAAGACGCAGACATAGAGAATGGGCTTGAGGACCTTGTGGGGCGGGAAGGGTAAGCTGAGACGAAGTGAGAGAGTGGCATTGACATATATACACTACCAAATGTAAAATCGAGAGCTAGTGGGAAGCAGCCACATAGCACAGGGAGCTTAACTTGGTGCTTTGTGACCTAGAGGGGTGGGATAAGGAAGGTGGGAGGGAAAGATGCAAGAAGGAAGGGATATGGGGAAATATGTATACGTATAGTTGATTCACTTTGTTATACAGCAGCAACTAATCCAACAATGTAAAGCAATTATACTCCAATAAAGATGTTAAAAAATAAATCAAACAATTAGTTGCATTTCCATACAATAACAATGAGCTATCTGAAAAACAAATAAAGGAAAAGGTATTATTTACAATATGATCAAAACCAATAAAATACTTAGAAATAAATTTAACCAAGAAAGAGAAATTTCTATACACAGAAAACTATAAAACATTGATTTAAAAAATTGAAGAAGACAACAATAAATGGAAAGATATCGTGTGTTCACGGATTGAGTTAATATTGTTAAAATGTCCATATTACCCAAAGTCATCTATAGATTCAATGCAATACCTATCAAAATTACAATGTCATTGTTCATGAAAACAGAAAAACTTTCCAAAAATTTGTACAGAATCACAGAAGACCCCATGTATCCAAAGCAATCCTAAGAAAGAAGAACAAAGCTGCAAGCGGCATACTACTTGATTTCAAACTATACTGTAAAGCTAAAGGAATCCAAACAGTATGGTACTAGCATAAAAAATAGACATATAGACCAATGGAACAGAATCAAGAGCTAAGAAATAAACTCATGCATATACAGTCAATTAGTATTGACATGGGAACTAAGAATACTCAGTGGAGAAATGACAATCTCTTTAATAAATGTTACTGGAAAACTGAATATCCACATGTTAAAGAATGAAATGAGACCCCAATATTATACCACTCACAAAAATTAACTCAAGATGGATTAAGGACTTAAATGTAAGACCCGAAACGATAACATTCCTAGAAGAAAATGTAGGGAAAATGTCCTTGACATTGATCTTGGCAATGAATTTCGGATATGACACCCAAAGCAAAAGCAACAAAAGCAGAAATCAACAAATAGAACTACATCAAACTAAAAAGCTTCCATACAGCTAAGGAAACAATCAACAAAATAAAAAAAAGACAATGTACATAATAGGATAAACTATTTCCTAGCGATATACCTGATAAGGGGTTAACATTTAAAATATACAAGGAACTCATACAACTCAATAACAAAAAACAAACCAAAAACCCCCACAAAATTTGATTTAAAAACAGGCAGAGGACTTGCATAATTTTCCAAGGAAGACATACAAATGGCCAAGAAGTATGTGAAACGGTACTTAATATCACTAGTCTTCAAGGAAATGCAAATCAAAACCACAATGAGATATGACCTTACACCTGTTAGAATGGCTGTTTTCAAAAACAAGAGGTAACATGATGCAGAGGGTGTGGAGAAAAGGGAAGCCTCATGCATTGTGGGTGGGAATGTAAATTGGTGCAGCCACTATGGAGAACAGTACAGAGATTCCTCAAAAAATTAAAAATAGAACTACCATATGACCCAGCAATCTCACTTTGGGTTCTATATCTGAAGGAGATGAAATCACTGTCTTGAAGAGATATCTGTACCCCCATGTTCACTGCAACCTTATTCACAATAGCCAAGCTATAAAAACATCCTAAGTATCCATCAAGGAGTGAGTGGATACAGAAGATGTGACATATGTGTGTGTGTGTGTGTGTGTGTGTGTGTGTGTGTGTGTGTGTGTGTATACACACACACACACATTTATATTTATAATGGAATATTATTCAGTCCTGAGAAAGAAGGAAGTCCTGCCATTTCGGATACATGGATGGACCTTGAGGGCATTATGTTAAGTGAAATAAGTCTGACAGAGAAAGACAAATACGGTATGATCTCACTTATATGTGGAATGTAAACACATAGGCCTCTAGAAACAGAGAACAGAATGGAGATTTCCAGGGACTCAAGGGTGGAGTAAATGGGGAGCTGTTGGTCAAAGTGTGTAAACTTTTATCTATAAGGTGAATAAGTTCTGGAAACCTCATGTACAGCATCGTAAATATAGTTAACAATACCATATTGTATACGTGAAAGTTGCTATAAAAGTAGAGCTTTAATGGTCTCACTATAACGACAACAACAAGAACAACAGAATGGTAATATGTGTGGTGGAATATGTATTAACTAACCTTATGGTGGTAAACGTTTCTCAATACGTATGTGTATCAAATCATAACACTGTACACCTTAAACTTACAAAATGTTACGTGTCAATTATATCACAATAAAGGTAGAAAATATTCAGTCCTAAATATTTCATGTTTTTGATGCTAATGTAAATGGGATTTTTTAAATTGAATTTTCCAATTCATCACTAGCATAGAGAAATAAATTTGATTTCTATATATTGATCCTGTATCATCCAGCCTTGCTTAATTCACTTATTTATACTGGTATTTTGTTTTTAGATTCCTTCAGATTTTCCAAGTATGCAATCATGTCATCTATGAATTCAGACAATTTAACATCTTTCTTTCCAACCTGTATATATTTTATTCTTTTTCTTACATTATTTCACTAGCTTCAATAAGTTCAATAATAAATAGTAGTGAGAGCAGACATTCTTTCCTTGTTTCAGTCTTGGGGGAAAACGCTCTGTCCTTTCCCACTATGTATGATGATAGCATTCTGTAGATGCCCATGTCAGATTGAGAAAGTTATCTTCTTGTCTGAGTTTGCTGAGTGTTTATCATGCATAGATGTTGAATTTTACAATGCTTTTTCTGTATCTATTGAGTTTTTTCCCCTTTATTTTGTTACTATGGAAAGTTATATTGATTGATTTTCAAATGTTAAATCAACCTTGTATTCCTAGGATAAAATCCAGTGGTCATAACGAATTATCACTTTCATATATTTCTGGATTCAGGATTTTTGTGTCTATGATTATATGTGATTTTGGTTTTTAACTTTTTTAATCTTTGGTAATTTCTTTGGTTCTGATATCAATGTAATGCTGTCCTGATGAAATTGACTGAGAAGTATTTTATATTTCTCTATTTCCTGAAATTGTTTTCATAGGTTTGATATTATTTCTTCCTTAACTATTTGATATAATTAACCAAGGAAGCCATATAGGCCTTGAGTTTTATTTGTAGGACCATTTTAAACTATGCATTTAATTTCTTTACTATATTATATTATAGTAATATCTTATTAATATATATGTATCATTTTTGTTTTTCAAGGAATTTTCCATTGCATCTAGGTTGTCAAATTTATTGGCATATTATACATCCTTATCATCATTTTGTTGTCTGTAGAAGCTGTAGTAATACCCTCCTTTCCATCTCTCTTTTGATAATTGCTGTCTTCTGCTCTCTTCCCTGAATTCCCCTCATGTCTGATAATGTCGCTCCATGCTAGGTGGTCAGAACTCGAGGATTTCCCAGCCCTTTTCCAATTCCAGAAATTAGACCACTGAGAAATCCCTGACAGTTCTTTTCCTGTCTGTGTGAAGGTCCACTTTTTGCACGAGTCCCTTAGTATTCACCAACAAAATCATGGGGACCCCCTCTCGATTTCTGAGGCTCTTTGTCCATGCACTTCCCTCTTCCCAGGCTCCCCAACCTCGCTGGACACTTATCTCTATTCAACTCAGCAAAACTGATGTGCTTCTAGAAAATGCTTCTAAGCCGAAATCAAAGTGAATCCTAGGGTTCACCTCATCTGCTTTCATGTTTTCAGGGATCACGGTCCTCACCACTGATGGTTGTCCAATGTCTGAAAAACATCGATTCATATGGTACGTACCATTTTTTAGTTTTTGTTATAGCAGAAGGGAATTCTGGTACCAATTAATCTTTTACGGCCAGAGGCAAAATTCTGGAAGCCTCACTATCAACTTTTGGATGTTTGTGGGATTCCTTTCAATATTTTATTAATTAATTCAACAGAATCTTATGTAGCATTTGCTACAGTGCCAAGCATTTAACAATTATAGATTCATATATAATATAACATTTAGACTGGGTTCCTATAGATCTCTATGTTCTTTTTTTTTTTTTCATTTATTTCACCTGGTGTTTGCTAAATGGTTTTTTTTTCTGTAAATTAAAGTGTTGACTTATTTATAAATGTTTATTTATTATATGTATGTTGTTCTCAATTGGCAAGCTATGTTCTCAGAGGACACAAATTCTCCTTAGGTAGGAATTGTTTTTCTTTCTACTTTTAAATTTTTTTTGAATTTTATTTTTTTATTTTTTATACAGCAGGTTCTCATTAGTTGTCTATTTTATACATATTAGTGTACACATGTCAATCCCAGTCTCCCAATTCATCCCACGCCCCCCCCCACCCTGCTTTCCCCCCTTGGTGTCCATACGTTTGTTCTCTACATCTGTGTCTCTATTTCTGTCTTGCAAACTGGTTCACCTGTACCATTTTTCTGGATTCCACATATATGCGTTAATATACGATATTTGTTTTTCTCTCTTACTTCTTTCTACTTTAATTCTTTCATTTCTTTTTTCTTCACGTTTTAATTTGGAAAAAGAATTCTCAAATGTGTTCTCTGCATCACTGATTAAATTTTAGAGAGCTATTTCCATCCTATCCCCTTTCTCTTGAATTTTAGTTTCCTTAAATACTTCTTGATATAATGGAACACTCTTTTAACACTCTTTTAACTCAGTCTGCTATTACATCATCTTCTATTCTATCACTCTGTTCACAGAATTTTTTTGGCTTTATGGAAATTATATATGTTACTCTCTAAAGTTTTCTTGAATTCTGCAGTGTAACTATTTTAAAAATTGTATTTCCTCCCTTGTATCTTGGGTGTAATGATATTCATCTCGTAATTACAACAAAGGCTCTGCCAAGTCTTTTAACAGGTCTCTTATGGTGATTACTTATTTCTTTGCATTTATCCTTGAACAAGAAGGTATATGGAAATTGATGGGTAGGTGGATTTTCCTCCATGCCAGCATCACTTCTGAGCTCCGAGTGGTCAGAATCCTCTCTCATCAGAATCTAAAGTGCTTCTGGATATGCTTATCCCATTTCAAAGCTTTTGATTTTGGACATATGCTTGTATTTCGTAAGTATTCTTTCAACAAGGTGGAAGAGGGGAAATCAAGTACCAGTGGAAATCTTGAGTATAGAAGTTTCAAAATATTGAGAACAGAACACTGAACAGGATATATCAGCTTGGAAGCACTCACGCTCATGACTTCAGATGTACCCTGCAAATCCTTGGCCTCCAAATTAATGACCCAGACATTCCTAGTGACCTTGGATGCATGTATCCCCTTCCTACCAGATATCTTCACCTCAGCCCCAGGCATCTCAAACGCAGTGTGTCCAGGATGAAACTTATCATTCCCCCTACATTTCCTACATTCGAAAATGACCATCCACATAGTCACGTTAACCAGACACCCGAGGTTCTTTCTAAACAACCTGGTGTCCCTCAGTTAGCGCACTTGGTCTGTGCAAATTCTACAGCACCTTCCTCCTTAAAAATCTGTCTTATTTCTCCACTTCTTTCTGTGCCCACTGCTCCCGCTGTTTTCATTTGGCTAGACTATTAGAATAATATTCTAGACGATTGTTCTTCCTTCTGTATTATTCTCCTCCCATCAGTCCTTCTCCTTTCTTCCAATGCTTTTTCAAAAAGATAGGTCTGATTGTGTTACTACCTGCCTTAAAACATTTCAATACCTTCCCCTTATCTAAAGGATAACATCCACATTCACCAGCATCGATGTGCTCTAAAACACGAAAGTGCCTGTGAATCACCTGAGGAGACAGTAAAAGTGTAGATTCTGATTTGGTAGATAGAGGTGGGGCCTGAGATTCTGCACGTCTAACAAGTTCCCAGGTGATGCCCATGTTGCTACTCCTTGGACCACACTTCGAATAGCACGTTGCTAAGATATGGCTTCCTATTCACACCTCTCTCTTCAATCATCTTTCTTTCCTGCCCCCTCCACTGCAGGCCTTTTCACCCACTTACCTACTTAAAGTGCCTAGAAAAACATCTCTGTGATTAAGTCATGTAGCTTCTCTGTTCAGACTGCTCTTCTCTCCCCTTTCCACTGGAGAATACCTACTCCTCTCTCACAATTTTCTCAAGTTGCATTTTATAATACAATCTTTCCTTGTATCTCCTTATCTCATAAGTAGACTTATTTACTTCCTCTTTGTGTCCTGGCTGTACTAGGTATGAGCCAGCTATTCTTAGAGCACGTTACCCATTCTTAACAGATTTTGTTTCTATACCTATTTTCTTTACTAGTCTGCCACACTTCAAGGTCAGGGACTGTGGCATATCAGCGGCACCTAGCATGCCATCTGTCGTTTTGCAGCTACCTAATAAATACCTTTTGTAAGAATGAATGAATGTAAATTTAAATGGTAGAAGGAACTGAACATTCATTTGAAATGTTGCATATAGTTATACTAGTTTTCTTTAGCTGCATAATAAATTATCACAGATTTAGCAGTTTAAAACAACAAAAAATTTATTATCTCACAGTTTTCATGGGTCAGAAGTCCCTGAGTCCTCTGCTCAGAGCCTGCCCAGGCTGAAAGCATGGTGCTGTGATCTCATCTGAGGCTCCAGATTCTCCTCCAGCTCACGGGCTGGGGCAGACACTCTTCCTGTGCTGTCGGGCTGAGGGACCTGCGTTCTCGCTACCTGTGGGCTGGTTCCACTCCCAGCTCCTACAGGCTGACTGTGGAAATCTTCAGTACATGGCCCTCACAGGCTGTTCACAACAGTACTGTCGCTTTCTTCCAGACCAACAGGGACACACCTGTCTGACTCCATCCCTCTCCGGTCTGCTATGATGGGAACTTTATAAACCTAACCTAACCACATCGCCATATAGCATAACCTAGCCAAGGGGGCGATGACAGATGATCTCATCACATTCACAGCCCTGCCCTCACTCGTGGAGGGTTCCGTGGGCATGGACAGCAGGGTGAGAATCTGGGGGCATCTTTGAATTCTCCTTACCCCAGTAGTTAACAGGAAAACTTGAGGGGCTCATGTCAAGTTTGGGAAAATGGGAAGGGGAGCCAGTATTGAAGAGGAAGATAAGATGAGATCTATCTATACGATCAAGTTATGAGATTTACCATTATGCTATGCTAGAGCTGTTTTCTTTAATACGTTGTTCAATTCTTCTTTTTATAAATGACATAGAATTTGAGGAACTTGTACTTTGTGGTAGAAGCGGCGTTCCTGACTGCTACTCAAACGATCTTTCTTCTACCTTATGATTGCCTTCTACTCCAATTCATTGCCAAAAAACAAACAAAAATCCCTCAGCCTTTGTGTAGGTACATGCGTGAAAAGGGACTTTACTGTGGAATAAAGTCTGATCAGCCACTCTTAAGTTTCTTGTTCAAATTATCGACTCTAAAGCGAACCTTAAACTTCAAGTTTAAAAGAACGTAGTTGATGGCTTTTGAACTAAGACTGGCAGCTTATCTTTTTGCAAAGCGTAAGTGCATGGAGGCAGCTCCATTAGCTTCCGCTTAACCTCCTAGAAAGCCAGGCACCAGCCAGGATTGCAGGTTTCAGCTCCTCGTGGAAGGTGTCTGTTGCTTTTCTACAAATCCATCTGGATCCTGGGATTTGAATGACAGGTGCTTAATGTCACTGAACAGACTGGTTTACCTTTTCATCTCCTGCACTGAGTGGGATTAAACTTCTGAGCTGTGACAGGTGATGTAATGACAGTATTATCAGTTTAAAAATTTTTTAACACTTGCTCACTCATGGCTTATTCCCCTGGGATAGTTCCTCTTCCCCTGGAATCCACTGATGATATATTATCATGATTCAATATATTCATCCCACACCAAGCCAGCATAACTGGGTCAAATATTTTTGCTCACACGTAGAACTCCCGTAGGCAATTATCAATTCCCTGTATGATTAATGTAAAAACTGTGGTGTTTCTATGAATGGAAGTGCATGCTGGGACATTCACAGTCACATACTGGAGATAAACTTTGTCATTACATTAAAAGAGTGTAAAAAATTCCTGAAGCAACCAGAAACTTGGTAGCACCTGTAATTCCTGAGCATATCAATTTGCCAGGAAATTAGAGTGAACCACCAGCATGACAGGCTGTATTTTTGGGAGCCATTTTTTGCAAAAATGAGAGTGAAGTTCTTTGGTTTTTTGAATCCCGTACTTTGAAGCAAAAGCACAGACTCTGAGAACACACCCTGTTCGACTTCAAACTCCTCCTAAGAATATTATTGTTTTACAGGAGAGGAGAATCTGACGCAGGTGCTTCAGTGCAACGAACACCAGGATTCCATAGGGCGGAGCGTTTACTCATAAAGAGTCGAGCATGGAAATTCATGGCTTATATATTTCAAAACAACAACAACAAAAAAATAGCCCTTGAAGCATAAAGATGAATTGGAATCCTACCGCTCACAAAAAGATCTTCACTTACAGTGTGTGGTGTGTGTACGTGAAGGTGTGTGTTTTCTGCATGGAGTCTCGTGCTCCTCCTTGACAGTCACTCTTTCCAGACCAAGTTGTGTAACTCAGGCCTGCAAAGAGAGGCCACCCTGACTCTAGAGGGTATTGGTGGAAATGTTATATTCCATATATATATATATATATATATATATATATATATACAGTATTTATATACATAGTATCCATGTGTACACATAATATATGTGCAAGTATTACTGAATATTTATTTCCCCTCTGTAGTAGAACTCAGTAATTTCTTCGGAAACCTTTTTCCATCTATGGCAGAAGCAGCTTCTGGCCAGCAGGACGTGTGCTGTAACCTTTTGTAGTATACTGTTGTCGCTGGGAAGTGGCTGCCCAGACAGAGACCACACGTGCCAGCCGCCTCACCATGAGTGCAGCCATTCACTGAGTGCTAGTGGAGTGAAGTCTGAGAACAAGTAATTAGCCCCACTCCCAAGGCTGCTCCACAAAGGGGAGAGCTGCCCCACTCCTCTCTCCTGGCTAGAGGCTGAAGAAGTGGAGGCCCTGGGACAGGACAGAAGGAACATGGACCCGTGCATCACCGTGTGGAGAAGAGCCAGCCTCTCATGACCCAGAAACACCTGCCCTGGAATTTGTATGCAAAAATAACTTTTACTTAGTTACGCCACTAAAAGGTGAGGATTTGATTCTTGCAGCTGCTAGCATTACCTGAAACAATACGGACAGCAGGGGCTTGAAGTAGGTGCTGCCATAATACATCTAAAATATCTGACAAGAGTTTAGCAGGTTTGCAGTAGGTAGGGAGGAAACAGATCAAGCAAGCTGGAAACCCCTGCTCTGCTGCAGTGAAACATTTGGTAAAACGGTCACCCTTGTTAGCGTGGAAGGCAGACCCGGTGCCTACTGAGTCTGTGCGTCTTGGAAAAGTGCTTGGAAAGAGCCAGATGCTAGCATATGCTGATCTTCCCTTGCTGTGTTTGGCAAGGTATTTCAAGAAGGAATGAGCTGGTTTGCAGACGAAAAGGAACAGAAGAAAAAAAGTCTCAGAAATTTGGAGTTGCACGGGTTTGAAACTGCTTCTAGAGGACAAACAGTGGGAAAGAAGGCTAAATCTTTGAGCCCCCAAGACCCATTAAGACTTCTCAATTAAACATAGCGACACAGCCCTGCAGCTAGAGCCAGATTAAGCCGTCCACCCCGAGACTGTTGTTCCAGAGAGCCTCAAATTACCTACCATTACCTTAACAGAGAGGGGCATGGGGGGGAGGGGTGAGCAGAGAAATACAGCAGGCACAGGTATTTTTTCAGAAAAGAGCATTTGGTGTGAGTTGCCATGACGCTGGCTGGAAACGGTGAGCAGTGAGGGTTATCTTTGTCAAAGCGCTTATTCTGTCCTAACCAACACACCATCCCAAAGAGTCACCAACTTGTTATGCACGACTCCCCCGGCAGCTGGCGCTGGCTCACGTCCATGTCACATCACCGTTGCTTACTTGGCACGGAAGCCTTCATTTGGCCATAGGCATCAAGTTGACTGAGTTTCTTATATTCCTGTGTATTCTAAACTAAAGGCTCCTAGAGGAAATAGACCAAGTACATGCAATTCTTTTCATGGTGTGCCTAAGTTACGTGTGTCACGTACCAGGCATTTCTCCATGACCATTCCTTTTGGATGGAAGAGATGATCAAAGCTGATATCTGGAAGAGATGTTCCCTAAATGCAAACCTTCAGGTGCTGTCAGGGGAGGGAGGAAGGAAATCATGGGTCAGATGTTTGCCTTTGGGGATTTTTATCAAGCAAGGAAAACTAAAATGATAAAATTTTCAGTTGTGTGGGTTCGTATCTAAAAAATCATCAAAATTTCATCTCATCTTTGCCTGGCAAAGAAGCCCACCTCCAGGGAGGAAACACAGGACCATTTTTCTTGTTAAGCAAGTGCTGTACGCAGCAAAAAGTGACCTGATATTACACTACTAACCAAGGGAACTAATAAATAAAGGTGCCAACCGCAGCTGAGGAGTAATGCTCCCTAGCTAGTATTTTCAGGGGACTGGCCCCATGCAAAGTGTCGTCAAGTATTTTTCTAAGATGTAGCTGACTGTTTTGTAAGTTACAGATTAGCTGGAGGTGTAGCCCTCCCCCCAGAGGGACCCTGTGGTGAGCTCCAGTCCAGGGACATAGAACAAAAGCAGTGCTGAGACTGACTGTAAACTGGGCAAGCATCCACCTTCAGAGTGGTTATTTCCAACTCCCATACAGACAAAATTCCCTGAGAGATGTGCACTGCTGAGCCCTATGAATGTGTACAGGGAAGGGAGAGGAAGATAAAATGGAAGGGAACATACGTACCCTTTTCTCATGAGACATCAAGGGATTTCTCTCAGCAGTTTTGAAATCTGAGTCTCCCCAAAAAGCTACAGGCATCTTAGGAGGGAAAGGAGCCCACTGTAGTACTCAGATCATTAATGATACACTTCTATTGAATGCTGAGACGCAATTATTTTCACCTGAAGTTTAATGCATTCCTGGAAACCACAAGGAGAACCGCTCTGAAGAATGTCCCTTAATGGCAGGTGATAGAAAAAAAATTCTTGCTACAATTCTTGGCACCTAGACAATTACCTAAACCAGAGATAGAAAATTCTATTTGGAGCCAAAAATACGACCTCTTCATTTATTCCACATTCCAGGAATACATCTGTGGCAAGTAGATGTTCTATCAGCCTGGCTGGAATGATACAGATAGAGAAGACTATTCCAGAAAGCAGAGGTGGGGAAATGTATATCATTCTGCCAAAAAGAAGGATGGTTAGGCAACTGTCAAAAATGACTTCTCTAGCTCGTTAAGAAAGTGTGTGCAATTGTGTGAGAAGCCAGAGGCTAGTGTGAGTGCTAAGAATGGACATCCCCAAGGGCAAGACAGAATGGGGAGGGGGAAGAAATGAAAACGTGTATCCGTGGCGTCCCTAGGATGGTGCTTTGGAAGAAGAAATTGAGGTTGTAAGGGGCAAAACCCAGTGCCTAAGGGACAGGAAGCTTAATAAAAGCTATTGAGATAAAGGAAAGCTCTTGGAACAGATGGGTTTCCCACTGACATTTATGAAGAATTCACTGTCGATTAAGTACACTGAGCTTGGTGGAAGGTTTCAGAGCAATTTTAGGAAAATGGAAGGAGGCAAAGTCAATGACACCAAGGATATTGACTCTTTTGTTTAAAAATGGCAGGACAGAAGATGTCAGGAATCGGAAGTCCTTCACACTATTTAATTCAGGCTTTAAAACACTTGTGGGGATTGTATGGTGAGTCCAGCCGTCGTAGCAGACAGAATGATACATGAGGACCCAGACCTTGTAATAAAGGAAGAGCACGCACTGCTTAGCCACCGTAAGTGAAGAGCGGAACACGTGAGGTTGGGACATAATCAGGTTACCCGGCATTCTTGGATAAAGACAAGACGGTGGGTGGCTTTGGGATGCTAACGTTATGAGTTTGAGGTCACACATTAGCCACGTGAGGATGAGGGTCCTCAGAAACGGGAGACACAGACAGGAGACAAGGTCAAGGTGCCCTCCCAACTGTTTGCTGCAGGGGTTAATCATGCATTTCTGATTTTAAAATGTATTGATATGAGGCTAACGCTGAGAAGAGGGATACAGAAAATTCTGAGCAGTGACGTATGTGGGACATCGGTGACGTGGGAAACTCAGATGGCGGTAACTGCACCTCTCTGCCCGTGGAAAGTCCATGAGTACGACTGTTGAATGGCTGTATTAGGATGGAAGGAAAGTGAGCACAGACATCCCCTGCTTAGTTACACCAGCCCACCAGCTGCTCTGCAGACACGTCTTGGAGGATGTCACAGCCATAAACCTCTCTCCCCTTCATCTCTCTGCAAATCTCTGTCTTCCATTACGTCTCATCTCAAATATCCCTCCTCTCTATATTCTATATTCCATTCCTCCTCAGATAGAATTACCTGTTCCCGCCTCTCTGATCCCCTGGTATTTGCTATAAATGACGTGTGTCAGTTTCCTCTTGTTGCAGAACAAATGACCATATACTTAGCATCGTAAAACAGCGCGCATTTACTAATTCACGATCTCCGTGGGTCGGGAGCCCTTACTCTTTAGCTGGGTGGTCCGCTCAGGGTCTCACAGGCTGAAATGGGGGCGTCAGTCATCTGCGGGCTCCAATGGGGAAAGATCCACTTTCGGTCTCCCTCAGGTTCCCGGGGGGAATTATTTCCTAGGAAGTGAAAGGCTGAGTCCTGTTTCCTGTTGGCTGTCAGCCAGGGATCTCCCTCGGGTCCCGGAGGCTGTCCTCGGGTTCTAGACCTGTGGTCCTGCTACAGGCTGCATTCTTCCAGGCCTGCAGGAGAACGTCTCTCTGCCTCTCCACCTTGTTTTAACGGGGCCGACCTGATTAGGTCTGCCCCCCCCCCCCGCGGGATTATCTCCTTTCGATTAACTCAGAGGCAACTGATGAGCAACCTGATTGCAGGAGCAATGTCTCATCACGTTCACCAGCCCTCACCCACACTCAAGGGAAGGAGATTCTACAGGGTGTGTACGTGACCTGGAGGAGGGACCTGGGCATCCTCCTGGCGCTCTGCCTGCCGTGCTATACAATGGTCACATGCGGTATCCGAATCATACATACCATTATAGTGTGACTAGGATAGATAGGGAGTTAGATAGATAGATAGGGATAGAGATAGATAGATCGATCGGTAGATCCGTAGAGCTATAACACAATCTCTTGCGCGTCAGCACCCCTCGAGCTGAGACCATGCCTCTTTCAAATCGGCGTCCTCAGCAACTAGCATGATGCTAAAAATACAGCAGACATTCAATAACTCCTCTTAAGGTCAACGCCGATAGAAAAACAGCATATAACAACAGCAGCAGCCGACAACAGCAAAACTTGGGACGGGCTTTGGGGGAAATAACGAGAAATAGATTTGGAAATGGCATAAGAAGGTAGAGAATGCAAAGGAGAAGAGCATTTCCTGGAGAACATGGAAGATAGCCTCCAGCAACGTGTCCGACCCAGCCTGCATGTTTCACTCCAGGCTTCTGAGTAAAGCATGTGCTACTTTATACCACTCCCGGCAGAAATGTCAATATGTTTTCAGATATTTGTAACATCAAAGAGAAACAACATGACCACCTCAGGGCAGGGAGCAGGGTCTGCATTCTCTCCTAGTCCCAGAGCTGGGCGGCACTTCCCGGGGGAAGAGCCGGGGCTGGGAGGAAGGTGCAGGCCCAGGTGCAGAGCAGGAAGAAACCTCTGAGCTCAAGGCTGCGTGCAGCTGGTGGCCGAGGTGGCTACGTCTGGGACAGTCACCTTGCTAGGAAAAAGCCCCATTGACAGCTGAAGAGCCCAGCTGCCCAGCACGCGGACAGCCGAACAAGGAGCACCCCAGCCCCACTTTCTTGAAAACACTGATCTTTGTGACTGGATTATAAGGAAATTATGAAACAGTGTGGCCTGGGGTCCAAAGGAGCCTTAGTAACTTCACTTTCAACTTCTAGCAGGTTTCACTGGGTGATGAAGAAAATTAAGGCTCATAACACACCCCAGGAAGTCCTGACTCGTTACCGGAACAGACTGTGGTCTCAGCCTAGTCGGGTTCTGGGGCCATCAGGACTAAAGCCCTGGCATCTTCATTCCCACCTCGTCACCTATGTAAGGACGCCGCTTAGAGCACAAACGCTGAGACCTTCACACACAGCAGCAGGCTTGCACAATCACGTGGAGACCAAGCTGCCTTCTACTGCCATCACGACCGGGAGCAACACACTTGATAAAAACTTTACAGTCCGATGGAAGCAGCATTTTGAGAATTTCCATGATATATCCAGAAACGACATTATTTTTATTGCCAGACTTGTTGTATAAGTTTTACAGCTGGTGGTGATCAATGTTCGCAGCTCATTCGGAGATGTGGGGTCTCCTGTTCGCTGGGCATATGCTCAGAGGACGTCACCATTCGAGTTGCCACGGCTACAACAGACGCGAAACAGAGCAGCGTCCCAAATCTGTGCGTCTGCAAAAACCAGTGTGCAACGCACAGACCAGCAGCAGAAAGAACAAAACGCTCTGGGCTTTGTCTATGGGGACAAACATAGACGCCGTTTCCTCAACGACGGGCCTTTCTGACCTCAGCCTGACTCTGAGATGAGGCTGCAAGCAGGGACACTCGTCACACCATCTGAGAAGCTGTGGAGCAAAGTTGTGAAGGGCAGTGTCCCCAGTCCTTCCAGGGATCAAAGGCAAAGCACTGGAACAGAGACAGTGCACAGGAGACTTCAGGAAGCCCCAGTTCAGTTTCATGCAGCTCAGAATCTGGGGATTTCTGCATGCAAAAACTATCATTTCCACCCGCAAGCTAATTTAGCAGACTTATTAGGAAAATCTGATGACTTATGAAGCCGTGGCTCAGAAGTAATCATAACTCTGCAGCCCGCAAAGTAAACACCTAATCCAACCAGACTTGCCTAAGAACTCAGGCAAAGAAAGCCGCGCTGCCTGTGGAAGCCCGAGACCTCTTGTTTTATCGTTTGGAACTTGGGTACTTTTGCTGTGGATGGGAGCGTTCCCACTGTGAGGACCACATCAGTTCTCTAAAGCGAGGCTGAGTCTAGAGCCACAGCCCCTCATCCTCCCTCTGAACTTAAGGCCCGTTTGCACCTTCTGTGCAGACAGAGGAGGGAAGAAAAGTCTGAAGCTGCTCAGCTCTGCCCACCTGGTCTCCCCCGTCGGGGGAGGGGTAAACAGGTGATTGGGGATGTGAACTGTGCTGTCTGGTGACCCGGGTAAAGGATTTAATGAAAAATAAATGAGCAAACAAAGGAGCGACATGGACTATTTGCCTCATCCTCTCATTTCCAAGAGGAAACTTGAGTTGGAACCACGCTTCTGAGCGTTTCCACCCCAGCTCACCCTCACTCACTCTCCCCTGAGGAGAGGAGAGCCCTATTGCCTGGTCTGCCTGGGAGAGGTCCTGAGCTCACGTGCTCTGGCTGGACGGGTGCCCCTGGGTGACCCCCCCACCATGTGGTGAGCAGTGCCACCCAGCAGGGGCCCTGCAACGGCGTTGCTAGTCTGCCTGGGACTGCAGGGCATTTAGCACCAGGGACGAAGCTGGTACTGTCATCTGCCTTCTTGGTCTATTTCTCAATCGGTCGGGATTCGAAGGGCAGTGACGTGTTGATGCTCCCCTCGTGGACAGGTGGGAAGAGCACAGCATTTGGAAACCAGGGCCTTGATTCAAGTCACTGGCCGTCACCTTGAGCACTTCTCACCAACACTCTGAATCTCTGTTCATTTGTAAAAAAGAGTCAATGAAGTCAGCTCCACAGACACGGTTGTACAGAGCTTATCTAGATAGGACAGCATGATCCAAATGCCAGCAGTTAATGAACTCAACTTATTTTGATCTCCCAGAAAAAAAGGAAACAGTAAATGCTTTATAGATACCAGAAGCTAGCTACCGATGGGCACTTAGTTTTCTTCTTTGTTCTTTAATTTCCTTCTTTCCTGCTTCCTTTCTCCTCTCTTTTTTTCCAAGTCAACCTGCATCCAGCTTTATTAAAGATACTTTTCATAAACAATCATGGTATTTCAGGCAGGACATGGGCAGACAATCGTTAACAGTATACAACAACTTTCAAACTCCCTTTTGCAAAGGACTACTAAAATCAGAAAGCCACTATAAAACCCCATGAAGTCTTCGTGTGGTGCTCTGAACAGGGGAAGTTTAGAGTGAGGGTTGACATTTCACATTTAGTATGTTGTTTAACAACTTTTCACAAGCCGACCCTGACTTTCGGGAAATGGAAATGAAAATGGCAAAAGTATCAATCTGAAGGTCCACAATCTAAAAAAGGAACCGCTGCTCTTTCGAGGGACGCCATCTCAACGGTGACAATGCAAAGTCCAGATTGCCTGACATACTGGTAACCAATATTGGGGGGTCAGGTTCCAACAGGTCTCTGGGTTGAGGGGAGTCAAGTCTATGCTGAAGGTGGAGAGGGAGAAGAGGACATAAAAACTAATTTTAATTTTTCCGCACCACAAGGCGTTTGTGCCAATGGCTACTGCGTGTCAACATCAAGGAACCCCTCCTTCCTGGGAACCGAGAGGAAGTCTCTCACAGCCAGACAGGAAAGGTGTTTTTTTCCCACGTCAATCCAGCTTCAGAGACAATCTATTAGTGACACGTGCTCTTCCCCCAAAAAACAACAATGAAGTGTTCTGTATGCTAACAACATAGCTTAAAAAAAAAAAGAGTAAAACAAAATTTTGCATTTTTATAAAACTTGATAAAAAATAGTATTTCAAACTGTACAGTCACCAGAAGTACACAGTTATCAAAAATGCACACTTCGCTTGGCATCTCCTGCACCCTCAGCCTTCTGTGCCTGGTCTGTTTTGGCACCTCCGTTTTCTGCAGGGTTATTCCCATCCTTGACGACATCATCTTTCCCCTTTTTCCCTTTGGGTACCTTCTCTCCCTTCTTTGCAGGGGCCTTTCTAGGCTTGGGCTCTGGCTTTGGAGGAGCAGGTTTAGCAGATAACCTTGCAGATCTTCTCTGTGGTTCATCCTTCACCTCGGTTGCGAGAGCGACCCCTGGACTGGCCAAAGCCGCGCGCCACTGCGTCCCCGTGTCCAGTGCCTACATCCTGCCGCCGTCGCCACCATGACCAAGAGAAAGGCTGATGGGGATCAAGGGGATGCTAAAGGAGATAAAACCAAGGTGAAGGATGAACCACAGAGAAGATCTCCTCTTGTTTTTACGCAGTTTCTCTGCTGGCATTTCACAGAGGCGTGAAGCTTGAGGAGGGTTTGAGGGTGTTTTCTTCCTAATTGAAAGAATAGTTTCAGCAGAAGACTTTTTGCCTTAAAAAACTAAAAATACCAAATCATTGTAGAATAAAATAAGAACTGATAGAATGGAAAAAAGTATAGGGGATTCAGAACTGGGTATGAAAATTTAAATCGAGGAAACTTGAGGAGAATCTCTGTGAGATAAGAACATCAGCTACAGGACAGAAGCCACTAAAACAATTGTCATTGCTGTGATAAAATCGCCTGGAACATGTAACACACACATGGAATCAGACTCGGCACCTTATGCCAACGCTTAACAACTTGTTCAGATATCAAGACCCTATCAAGACCCTCTACCTTGCCTACTCAGGGTTACTTTTAGTTAATAAAATCAATAGCATTTAAATGAGTTTTTTATTAAACATAACAGCAACTGCACACTTTTCTACAATAGCCAAGACATGGAAACAACCCAAGTGCCCATCAACAGCTGATTGGTTTAAGAAGATATTCCATATATATATATGTATGTGTATATATATATATGGAATGCTACTCAGTCATACAAAAGAAAAAAAATACTGCCATTTGCAGTAACATGGATGGACCTAGACATTATAATACTAAGTGAAGTAAGTCAGGCAGAGAAAGGCAAATATATGATACCACTCATATGTGGAATCTAAAAAATGATACAAATGAACTTATTTACAAAACAGAAGCAGACTCACAGACGTAGAATACAAACTTATGGTTACCAAAGGGATAGCGGGTAGGGGAGGGATAAATTAGGAGTATGGGATTAGCAGGTAAAAACCACTATATATAAAATAGATAAACAACAAGGATTTACTGCATAGCACAGGGAACTAAATTCAATATCTTGTAATAACCTATAATGAAAAAGAATCTGAAAAAATACATATATAAATAACTGAATCACTTTGCTCTACACCTGAAACGAACACAATATTGTAAATCAACTGTACTTTAATAAAAATAATAATTTAAAAATATCTAGGCTGTATCATTTATCCAGGCTGCACTGCCCTGGGGTCTGGGTACCACAGATTGGGAACAAGGACTTACTCTCTACTGATGCTATTAGGACCATAAATGCTTTCATTATTACAAATACTACTACTACCACTATTAACGATGTATTGAGAGACCACTAAGCACTTTATATGGATTGCCTTGTTTAATTCTTAAAACCTTTGTGAGTGAGGTAAGTTGTTGAACTCTCTTAGGAGAAGAAGGAACCAAGGTCCGAAAATGTTAAGGTGCCTTTGACCTGAGATAGGAGCCCGGCCAAATGATTTCGGAGCTTGAATTATTAACCCTTATGTGATAGTTATTTCGTTGCCTGCAAGTTCTGGCTATAAAAGAAAACACAGAGATGACATGAACTAATTAAGTGATTCCTTCTCGGTCCCATCAGTGAATAATATAAAACTAAAATAAACAAGGGTGATGACAATCGAAGAAGATAGAGTTATGGTAGCAAAGCCGTTGGGAAAAAGGGAGAGGAACACCCTCCTGAAGATGAACTTAGAAGAAAAATGGGAATTAGAAAGGGGACAAGGAGGGCCAGATGTGAACATTTATGCTCCCTGTTATTCACACGGCAGTGACTGAAATGTGGTGGGTAAGAAGAAAGTGTCTGATTGAAAAGGAAAAGAGTGGAAAGGAGAAAGACCACATTGCTATAAATAATGTCACTTACACTTTTAAGATCACACATAGAGATATAACCCAAGGAAGGAAAATGCTCCAATAAAATTATAGTAAGAGGACAGGTGGAATAATGGAAGTTGGTCGGACTGAGTTCTTTGGCGGCAATTGTACAAACAAGAGATATTCTTGGTAGAAGAGGGGTCTGGCGTGCGACCCCTGGAAACGCAGCTGTTCCGAGTCCCAGAGTTTCCACTCCAATGTCGGTTTAGAACAAGCCTGACCTCCTTCGCTTTTATGGAACAAGGAGGCACTCTCTCCTCGGCCTCCCAGTGCCTCTGATTCAGCTGCCTTCTCCCCACGCCCTCTGTCCCCTGGATGACCGCATTACCATCCACTGTGCTCCCAGATCCCAGCCCTAACATACTCTCACCCAGGTCTAAGCTTTTGAAGCTGGGTGCTGTGTCATGTCTCGGGTGTGAATCAATGCCCCACATGAGAAAATACAGCCTCTTTTCTTCCGATTACACATGAACCATTTAAACCCCAAGGGCCTCTACAGCCACAAAAAAGCAGTCATTCCTTCCGTGAACGAAAGTTCACTGAGGTCCAGGTCCTGAGCTCTGTGCCAGGGTCGGACTGTGAACAAGCTGGACACAGTGCCTGGCCTCATGAAGTCATATCCTAGTGGAGGACGCCCTGAAGAACACAGAGGATCAGAAAAATGAAACTGCAGCGACAGTACATGTTACACATGAAACAAATTAACTGTTTATGAATGAACAGCAGGACGTGGGGCCGGGTTAGTTTAGGTAAGGCTTTTGGGGGAAACTTCTTAGAAGAGATTATAAGCTGAGATGTACAGGATGAGAAGGTAGAAAGCATTCCAGGTGTAGGAAACTGAGTGCAACAGCCTGAGCAAGACAGGGGTGGAGCTTGGTTGGCACGGCGGGGAAAGGTGCGGGGCCTGGCAGGTGATGGAGCAGCAAGCAGGGGTCACATCATGGAGATGCTTAGATGCAGACCCTGGCAAGGCGTTAAGTTTTATCTTCTTTTTTTTTTTTTACGTCTTTATTGGAGTATAATTGCTTTACAATGGTGTGTTAGTTTCTGCTTTATAACAAAGTGAATGTGAACTGGTACAGCCACTATGGAGAACAGTATGGAGGTTCCTTAAAAAACTAAAAATAGAACTACCATACGACCCAGCAATCCCACTACTGGGCATATGCCCTGAGAAAACCATAATTCAAAAAGAGTCATGTTCCACAATGTTCATTGCAGCTCTATTTACAATAGCCAGGACATGGAAGCAACCTAAGTGTCCATCGACAGATGAATGGATAAAGAAGATGTGGCACATATATACAATGGAATATTACTCAGCCAGAAAAAGAAACGAAATTAAGTTTTATCTTGAGAGTAATGGGAAAGCCACTGGAGGGTCGAAAAGGAGCAATTACGGCTTCTGATTTACATTTTAAGGTGATTACACAGGCTCTTCTGCAGGGAATGCACTGGAGGGGGGAAGGCAGGGAGGAGGGAGCTGACTCCTCAGAAGGGGTAGGCACTCATTTGGCTACTTCTGGACGTAGCTGCTGGGAGGTGCACAGTGTAGGGTAAGAACACCTGCTGTGGAGACAGGCTGGCTGGGCTTCTCCCAGGCACCACCACCAATGAGCTGGGAGGACTTTGGCCAGTTCCTTAACCTCCTTGTGTCTCAATTTCCTCAACTCGGTGACAATAATCGTAATTACCTTTTAGGGTGGTTGTGATGTTTAACCAGAGAATGTGTGTAAGGAATCTGGCGTGTGTCGATTGCTGGCCACATATTATCTCTTTAACTATTATCATGACATTTATAGGGGCCTGGGAGGGCGGGAGTTGAGTTGAGAAGGCTAGAGCAAGGTGATCCATGGGAAGGAGAAATTCAATCCGTGCTCTCCCTCTGACTCTCATCCATGAGTAGCTCCAAAACACGAGCTGCCCACAGGCATCCACTGCAGCCCTTGTCATCTGCACCCATTATTCTCATTTCATCCTCACAATAGTCTCACAGCTGTTAGACGTTATTACCCCCATTCTAGAATTGAGGAAATTGTGGTCCAAAGGAGTCAGGCAACTAGCTCAAGTTCACCTAGCTAGCGGCAGAGCCAGAATTCAGTACAGGTCTGTCTCTTTCCAAATCCCATGCTCTTCCCCCCATAACAGCTCCTCCAGGGCACACACCTGCACCCCAGACACATCTCAGGTTCTTAGGATTCTGAGCAATCTGTATGTCTCAGCACAGGGTACCCTAACTGTGGAAGGTCCCCAGGTGACACAGGGAGGAAAGAAATCTGTCCACTCCAAGCCTTATAAAGAAGGACACAACAGACCTGTTCCATCTGGTACTCTATAAAGCACAGCCTTGCCAGGTGAAGTCTGGAAATGAGGTTGTACCCACTGCTGAGAACCAAATGCTCTATAGCTAATTAACCACAGAGATTTGGGAAGGAACCCATTAAAGGGACCAAATACAGCACGAAGGAAAAGCAAATGGTAATGCTGCTCCTTATTACTGTTATTGCCATTAATATTAATACTATTATTTAGTTTTCCTGTTGCTCTGATATATCATTATTATTGCTGTCTCCTAGCATCTTCCTCATAAATATATCACCAAATGTTTTAGAGGTCTAATACCCTTATAGTTATGTAATTAAACAAATAGAAATAAGAGCTGCAGAATTGCAGAGTTACATAATTATCACTCTGTGACGGAAACAATAAATAAAACTTACACGCTTCCATAACAGTTACATTCACAACGGCAGAAACCCTGAAGGCTGAAGCTGAAGAATTATGTAATGGTTACATAATTAAATAATAAATTATCACAGAACTACAGGGACGTGCGCTATATAAAGCAGGTGGAGAATGGAGGAGAAAAGGAAATTGTGAAGGGATACCAAAAAAAAAAAAAAAAAGATTTGCCTATGGATCCAGAGCAAAGCAACATGGGCCTAGGAAGGGGAGCCTGGGGTTTGTAATATGTTCTCATTCTAGATTCAGACATGTGTCTGGATCTTACCTCCAGAACACAAAGGAATTTGTCTATGGCTATGAATCATTCAGATAATATAATCCCCTTAACCGAATGGCTTATCACATGTGACATATATTTAATCTCCGTGTTTTAAAGTATCTCAAAATGTAGCTTTAATCTTGGCTAAATATCATATCACTACTCTCCAGCTACCTGCACTGAGTCAGTGACTAGTGTGTGCACCAAGGATGGAATGCTTGCCAGAGGTTGAGAACGATACTGCTTGGAAAAATTATTTGACATTATTGAAACAATCACCCTCACGATGTTTCTTTGGCTGTGTTATCACAATATTAGCAATCTCAAATATTTGGAAAGACTAAGAGGTTTGATGTTAAGTCAGATCTCCGGATGACTGACTTGCTAACTTTTTATCCCAAAGTTTTGCAGTCAGCCTGCCTAGATTTTATAGAAAGGTGTTTTCATCAAGGTCCAGAGGGAGGGACACCATCGTACACCTGAAGATATGAAAATGGGCACCTGCTTTAAAGACTGAGTTCAGGTGGGGATGCTGGAGCGACAGCAACATTTTGCCATCCGAATCCACCTGTCTCCCTCAGTGTTGGCAGATCGAGCCCATTGTTGGAGGGGATGGCACGATGGTCTCCTGGGATGCCAGGAGCATGTGTCATGAATAAGCACATGGCATCACTCAGTGCTGACGATGGGGAGGCAGAAGGCTCCTGTCCAGAGCCAGCAGGGACAGAGCCATATCTGCCAGCCTCTCCGTAATGCGTGTCTCAAGGAGGCTTTCACTTCTCCGTCAGACCTGTTCTGAGAGTAGCCAGGCCGGGCCATTATCATAATGGGGTCAACTGGGAGGCTGGCAATCGACAGGGGAGCAGTCTATTGGGGAGAACTCATTGACTCCTGCGTCATTACTTGGCTCAGCTTGGCAGGCAGACCTCGTGATTGCAGAGGACAGCCTCGGAGGAGGCCCGCGCCAGGGAAAGGCCAAGAGGCCAAGGCACCTGCTGGGCCCGGGGGACTGTGGACGCGCTGCCCAACGTCAGCCCCACGGATTCTGGCTGTAACTGTCCAGTGTGCAGCTCTGAGCTGGCCCCGGCCGACAGGGACACCACGCTGGGCGTCTGCCTGTGTCTCTGAGCTACAATGGTGAAGAGGACTCAGAATTCAGACCCCCTGGCCTCATTCTGAACCCATGTCCCAATATCTTAAATCCTGTTATTAAGATTGTTTTTACCCTCCCCAAGAGGAAGGCGAAAGTAAGGTCCTTCTCCAGGGAAGCAGGACAGATTTCCACCATCCAAGGGCTTCCTTACCCACTGTTACATTGAGCCACATGGGAACTTAGGTAGAGGATGTCCAGTTTCACGTTACCATTGAGGGAGCTCCCGGGGGCACCACAGTGCTGCTGAAGGTCAGCGGCTTTGGGAAAAGCAAACCTGGCGCATGTGAAAGGCAAACTGAAATGGAGGCAGTGTTGCTAAGAGAGCTCTCGGGAATGGAGCCGGGAACCGTTGAGGAAGTGTGACTTACGCACATCTCATCTTGGATGGAATCTGGCCTTTAGACCACCCACTGTCCTAACAAAGGCATCCAGAACACCTGCCAGAAACTCAAGATACTTATTGGACACGCCCCCGCCCCAAACACTTCACGAGTCCTTAGGGACTGACTTGTGTCCGTCGCGATTCTCGCCGGGCAACTTCAACAGCCCCTGCCTGACGCTTCCCCAGAATACTCTTTTGGTTTAATCTGTGTCTCCTGAACTGTGATTCTTTTTTTTTTTTTTTTTTTTTAATACAGCAAGTTCTTATTAGTTATCTATTTTAGACATATTAGTGTGTATATGTCAATCCCAATCTCCCAATTCATCCCACCCCACCAGGGTCGGGGTGGTGGTGTGATCAACTGATTCTTAAGACCCCAAATAAAGCTCGTTATTCTCTGCAGCCTCGATGTTGATGAGTGTTGGACATGGATTAGCCCTGACTGCTCAAACAAAGAGACTGGGTGACTTGAACAGTAAAAATATATGTTCTTAAGTTCTGGTGGCTGGAGTGTGAGGTCAGGGTGCCAGCGGGGTCGGGGGTTAGTGAGGCCCCCTTCCTGGCTTGCTTGTGGCTGACTTCTCACTGTGTCCTCACATGGCTTTTCCTCCCTGACTTGAAGAGAGACAGAGAGAGAAGAAATGTTTCTCTTCCTCTACTGCTAAGGATGTTCATCTCATCAGGAGGGCGCCATCCTCTTGACCTCATCTAACCCTAGTTACCTCCTTAAGGCCCCATCTCAAAACTCATCATATGGAGGGGAGGGAATAGGGCTTCAACATATGGATTTGGGGAGAGATGTTCAGTCCATATAATACCTGGGTTTGATTTCAGCTTCCTCTTCTTATTAGGTGTGGATCCCATAGGACTTCACTTCCCAGAATATCAGTTACCTCACCTGTATAATGTGTCTAACACCACCTAGTACATTGGACTGCCCTGAGGGGTAAGATGAGTTCACATAGAGAAAGCCTCCGACACATACGAGGTATGAAAACTGTCCATCCCGTCCCATCCCTCTTGCTTCCTTCAAGGAGTCTCTGATCCATGGTGGCATCTATTTTCATCAGAGGTTCCACCCTAACCCTGCCCCACATGGAAAAGGTCTCTTCTTTGGCGATTCTCTCCATCCTGCTGAATTGGGCTGGGTTGTACCTTACATTCTCGGAAAACGACAAGAGCAGTAGGAATTATCCCCTAGGAGCTGGAATAGCTCCTCCTCTCCTGGAGCCCCACTGAAGAAGGGGTCACGGTAATAGGACCTTTGGAGAGACAGGGAGGTCATGGGCAGAGTCCTGTGCACGTGCTCTGACCTCTGGGAGCAGGGCTCCCCAGCCCCCCCCCCCCCCCCCCCCCCCCCCCCCCGCCGACCGTCCTGTGCATCTCCTTCCGGGGCCCCTCCTGCCTCACTTCAGACTCCCAGTGTCTGCAGCACCAAGTCCTGTTGCAGAGGCCAGTTTCCAGAGGAGGAATCCCTGGCCTTTCCTCCACAGCCCATCACCGCTGACTCTCTCATCAGCATTATCTCCATCAGGGGCAGCCAATGTCAGTGCATCGACACAGCCCAGCGATCGACACTTCCCCTGACTAACGTCTCTGTCCTGAGCGGGGGAATCAGAACGGAACAGATGTTTTAAGGACTCCATAAATCCGAGAAGATAAAAACCCACCCACTCAGCACTTTTTAACAATGCACCATGCGGATGAACCAGCATATCGGAAATACCAAAATAAATATAAAATCCCACTGGAGTCTCAGAATAAATCTTAGGGTTTTTTCTCTTTTTTCTCTTGTAACATACACCAGATATCATTTTTAATACTCAGTGAAGACCCACCACTGGGAACAAAACGTCTATAAAAATGCGGCTGCTTCCCTCTGAAGTGACCCAGTGATCAACCGCAGTGAGCGTGAATCACCCTCCAATCGCTTCCTGAAAAACTCATTTCACTCTCCCCCAGAGCCTTCTCCCTCTCCCACCACAGCCAGTGTCGTCATGTGGCCTCTCATAACTCCTTGCTGAATTCCAATGAGGTTTTCTAATTAGCCTAATTAATTTTCTTCCCAACTTAATAAGACTGTCTCTGGTTCAGAAATAATTGGACTTCCCACACACCATCTTCCCTCCCTCTGTTTCTCAGTGGTGAGTTGTGATCCAGCCTCCTTTAATAATTCAAAATTAGCTTCTGTTTTTCAGATGACGGGTTCACGTTCAGAGAGTTATTTAGTTTTTTCATTAACACTCTGATGTCACGCTCTCCCTCCTATGAAGAACACCTAAGAAAGCACTAAAGATACAATGAAACTTGGATTCCTTCCTGGAGAGAGAAATCCATCTGGGATCAAAGTTGCAATGGATTCTTGCTTCCTATCTTATCAATTTCAGGAAGGTAAATTAGTGACGTGGATGAAGTCTATTCTTCCCTGCAAATTTTGGTAGCAGCTATGAAAGTAAGCCCTAAGGAGCCCAAGTATTAACATCATGAGAAAGGTCTTAAACACTTTCAGGCAACTGGTCTCCTATGGAAGAGCGGCCTTCTTTCTAATCTCTTACAAACTTGTTTTATATGGTTATGAATTTGTTACTATATGCAAACAGAACCGTTGTTATAAACATAGGTGTGCATTCTCCAAACAAATGAGTTAGAAATAAAAAGAAAAAGAGATAAGAGCTAGGAAAAGAAGGTGATGCAAGACCAGGTGTTCAGCCAATGAAAATGTCCCTGTTCCAATTCATATTTGAGTAAGATCTGCAGGGCTGTGTAAATTGAATACTGTCTTCTGTTTGCTCTCAAGTTCCAGAATGCTATGCAACCTTAGCCTCTCTAGTATTGGTTTTGCAGCCCCAGGAATACTTTACTCGGTACCATGAACCTGGAATTATTTTCTCATTCTCTAAAAAGCCTGAAGCATTTTTCAGAGGACTTATAAATACGGCAATGACCAGTACTAGCGAAAAAGGAACATAGTAAGATGGTATGTTTTCAAGCTTTCCCTTGCACAGCTGTGAACCTTCTCATTATGGCTGCCATGTCCTCCGTGGAATCATAGAGGTGTGAAGGTTTTCAAAGAATGTATTCCAAACAGTAGCTATAGAGGTGCAGCCTTCCTCTTCTCTTTGGATTATACTAAACTAAACTTTTCAAAGATGAAGTGCCTGGAGTGGTTAAGGTTGTCTCCTTAGGTCAGCGCAGTTGGGTGATCTGCTCGTGTTCCTACAGTCACTGCTTCTATTAGGACCTATCTAGGCAGATAAATGTTTTAAGAATATATCATTCGAAAAACTCTGAGTATACCGAACTGGTAAGTTTGGGGATAATAATCTTCTACTAAAACAAAGAATCAATCTTTCTCTCTCTCTTTTTTTCTCTCTCTCTCTCCATCTCTCTCTTCCTCCCTCCCTCCCTCAAAGAGCTCTGAGGATGTTACTTCAAAGACAGTATTTTGTAGCAAATGTGAAGTACGACTCAAGTTTTTCAAATGTTAATAACATTCAATTTCCCACAAATGTCCAGAAATGAAGCATGCCTATATTATGAGCCCACATCAGAGTTTGCTGATGTTAAGTAGGTAGGAAAAAAAAAAAAAAAAAGCAGAAGTTGGATTATGGGATCAAAGATGAAAGTGAAAAGAATGGTACCATTTGCAGCTATAAATTTAAATGAGCCACCAGCTACGGCAGCATGAAACTATAAAGTAGTCTGTATTGGACTTAACGTCTTGGACTTCTTTACTTGTTGCTTGAGGTCACTTACTCTCAGCAGAAACCTGCAATGCCCAGTGGTCACTGGGGGCTCTTCGAAACATGACCCATTTAATCCCGGAGACTATTCAGTGGAGGTCTGTTTAAAATTTGTAGCTAGTAGAATAATAGCTAAACCTTAAGTCCTTAATCCACATTTTATCCCTAGAATACACTCTTCATAACTGTGTTTTTTTAAACGTTCCCTGCATTTTAATTTGGGATGGGTTTCTTTCCTCAACTGGGTACTTTTTTACTAATCTTTGTCCTACTGCCTCTGCTCTGGTTAAGTTCCTCTGTAAGATAATCAAATTACCCTGAATCCTGATTTTGTATGAATACCTTAGGGATAACCTCCCTGTAAGAAAATAAAACATCAAGTACGACAACAATGGCCAACTAACGATTTAACTTCAAGTCACACAAGTAGAATCCAGAACCTCAAGTCCTGGCACTGCTGCCATGCCCCCTGAGTTAATGGGGGTATCTTCAGTCACATAGCACTGACTGTGGAACTGGTCCACCCCTGCAGCTGGACTCTAGAAGAGCAGGAAGAGAGTCAGTTCCCACATCTGCTTCCATCCAAGTTTGCCCTGACTATGCAGCTACACAGATCCTGCCTAACCTGTCCATCCTATTAAAGACTGGCAGAAATACCCTGGGGGAAATGGCATGTCCAGGTGCATCCGTCAGGGGCCAGTCAGACAGAGGGCGTGCATGACGGGCCTCCAACAGAAGGAATTTCACACTGCGGACTAGTTATAAAGTCGTTGGAAAAAGTGAAGGAGGCAATGATACGGCCACCTATAAATCAGCAGCCAGAGGAACTCTCTACCAGGCCTAGGACTGAGGGGTCAAGAAAAAAGTGATCTTCCCAGTGCCAAGAGCTGCTCAGGAAGGTACTGGACCAGGAGAAGTGGCCCAAAGACCGGCCCGCCCTGTTGAAGGCAGAAGCTGTCGCTCTGGGCTTCCAGGCGGCACCTGAGGCTCTGCTCCAAGCTGACTAACCAGATAAGATTTTACGGCTCATGAAATAGTTGGATCCGCTTTCTAAACATAGCCCCTGGTTCTGCCTCGGTGACCTCCCATGGCAGCCAACTGCAGAGCAGATAAAGAAGCATTTCCTCTTAATGGCTGGAATTCACTGGCCATAAATTTCACCGAGTGCCCTCAGGTCTATGTGTTGTTGACAGGTAAAGTAAGGCATGGGAGTGAGCAGTTTTCACTATTCCCCTTGAACATGTTTTTGTTTTTTTTTTTCTTCCCGAGATAAAATAATCCCCTTTTGTAGCAAAACTTTAACAGGAGAGACTCCCTCCGATTTCTCCAGAGTAGATCAAGACCTTCCTTTATTCTTCCTCAATTTTACACGCCCTTCCTTTCCTTTAAGAAGCATCAGCAGACGATGGAAATGACATTTCAGTCCCATTCTTAACACCACCGCTGCAATACTTACCTGTCCACAAACACCAGTGAGCCCGAGGGATACTAATGCTGTAGCCAAGATGGCAGCCCAGCGCCGCTTTCAGAATCAGGGTCATTGCCAAGGTTATTGCCAACAATGAGCTCCTCCTCTCACCACAGTGTTATGGTTTCTGAAACGTGAGACCCTAAGCTCTACTGGCCAAAGCATTGCAGCAGCGGAAAAGAAGCAGTTCCCCGGATTAGGGATGACAAATACCTGGTCCTTCTACTGGCACTTCTCGAATCAAACTCTGAGTTGGATGTTATTATATCCTCACTTTGCAGAGATGTTAAACAACTTGGCCTAACTCTCAGAGTGAGTTAGGAAGAAAAATTGGGATTAGAATCAGGTCTGAGTCACTACAAAACCCACATTATTTTCACCGTATAATACTGATGCCAATTTTCCATGCGAGCAGGCATCATAAAATGCAAAATGTGTTGTAAAGAAAATCTTTCCACATGTGAATTCAAACATTCTGGTGATGATATGATACTGGAAGAGCTGCCAGCTTTAGCAAATAAAAATACAGGACACTCAGTTGCATCTGAATTTCAGATGAGCAACAATCTTTTTGTTGTTTTTTAGTAGAAGTGTGTCGCAAATATTGCATGAGACACACTTATAGTAAAAATATTTGTCACGTATTGAATTTGGATGGCCATCCTGTATTCTTCCTGGCAACCCTACAAGTAGTCCATCTGTATCTTAATGCCTTGAGACTCTAGCTTCACTTTGCCATGACAAACTGAAAATGTCATCAAGGAAAGAAGAATCTATGTCTCCCCTGCATCATCACTGGTCCCCACTCCCTGGAGCAATGGGATTCCTCCTACGTATGACCATTTAAAACTGATGTTCCCAGATGTGCCCAGTGGAGCTTTTTAAACCAACTTTATCAAGGTATCATATATCATACATATATATGCATATATACACACATACCATATATATATATATACTCTATACACACACAGTAGAATGTATCCATTTAGGAGTGTGGGTCTATGAGTTTTGATGCATGTATGCATACATCTGTATAACCACCAAGATACAGAACGTTTTCATCACCCCAGACAGTTACCTTATATCCTTTGCAGTCAGTCCCCACACCCCAACCAGCCCCAGAAAACCACCGCTCTGCTTTCGTCACTATAGGTTAGTTTTACTTTCCCTTGGAGTCCATAGAGTGGAAGCAATAGAGTTGTACCATCGGTGCTGTTCTGTACCTGCTTTCTTTCGCTCAGCATAATGGTTTGAGATCCATCTCTATAGTTGCATCTATCAGTAGTTCCTCCCTATTGACTCTACTGAGTCATATCCCGTATACGGATTTACCATCATTGGTTTATCCATTTATCCACTGATGGACGTGGATTGTTCCCAAATTTGGCTAATTTAAGTAAAGTTACTATTAACATGTGGGCACAAGTCTTTGTACAGATGTATGATTTTATTTACCTTAGAAAAATATCTAGGGGTGAAATGGCTGGGTCCTACAGCAGGTGTATGTTTAACCTTTTAAGGACCTGTCTTGCTGTTTCTCGAG
This sequence comes from Phocoena phocoena, assembly GCF_963924675.1. Taxonomy (NCBI): domain Eukaryota; kingdom Metazoa; phylum Chordata; class Mammalia; order Artiodactyla; family Phocoenidae; genus Phocoena; species Phocoena phocoena. Next base: position 3,414,964 of record NC_089226.1, read on the forward strand.
TCGTTCTAGCATTTTGTATTTCCACCATCATGCCTGTTTGTGCCAGCTGCCCCACATCTTGGCTAACACCCGGTTATTGTGGTCAGTCTTTTAATATATCAGTCATTATAATAGGTGTGTAGTGATGTCTTACACTAGTTGCGCTTTACTTTTCCCTGAGGTCAACTGAGTTTTAAAACACCCAGAAAAATAAATTAAATGTTGGTTTCTCCACTCATTAAGCAATTTTTGAGCATCTATCCCTCTGGCAGGTATCATGCTACAGACACTGAGTTTAAAATGTCAAATAAGGGACATGAACCCTGCCAGACGTGAGGCTTATTTATAATCTAGTGAGGCAGACGTGAGGCAAAATATTTATACGTAGATAAATACATACCTACGAATGCTGATAATTATCATTAGGAAGAAATAATTCACGTGGAGAGAGGATAACAGAAACCACCCAACTGAGACCAGGAGGTGAGGGGTTAACCCTCTGGAAGAAGCACAGTGAATCAGCCTGGAGGGTGATTATGGGACGGGGTGGCAGTGAAGGTGAGGGCAGTGGAGGCGTCTTTCAGATGCAGGGAAAGATGAGGCAGATGGTCGAGCTGGATGTCTTTTCCTCAGGACTGAATGGAGGCCCCTGTGGCTGAGAACACTGCGAGGGGCCAGAGGTGAGGAGAGGGCAGTGTGAAGACGCTGCAGACCTGGGCGAGCCCGGAGGCCGGGGAGCTTTCCAGGGGCTGGAAAGCATTTAGGATCTCATCTGAAGTGGAGTGGAAATTCACTGCAGGGTGAATGGGAGTAACATAAGCTAATTCATGCTTTCAAACTCTCTTCCAGACTCCAGAGAGCAGAGGGATCTAAGTGAGGCTGGGGGTGAGATGTTGGTCAGTGGCTATTGCTGTAGTTCAAGCAGATGACGGAGGCATGGGCCGTGGTGGAGAGAGGGGAGATGTGGGAGTCCAAGATGAATTTTGGAGGTGAAATCAACAGGATCTAGTGATGACCCAGATGACAGGACTGTAGGAAAGGGAGGGTCAACAGGCCACTGGGTCTCTGCCTCGAGCAGGTAGGTTGGTGAGGTACCCTGTAGAGTTAGGAAGTCAGGGGGCAGAACAAGGAACCCTGCAGTTATTGCAGTAACTTGTATGGCAGCGAGCGAGGCTACAGGGAAGGAGGTGATAATCTTGTTACCAGAGTAACATTTTTCCTGACTGCAAAAATAAAGACAGTAAAAATACACGGGCACGTGGCAACGTGCCTGGGACTTCATGTAACGTCTTAGGGTCTCACTCTAACTAGACACTGTCTAACTGGGGAGACTCGGGGCTACCCCATGGATGTGCAGACTGCACCTGGTCCAGCTTGAACAACCACGTACAATAGCCCTGGACAACCTTGGCAATACCTAGTCTTGTGAATAGAAAAAAAAAAAAAAGATGTCTCTCAAAAGGAAAAGCAAGGCAGGTATTCTAAAAGACAACTTTAGAGAGAAATGGGAACATTAGGGTAATTGGTGCTTTTTCTCTGTCACATGTAAGCAGGCGCCTAATGGCTTGTCACCAGAGGTCTCCTAAGTGGGACCTTAAGTAAACACACCAAGGACCAAGTGCCCTGCTCTCCTTGGCTGGGCATCCATGGAGCCGCTCTTCTATGACAGAACACTGCCTAAACACAGCAGAAGACTCAGCCTCCACCTGTACAGCTGACAGGAGGAAGTCCAGTGGCCCTGCATGTAAAACCATGACAACGCATAAAATGATGACAACACAGGGGTATAAGTGCAGGAACAGCCCTGCGTCCCCCGGCCTAAGGTATCAAAGCAGGACCTCCATCGAATAAGCCAAATTCCTTCAATTGGAAAAAGGAAAAGAAAGCCTTCCCTGTAGCGTTAGCTCTGTATGTTTAATAATAATAACTTCCAGGCTCATTGCTACTTTTGGATGCTTGCTCTGTGCAGACACAGGGCTGAGCGCTTGGCGAGCTCTGTGCATTTACTCTTCAGGGCAGCCCTGGGAGGTGGGTGTTCCTGTCATTCCTCTATTAAGTGTTAGGAATCTGTGGCTTCATTTGCCCAGAATCACATTTTTAGGAAGTAGCCAAACGGGGGTTTAAACTCAGGTCCATGTGACTCAGAAGCCCTGTTCCTGATGACGATGGCTGTTGGCTGTCAACGTTGAATATATTCAGCACAGATTTTTTTTGCAGGGGGATGAGGTTGGCAGCATCTACTACATCTTCTCCAGCACCCACTGATGCTTCAATGGTTGACCTGATATAACCCAAAAAGGGTTTTAGGATTCTTGGATCTAAGTCTGAGGGCGTGGACTGCTCTGTGCCCTTTTTTTCTCCAGCCAGACCTAACAGGGGGCTGGCCACAGGGGCGGGCCCAAGAGCAAGGCCACACAGGCCCCTCAGATGTCAAGGACCCCAAGCTGCTGGAGAAGCACCTCTGCCTCCCCTGTGGCAGCACATAGCCTCACGCGGCCCCCAGGCTTTGTGTACAGAGCCCGGGTCTCCACGGGGAGCAGAGAGAGAGCTGGTGCCTGCCGCGCAGTCCCCTCCCATCTGTTCTGCAGGAGAGAGGGATTCTGAAAAAGCACATCAGATTAAATAAATTAAAAGAATCACACCCCCGTGGGAACACTCTCAAAACAGAAAGTCATTTGAACTGATGTACGATTCACTCACAGCCTCTCTCCTTATAGGAAATGAATACAATCAAAATCAAAATCACTCCTCACTCGGTGTAGTAAGAGGCAGTAGATGGCTAGGGAGCGAGGGAGGAGGAGAGTAGGTCACAGAAGCCACACTGTTTACAAAGCCATTAAGGAGAATGAATAGATCCAGTCTGGTCTCAAAAGGCAAAGAAATGTGAATGTTCACATATAAATAGAAAACGTTTAGAATGTTATTAATTCAAGGCAGAGTTCCATCCCCTGGATGATGGATGTCTGGGTGTCTGGGTGGCTGCAGTGACCCCTGCTGGTAGGAATCACTGACTGCTGCTCTGGTCCCTAATTTTCAAAACTTTCAGTGGTTCCAGGGACCAAGGGGGAAGACTACGTCCACGCTTACATATTACCTGGTCCACACCTTGGACATCCACCCCGGAACCCCGTCACACCGTGTGACCTGGAATGTATTCCAGTACCTCGCACATAGTAAGCCCTTAACAAAGCTGGCTGAGTGACTGTGTGACCAAACACACACAGCACTACTGTAAAATCGAGCATATTTGGCCCTTGGTACCTTAATCTTGTATGAAGAGTAGCATTTAAACCCCTTGAACCCCATCAATGGATTCTGCTAAGAAAGATGTGTCAGGTAAAACTAAAGTCACCGTGAGAGGTGACGGGTGCCATGGGGTGCCCTGTGACACAATGGTGACGGGGTGGCTGTGTCTTGGAGCAGGCACACCTGAGGTCACAGAACAATGAGGATCTTGCCAGATGAAGGAGGAGGGGGAAGGGAATTCCACGCAGGGGAACAGAGCATCAGGCAGGACAGGTGCACAGGGCTTTCAGGAAAGAGACGTGGTGCTGCTGGAAGTTCCAGTGGGAGGAAGGTCTGGTGGTGTCTGTGTCTGGGAGGCCATGTGATAAAGAGCCCTATTCATCCTGATGAAAAGCTTGAGATTATTCTATGGTCCATGGGGACCCCAGGAGGAGAGAGGGGTTACATTTAGGATTGATCTGGTTTTCTTGCACTTTACTTACATAGCTCTGTCGAGATTGCGGAAGACAGTTTCAGGGTTGAGAAGAGGCAGAAAGCTCCACCTCAAAGCTATTGCATTGAGTAGAAACACAAGAGAGACTTCACTGAGATGTCGGTATAGGAATAACAAGGAACAGACTGATAGGAAGAAGGCCTTGGAGGTATAATTTAAAGGTCTAGGCCAGGCCTGTCTGCTATACAGAAGGGAGGCCAGGATGTGGCTCAAACTGCAAGAAGGAACCCAGTAGATTGCCTCAAGGTAGTGGAGTAGAAGGACGTGCTCTCACTCCCTCTGTAAGAGCACCGGAATCACAACTAACTGCAGAACAGTCATCGACAGGAAGACACTGGAACTCACCAAAAAAGATGCCCCACATCCAGAGACAAAGGAGAAGCCACAGTGAGGCGGGAGGAGGGGCGCAATCACAGTAAAATCAAATCCCATAACCACTGGGTAGTTGAGTCACAAACTGGAGAACACTTATACCACAGAAGTCCACCCACTGGAGTGAAGGTTCTGACCCCCACGTCAGGCTTCCCAAGCTGGGGGTCTGGCAACAGGAGGAGGAATTCCCAGAGAATCAGACTTTGAAGGCTAGCAGGATTTGATTGCAGGACTTTGACAAGACTGGGGGAAACAGACACTCCACTCTTGGAGGGCACACACGAAGTAGCGTGTGCATCGGGACCCAGGGGAAGGAACAGTGACCGCATAGGAGACTGAACCAGACCTACCTGCTACTGTTGAAGGGTCTCCTGCAGAGGCGGGGGGTGGCTGTGGCTCACCCTGGGGACAAGGACACTGGCAGCAGAGGTTCTGGGAAGTACTCCTTGGCGTGAGCCCTCCCAGAGTCTGCCATTAGCCCCACCACAGAGCCTGTAGGCTCCAGTGCTGGGTCACCTTAGGCCAAACAACCAACAGGGAGGGAACTCAGCCCCATCCATCAGCAAACAAGTGGATTAAAGTTTTACTGAGCTCTGCTCAGCAGAGCAACACCCAGCTCTACCCACCACCAGTCCCTCCTATCAGGAAGCTTGCACAGGCCTCTTAGATAGCTTCATCCACCAGAGGGCAGACGGCAGAAGCAAGGAGAACTACAATCCTGCAGCCTGTGGAACAAAAACCACATTCACAGAAAGATAGACAAGATGAAAAGGCAGAGGGCTATGTACCAGATGCAGGAACAAGATAAAACCCCAGATAAACAACTAAATGAAATGGAGATAGGCAATCTTACAGAAAAAGAATTCAGAATAATGATAGTGAAGATGATCCAGGACCTTGGAAAAAGAATGGAGACAAAGATTGAAAAGAGGCAAGAAATGTTTAACAAAGATCTAGAAGAATTAAAGAACAAACACACAGAGATGAAGAATACAATAACTGAAATGAAAAATACACTAGAAGGAATCAATAGCAGAATAACTGATGCAGAAGAATGGATAAGTGACCTGGGGGAATCAGACTTCCTGACTTCAGACTATACTATAAAGCTACAATAATCAAGACAGTATGGTACTGGCACAAAAACAGAAATATAGATCAATGGAACAGGATAGAAAGCCCAGAGATAAACCATACACATATGGTCAACTTACCTTTGATAAAGGAGGCAAGAATATACAATGGAGAAAAGACAGCCTCTTCAATAAGTTGTGCTGGGAAAACTGGACAGGTACGTATAAAAGAATGAAATTAGAACACTCCCTAACACCATACACAAAAATAAACTCAAAATGGATTAAAGACCTAAATGTAAGGCCCGACACTATAAGACTCTTAGAGGAAAACATAGGCAGAACACTCTATGACATAAATCACAGCAAGATCCTTTTTGACCCACCTCCTAGAGAAATGGAAATAAAAACAAAAATGAACATAGGGGACCTAATGAAACTTAAAAGCTTTTGCACAGCAAAGGAAACTATAAACAAGATGAGGCAACATCCCTCAGAATGGGAGAAAATATTTGCATACAAAGCAACTGACAAAGGATTAATCTCCAAAATATACAAGCAACTCATGCAGCTCAATATCAAAAAAACAAACAACCCAATCCAAAAATGGGCAGAAGACCTAAATAGACATTTCCCCAAAGAAGATATACAGACAGCCAACAAACCCATGAAAGGATGCTCAACACCACTAATCACTAGAGAAACGCAAATCAAAACTACCATGAGGTATCACCTCCCACCAGTCAGAATGGCCATCATCAAAAAATCTACAAACAGTAAGTGCTGAAGACTGTGTGGAGAAAAGGGTACCCTCTTGCACTGTTGGTGGGAATGTAAATTGATACAGCCACTATGGAGAACAGTAGGGAGGTTCCTTAAAAAACTAAAAATAGAACTACCATATGACCCAGCAATCCCACTACTGGGCATATACCCTGAGAAAACCATAATTCAAAAACAGTCATGTACCACAATGTTCATTGCAGCTGTATTTACAATAGCCAGGACATGGAAGCAGCCTAAGTGTCCATCGACAGCTGAATGGATACAGAAAATGTGGCCCATATATACAGTGGAATATTACTCAGCCATAAAAAGAAACAAAATTGAGTTATTCGGGAGAGGGAGGGTGGGCGAGAGACACAAGAGGGAGCAGATATGGAGATATATGTACATGTATAGCTGATTCACTTTGTTATACAGCAGAAACTAACACAACAATGTAAAGCCATTATACTCCAATAAAGATGTGAAAAAAATGCTGTATAAAATAAATAAATAAATAAATAAACAAGTAAATAAATAAATAAATAACATTAAAATTTTTTTAATTAAAAAAGAAGGAACCCTGAAGGCGGCACAGGTCTGCAGGGGAAATTCAGAAAAGATGCTCTAGTTGGGTGCTTTAAGTTACCCAGCTGACATCTTGACGTCAGAGTTTTAAGCTCATAGGAGTTGCGGCTGCAGTAATAGTTTTGGGAATTGTGAGTTTACAGATTGCGGTAGGAAAAAGTACATTTTTCATCTGTGCCTCAGTTTCCCTCTGGTGTATTTACATAAAAAGGAAACTGTTCCTAAGGGGAGCAGTGACTTCTAAGAAATGTTTATAACAATCATCTTACATTTGTATAACGTTTTACAAAGAAGTAGGTTACCTTATTTTTTTTTTTTCCCTTACACAACCCTACAGGTAAAATATTTTTACCCCAATTTTACAGGTACTAAAATTGAGCGTCTAAGATGAGGTGACTTGGATAAAAATACTACAGCACATCTATGACTTAGTAGGGATTTAATCTCTAGTCTTCTGTTTCTTTTCTATATGTGTCATTGAGTTTTTGTTGCAATAATTTGTTAACTTCATTGTTATCTTTTTTTTTTCCTTGATGGTACAGTAGACTTATGAAGGATGACACTGATTCTCAAAGTTTTATAAGAACACTAAGTATCTGAAGCAGGAAAAAAAAAATAAAAGCAATGTCCCATCATTTATAACACTCTGAGCTCCTTGGAAGACAAAGGGTATTTAAATGCATAGGCTTACTAATGTCTCTGCAAACTCATAGCTCTATTCATCTGAGCACAACCTGAAACTGCAAATCGACAGGAGACAGACAACATGCTTAATGCTTATCTTGATGTGGAAAATTATGTTGTAAAGATCAAGAAAGGCAAACTTAGACCCCGGGTGCATAGCAAGGAAAGGAATTCCCGAGCAGCTGCCTTCTTTCCCTTTGCAGCCTCCTCCTTTCCTGTCTGTGAGACTTCCACCACACCGATTTGGCTACATAAGTCAAGGCAGAGCTCCTCGTTGGGCAATGTTTCACTTTTCCGGGGTTGGAGAAGAGCAGCACATGTCCCAGTCCCACCAGCAGGCAGGAAATTACCCAACCAGCTCTGCACACAACTGCCGGCCCCAGTGGTTGCCACAGAGAAATGAACTACATCTCACCAAACCTGAAAGTCACCTTCGGAGGGAAGATGTTTTCCTGCTCTCCACCATATCTACTTACCCGTCCTTCTCATTATCCATAGGAGCAGGAGGGTATAAAGACTCCCCAAGAGGGCAAATGGAACATCCCCTGGTGGGTGATGACACGGGCTGGGGGGCTGGAATCATCTGGGTCCCCTCTCAGTGCCCTGTCCTCTGCCCTGGACCACCCAGCAGCCCAGGTGAAAGAGGGGTACCAGTTAGAGAGGGAGCATATTCCCTTGAAATGCTTCCTTTGGTGAAATTAAAAGAAAAAAATTAAACAGGGTTTCTTACGCCCAATGAGAGGGATTTATTTCAGTGCTAAAACCTCACTTATGCTCTGTCAGGATGTGAGGTTCCCCAAGAGTGAACCACAGCAGAGGAGGACGCAGTGATGGAGCCCGAGGCATTGTTAAACCAGGGAGAAGGCTCTGCTCCTAGCAAAAATGGTGGTTCCCGGAGCATCAATCATATTTGCACAGGGCGTTTATGCCTTCCGATGCCTTCACAGTTATTGTACCACGTTGTCCTCCTCCTGGAAGGTGGAAGGTAGCTTTAATAACCCTCCCAATTTGAAAGATGAGGGGAAGAGCCCTTTCCCTGGCCTGGCCCAGGTTCCTAATGGGGCTTCCCAGCTCCCACTGCAGGACACAGACACTCCGGTCTCTTGAGGAGTCCTGCACAGCCCACAGGGACAGCTCCAGGAAACAGCCCCAGCGATAGGAGCAGTCAGCATTTTCACCCAAGGCTCTAACTCCACAGAGTGGTATCTGGGAGCCCCATCAATTAGTAAGTCATCACAACCCCAGCGAAAGTCCCTGCTGCGTGTGCCAGGGTTTGTTGAAAGAACATCACCCCTTTATAAATGCCAGAGACGGCTTCCGCTGAATCCTCTTTGGGGGACCGTGTCATTGGGCAGTGCTTGCATTTGCCCTGGAGATGAACACACGTGCAGCCACTAGCCCCGATGGCCTAATATTTAGTGAGTCTCCAGTGACCCGGGCATGACACGCGGCGGGGCTGACGCACCATTGCAGTGTGATGATGTCAGCGGGACATGCAGTAACCAGGGGCTGAACGTCCCTGGGGCTAAAGGAAGTCCAGCCAGTCCCCTAGTCTATTCCTGTGTCTTGAAGACGTTGGGCCTGAGGGCAAGCACCCTATGCTTATTTACCAAAATTGTTTCAGAGTCCAGAAAGCACCACAATTAGGAAATTCTTGACTTTTTAACATTTTAACATCATCTAATCCATATCCAGTTCCTTAATAGACTTCTCTGTTCCTCTTACCTTCTCTGGGCAGGTTTTCTGCAGATGGCTGGAAGAGGATATTGCCAGCAATGTCTGAAATTGGGAGGTTTTTCTCCCGGGACACTCACTTTGCATCTAATGGCAGTCATTCCTTTTACGTTTTTATTAACTTGAGGGGGAAGGAGTGGATTTGCATGTTCTGTATTACACACAGTAGTAATCTCTGTACAAATGTTAGATGGAAAAAAAACCCACTTTTTGGTAGATTTGCTGAAATATTATAAACTCACAAGAATAAAGTCAATTATTTAGCCCCTTTAGAGTCTAGATTGCAATTTATTTGTATGGAATTTAATAATACTTAGCACTTTATGTATCTAAAGTACTTTACAAATATTAACATACTAGTCCTCTTATCGGTCCTTAAAGTTAGGAATAATTACCACTGGTTCAAAGATGGGGAAATCAGGAAAGCTTAAAAAGTCTTCCTTCAAGTTACAGAGAAAGTCAATTAAGTCCAAACATAGGAAGCAGAATAGGACTCGCTTCTCAAAAATGGGCTAAGTTTGGAACATCAAGAGCTTCTAGTATAAAAAGACATTTCGGTTTCATCCTGAGAACCAATCAAATGCTGGCAGGTTATCAAAGTCAGAAGATACCTTGAGGAAAATAGAAATGACCACCAAGGCTATATTTGGTTTGGGTGCAGGAAATGAACAGACTAGATGGTATCTAAGAACTGGGGATTGTCCTGGATATGACAGCACTGCCCTGAGTTGAAAACTCTAAGTAAAATTCTATTTTATCTGTTTCATGCTGAAGAGTGTACACATTTTCAGAAAAATAAGAACATCTAATTCCACTGTTTCACATGACTTCCCATGCTTATTGCTTTTTGCCTGTTTTTCTTGAGATGTGGAAATAACGCTCAAAGGGACAGTGGCTTGCAAGTACATTTGGGAAGTGGGATGTCCTCACTCTTCCGGAGATACCTTTATTGTGGTCAAGCACTTAGTAGGGACACTGCATTTGGCAGCTAAGGTTCATTGAATTCATGATCCTGAATGCATTTAAAATCCACATAGCAAATTACCCCTCTGAGGAAGAGTACTAAGAAGATCCTAGCGTTATATTTTGTTTGGTTTTATTTTGTTTCGCAGTTTGTACAGAAACTTGCCATATCTGGTTTCTAGAAAACAGGGTGATGATTTTTTTAAAGGAAATTTTGCAAATGTAAATCCCATAATACATTTTATCTTCACTTCCATTCTATCTCTGCAAAATTATTTCTTAAATTATTACCAGACACCAGAAATGGATCTATCCTAACCAAGAATTATAATTTTTAAAATGTGAAAAAAAAAAACCCAATGTTAACAGTAGCCAGTGAAACACACAATTAGGAAAAGTTAATAATAAAAAGAAACAACTTGTTAAGACTTGTACATGTACCCAGGCCTGCATGGTTACCACCAAGTCTCAGCTCTTGTGGAAACAACTGTACACTTCATGAGCAGGGGAAGAAAGACAGAGATGATTTTTCTGAAATCCCTTCTTGGAATAATTGAACAATCAAGCATAAAGACCTCAGATGGTTCGTATAAATGCATAAACAGTTGAAAAAAGTGCAGTTGAATCTATCAGCCTCTCGTGTCACACTTCAGAGATGCCTCTTCACAGATTTCTTCAGAGACAGTCAGCACTAAGGCGTTCAACTCATACAAATTTAATTTGTGCACTTGCTGGATCGTTGCTATGAAAAACAAACTATTATTTCACTTCCGTGTTCTCACCCTTCACCTAGATTCTATTCTACTTGAATACATGGCTTTTTTTTGTCTGTTTCTCCCAGAGCAATCAATTCTACTTAACATTGGTTTTTACCTGACCAGCTTGTTTACGAGGACTTCTCCTACTCTTAGTTGAAAGAAATTAAAAGAAAAGAAATAACTTCTGCTCCTCCTATCATATATTTCACTCAGAGCTCACAACATCTTTAAACTGACATAACTGCCCATTTATCTAATATTGGAAACTCCTTCGCTAAAACCACAGTTTCTACGTAATACACATAGGTTTTTTCTCCAGCCACAATGCAGATTACAGATACCAAAAAGAGACTCGTGTGCCCTTTAGCTGTATTGGCGCTTTCTTTTAAAAAGGAACAAAAACCATTTACATGGTGTTTTTTTCAATATAAATAGTTGAACTCAAGGATCACAAAAGGAATAAATCTAAGCACAACCAATGAAGTAAAAATGTCACTTATACAATGAGGTAACATATTATTTAGAAATATTTTCCAAAGGCCACAACAAATTTTGCCCAGAACTCACACATCTTGAGTTTCTTTATTAAATATATGGTATTCAATGACTATAGAGTCCTGTTTTCTTATTTCATTAGATAATTCACAAATTATGCAAAATATAGGCCATCATGTATTCATTCATTTACTCATATTCTCCTTTTCTTTGAGTTTCTTCTTTAGTCTCACCTTTCAACTACCTTGTTTATTTGAAATTCCACTTGCAAGCAGTTGTTTATAATATTGAAATATTACATTAGCACAAATATATTTTACTTCCTAATTATGTTTCCATCAGAGAGTCCGTAGTCATGTCAGTGAATGAAGAAGGCTAGTCAGTTTTTAGGAAAAAGTCCCAGTTGCCAAAGATGATCAGAAAAACAGAGTGTTTTTCTGTGGCTCTGACACACTTGAAACGGGGGATCTGTATCACCAGTGGAACTCAGTCATTTCTCAGCACTCAGTCACCCGGGTCAGGGGATGCAGAGTCACGCCCACAGGTGAATGCAGAGGGCAGGCTCTCACCTGTGGTCCACCTGCCTCCTCTCCACCCAGGCCTCCCCTTCTCTGGGGACACTGTCTCCCTGGACTCTGGCGTGCTCGCCAGGTTGCGTGCAACATCCTGTCTCTTAAAGGTCACTGACACGATCAAAGATGACCACACTTCCCTTGTGACAATGACACTGTGCCAAGCCTAGCCTGCCCTCAGTTCCAGCTGCCACATTCAGGGTCAATAAACTATTATTGTAACTGCTTTTCATAGCCCACTGACTCGAAAATGACTGCCTGCAGCTCTGTTTTACTGCATGGAGGAAAGAGAGGGAGAAAGAGAGAGAGAATCGTGGATTAAAGGAAGGAAACTCCGGGCTTCCCTGGTGGCGCAGTGGTTGAGAGTCCGCCTGCCGATGCAGGGGACACGGGTTCGTGCCCCGGTCCGGGAGGATCCCACATGCCGCGGGGCGGCTGGGCCCGTGAGCTGGGCGCGTGAGCCTGTGCTCCGCAGCGGGAGAGGCCACAGAGGTGAGAGGCCTGCGTACCACAAAAAAAATAAAAAAAATAAAAATAATGGCCGCTTACTAGGAAAGAGGGGTATATTCGTGGACTGTTCATTATGTCAGGCACTGGCCACCTTCGGATTCTCGGGTACATGATATTGTTTAATCCCCACGATGCCCTTTGAGACAGGCAAGAATTATTTTCCTTGTTTCACAGATGTGGGAATGGAGGCGTACAGACTTAGCAGCTTTCCTGGAGACCTGGAGGTGTCATTGGTGGGGCTGAGATTTGGACACTTACTCTGTAGCCCTGTGAGGGAGCTATCACTCTGCTCTCCTAAAGAAGGAAACTTGAGTCAGTGAAGAAAGCCGCTGACTCAGCATTCTGCCAGGAGCATGTCAGAGGGAAGCTTCAAACCCAGGCTTGACTCCTAAACCATCGATTCTTCCATTAAACCAAGCTGTCAGATAATTGCACTCCTGGGTCTCAGGGCTGAGCATTTAGCTCCCTCCTCATTACCAGTGTTTCCCCTTCATTTGTGCCCCTCACTCGGGGTTTTTGCAGGGTCTTCACCTTCGGCCGGCTGCTGGGTGTGTGTCCGTATCTGAGGACTGAAGAGAAGCCAGAACCTCAGGCAGCCTTGGGCAACTTCAGTGTCTTGTCTGGGACTTATTGCGACATTGTGATGGTCCCCCTTTCCTGGGAGGGGAGCAAACACTGCAACTAGAAGCAGGGATCCTCATGTGACAGCAGTGCCTCCCCACCCTGGACTGGGAAGCATAGGACAGGGTCCAGCACAGGGTGTTTCTCAGTTACGTGGCGCTGAGCTTGCCAGGTTCTGGAAGCTTCTGCAGGCACTGGAAAGGACAGGGGGAGAGGCACAGGCAGGCATACTGCGATCAGCGAGTGATGGTGAGACGTTATAAGGCAGCGTAGACACAAAATCCTTTCCCTCAGTGTTGAAAGAGTACTGATGTAATAAAGACAGTTAATTATCCCTGCAGCTTTCCATGGGAGACATTGTCGTTCCCCCTTTTTCGGTTGGGAAAATAAAGTTCCAAGAGGCTGAGTAACTTGCCTGTGATAGTAGCAAGTGGTGAGTTTGGGATACAAACCTTAAATTGCTTGATTCCAAAACCCATCTTTTTTGTTTATTCCATTCTGACAGTGAGCCTCTTTGACTTATCAAAAGCCGTCCAACCCTGTTAATATTGATTCCTTTGAAAACAATGATGGTGGTAGGGGTGTGAGAAAGAACTTTTCCTCCTGAGAGGCACTGAAGCTCAATCATCTTTAAAATGTTGCTGTGAGTGTGGCCGGGGGAGGGCCTGGTACCTCACCTGGCAGGTGGAAAACCCAGATCAATAGCCACTCTGGGCCAGTGACACAGCTTCAGGGATCAGAGCCCACATCCCTTGGCCCCCAGTTCAATCTGAGAGAACAAATCATCTCATTCTTGAGCTTTGGCTCATTTGATGGGAGCCGTCCACACCTCCTGAGATGACTTTCTAATGTATAAAGTATGTCCGAGCAACCCCCTCTCCACACACAAATCATGTGGACCCAACATATTACGGGGAAATTGGGGGAATGCTAGTCACATTTGTGAATAAATAGTTTGTATCCATCTTACAGGTGTCAGAACCAAGTAGGTGTCTCTGGGTAGTGATGCATAGCTTATTGGCAAAGAGTGGATGTCTGCCTGAGGACCATAGATCTTGGTGTCTAATTATACCAAAGAGTGGTGCAGCTACGTATACGAAAGCAAGTTAGAATGAGTTGTGGCAGTTGGGATATGAAGAGAAGCCATGGTTTTCCTGGAAATTCCTCTAGAATTCACAATACTGACTACAGCATAAAAGCCACTTCCCTTTCAGTACCCTGGAAAATTTCTCATTGGTTCTGCCCTAGTTCACAAGTTCTTACCTTGATTAATTCACAGTGACCATTTTTAGCAGGTGAACACGGGCTTCTGGAAGGCAGGGTGGTAATGGGAAGTGTGTAGAGACCACGGGATATGTGTCAAAGCCTTCTTGTTGATGACATCTCGAAGCACAAGAGATGTTGGTTGTAGTGCTTGCAACCTACAGGCCAAAGAGCACCTTCATCGCCACCACCCTTCACCCTCACGCTGTGGCCGGAGACCTGAGCCCTGGGTCCATCTGCATTTGTCTGGATCGGATATGTCCATCCAGAAAAGGAATTTGAGGAGAGGGACCTGGGAATGAGGGATAACCCAGCCCATGCATTGCCATCCCCTTGTGCCACTGCCAATGAAACCCACTGCTGTTGCTAATCCTGGCAGCCTCAGGACCGCAGAGAGGGGAAAAAAGCCCCGAAGATGAGGAAGCCAGTTTGATCTACAGTGTAATTACAGCTGTGCTGTGAGACAATACAAATGTGGCCCCGTGCAGGCATATTTCTTCTTGTCCAGAAATTAACTTTCATATCAAAAAGTAAACCATTTGACTCCTAAAACTGAATTGGACAAGGGAGAGAAAATGCCGAGGATGGGAACCCGGGGTCTGGGGTGTCAGCCTCGTACTGGGCATTAATATTTCCGACAGAGTTTGAGAAGAATGGGAACTCCCCCGATACCTCCCTGCCTCACTCGAGGGCAAAAACCGAGAATAAGATTCTAAATGGAAGATATTTGTGGAAGCAAGGGGAGGGGAGGGGAAGGAGGTGCATAAAGGAGAAAGAGAAAGGGGAAAGGGAGCAGAGAGCACAGACATCATAAAACCAGATCTATTCATCTTCCCCCAGGATCAGGAAGGGAGAAGGAAAATGATGTTTGATGCTCTTTTCTGAGTTCTGGAGGGCAAATGAAATAAAAAAATAAGAAAATGCTGAAAGATCAACAGTTTATACCAGATAAAAATAGAGGCGCAGTAAAACAAACAGCATGAATGGTTCCTCTTCTACGGAGAAGTGGTGCGGAACAAGTGTGCTCATTGAACTTCAGAACAGAGGTTCTCCTGGATGTGGGTCGTTTGTGGTCAGACTGGGGTGGGTCCTAAGGCTAAGATGAAGGGATGCAATCCCCCAGTCCCGCTCCTGCGCTATGCCCCTCCCCTGCCAACTCACTTAGAATCCTCCCAACCACCGTGCCTTTTCTTAGTCCTGATTGCACTGAGTGGGTGCGGCTGATCTCACGTGCCCAATTGTCCCCTTTTAAGTGAGCTGCCATCTTTAAGGGGATGCCTTACCCAATGCCAGATACATCAGAACCCAGTGAGTGTCCATTCCCCCCTCCCCTTGACACCATTAGCCTGACAGCTTGATATCCAGAAGAAGCAGCTTTCTAAATACTAAAGCTATAGCACTCTCATGCATTTGAAAGAGCCGATGTGATCTGAAGCTCCCCGAGGAGAGTTATTATGTGCAGGGATCTTGCAATGGCACTGCTCCCCATATAAGAATAATGGCTTATTTATAAAGTAAACACATGCCTCAATAAAACGTGAGAATGTGAGGGAGCAACACTAAATTCTCAGCTAAGATGGACAAACCTACCTCCTTCCAGGACAGAAGCAGGGATGGCAATTCTCTCCTCCCTCATCCTCTTCCTCCCGCTTCCCTCCTCTCCTGTGCAACCCTAAGAGAAGCCAGGGGAGTTTTCACACTACTTTAACAAACTTGAGTTAAGCTGATCATCTACCACTTTCTCTCTCCTTTGTTGTGTCCTGGGCTGCCTTGCCAGGGGGTGAGCAGTTTTCAGCAGATATCTCTGGGAGCTGACAGAATACCATCTCCCCATCATCTCCAACTGATAAAGTGTCAAATGAGATGGAACAGAAAGTGAGATCCATTTGAGTAGCTGCCAACACTGGGCTGACTGGTGGGAGGAGGAGAGAGGGAGGAGGTGGTGGGCGGGGCTTCCCTGCCCCTCCCCACGGGTGCCTCAGTGCTTTGTTTTTGTTTTTTTTTAAACATCTTTATAAGAGTATAATTGCTTTACAATGGTGTGTTAGTTTCTGCTTTATAACAAAGTGAATCAGTTATACATATACATATGTTCCCATATCTCTTCCCTCTTGCGTCTCCCTCCCTCCCACCCTCCCTATCCCACCCCTCTAGGGAGTCACAAAGCACTGAGCTGATCTCCCTGTGCTATGCGGCTGCTTCCCACTAGCTAGCTATTTTACGTTTGGTAGTGTATACATGTCCATGCCACTCTCTCAGTTTGTCACAGCCTACCCTTCCCCCTCCCCATATCCTCAAGTCCATTCTCTAGTAGGTCTGTGTCCTTATTCCCATCTTACCCCTAGGTTCTTCATGACCTTTTTTTTTTCCTTAGATTCCATATTTATGTGTTAGCATACGGTGTTTGTCTTTCTCTTTCTGACTTACTTCACTCTGTATGACAGTCTCTAGGTCCATCCACCTCACTACAAATAACTCAATTTCGTTTCTGTTTATGGCTAAGTAATATTCCATTGTATGTATGTGCCACATCTTCTTTATCCATTCATCCGATGATGGACACTTAGGTTGCCTCCATCTCCGGGCTGTTGTAAACAGGGCTGCAGTGAACATTGTGCAGAGTTTGTGTTGATGGACACTGAGGTTGCCTCCATCTCTGGCTGCTGTAAACAGGGCTGCAGTGAACATTTAGCAGAGTTTGTGTTGATGGACCATTGGGTTGCCTCCATCTCCGGGCTGTTGGAAGCAGAGCCGCAGTGAACATTGTGCAGAGTTTGTGTCTCAGGCAGATGGTGCCACTTGCAGAGCTGCCTAGAGGATTGCATCTGCTGAGGACTTTTGAACCTGTGGGCAGTAGCATAGAGATGGCAGACAGGTGGAGGACAGGTAAAGGTGTGTGAATCTGTAAAGGAGAGATGTAACTATTTCCATGGCATGTTGGATACAAAGTAGCTTCAGTAACGTGGAAATAACTCGTTAGGCATCTAGGACTGGCTCTACAGGGGTCTAGATTTCCAGCATCCATTGAGGCATCTGACCTAGGAGAAGTCACCTTTCCTAGATCTTTGAAAGAGTGGGAATACTGTCAGAGCTGGGAGGGACAGCTTGCCCAATGTCCCCCTGTTTTTCTTTTATGTGAGAAAACTGAGACATAGGGAAGTGGAATTCATGGAGGATTCTACTGCTTTGAGTGTTTACACAGAATGGCTCAACCATACCCAAGGCTATTTATGTCTTGAATGGAAAACTAAGGAGTGGCCAAGGTCTCCAACTCCCACTCCAGTACTCTTTCGCCAACACGTGCATGGCCTGGCAATGTTCATCTCTGTCATAAAATTAACAGAAGGAGCAACCGAGTTACGGAACACAGAAGCACTCAAAGAAACTGTCAAGCGTCGGGTAAACACAGGCCACAACTGAGGGTTGATTAAAGGTAAAACTCGGACTGTAGCTTTTGTTCAAAGCCAAACACCTTGCCAAGGGATACGTAAAACAGAACTTGCCTATTCCAGCTGTTTATTCTTTTCCTCTTGATTTTGTTTCAGACAGTAAATTGTCATCCCCTCTGACTTTTACTACCCATGTGCGTCATCACAATGACTGTTGTGTTGCTATCGTATAAGTTTCGTTTAGAAACAGCTTTCTAAACAGCTTTTCCCTGGCTTTTCTCATGAGTTGTACACCTGGGAATTATATCCATTTCTCGGATGGAGAAACTGAGAGTCCAAACCGACAAAGGTGCATAGAACACGGCGGGTGGGGAATGAAGTGTGACATTTCCCTTAAGCCCTGCAAAGCATTCACAGGACCTGGAGAGCTGTGAGGAGTGCCTGGGAGCCTGGCCAGCGTCTAGCCACAGGGGAAACACTCCTCAGTGTGGTTCTCATAATCAAAGAGTTGTCTTTCCTTTTCTCGATATCTTTCCCCCCTTGCAGCATGTTTTTGGCAGGATCAGCTAAATAAGTGTTATACAATCTAGTACCTCTTGAGACCTCAGTGGCAAAAAGGCTACTGAGTAAGAAGGAGAGAATTTTCGAGCTCTCAGGGAGGATTCTGTCACCTACTCCGAGCTGATGCTATTAGCACCTGTCACAGGGAAGTTAGCCTCTTGGTTGTGTGTTCTTGGCTCTCTCAGTTTTTGTCATCTCATTTCTATTGTTCTTGGTGTTATTTTAATTATTCTTCATTCTTATTATTGGATTTTAATTTTCTGAACAGCCCCTGGGTGATGGTGGAGAAATAATAAAAAGAGGTAAAATAATAATTATTGTGAGTCGTGGCACAAGGGATATTGTGCTCCTGGTCATACAGATATTGTTACTGGATTATTAATAATGATACTAGTCGTGGCAATAATGAAAGTAGTACTAGAAGCTCAGAGCACGTTAGAGAAATATTAACTTCTGCACACTTGCACATCTTGGGGTAGAGCAAAGGGGAGGAGTCTTGGTATTAACAGTGTCTCTACCCTAAAGTAAGAGAAGACAGGGCAACACAGGAAAGGAAGAGCTGGGAGTCCCTGACACGAACAGTGCAAGGAGGGACAAGACTAAAGATTCTTGACTCTGTGTCCTACGACTGATGACTCCTTTAGCGTGGGGTCGTGTCTCATTCACTTCTGGGTCCCTCTAGCACACTAGCAAACACGTATTTAGCCCACAATTTATGCTTGCTGGAAGGATGGAAGGAAGGGAGGCGGGAAGAAGGAAGGAAGGACTCACTAAAGTAGAAAGGTATCAGTCAAAGTCAGAAAGGAACAAGGGGGAGGTGCTGGATCCATAGCTGGGCTTTATCAAATATTCCAACTGCATTACGGTGGTGATTCAGCCCCTCCAAAACCAGGCTTATTTCCAGAGTGACTGTTGAAAGGACAAGTCAGCTTCCAAGCTGGGGGATGAGCTGGTAGAATGACAGATGGGAAATCACTGACTAACAGGTTTGTGCCCATCTTCCCATGTCTCCCTCCCTGTACTGCCCCTGTGTGGGTCCTTTGTTGTCAGGTGTCTATGTTGGGCAGGAGTCGCCACCCGTCGCTATTTTAAATACAGGTTGTCAATCAGTTATTCCAAAAAACTGTCTATTGATGGAGACAAAAAATTATGAACAATGATGTTTTTTATAACATTATTCATAATACCAGATAATTGGGAATTATCTTAATGGTCAACAGTATGAGGATGTTACATAAATTATGGCCAAATGATATGATAGATTATTACGCAGCTATTAAAAGAGTACTTTTAAAGGCAGGGAAAATATGATGATGTTAAATGGGTAACAAAGCCAGCAAAGAAAACCTAGAGGGCAAGGTGCTGGCTAGTGGAGCAAAAGGAAAGAGGAAGTTGGATTAGTAGATTCTAACGTACCTTGAATGCCATGCTATAGGGATTTGGACTTAACTCATGGAGATGTGGAAGCAGCAGAATTTCTTTGTAAAAGAATAACATAGCTGTCATTTTTCATTAAAGCAAGGCTTCAATATTTGGTTAATAATTATATTCATCATGCTAATGCTGTAAATTAATAAATGATCATCACCGTAGTAATGTTAATGTAAAGCATTATATCAACAGAATCAATCAAAAAAGAAATCAAAACATATAATTAGGGACAAATGACTAAAGCACATGAGACTTTAACTTTCCCGGGTATATTTTATTTTGCAGGATGTAATGGTAATGGATATTATTAATTGATTTGATTCTTCTCAGAGGGTGCAGCTCTTTAATAAAAATGAAAATTATAGCTCATTTGTTTCTCCCACTCGACTTTCTATAACACATCAGTGTTTTAATGTTAGTACGTTCTTTATAAAATTGACATGTGATTCATCATCATGTAATGATATGTATGTAATTACGGTAGTATGGCCCTTGTTTCATATGGGAGTATACGTAAAATAATATTTGAAAGGTAAGAAACGCATATGGAAAAATATACGTTATCTACAGACCTGGACCATGAATCCTGGCAAAAGAAAAAGCGTCCACACAAATAGACATCATACACGAACACATCAACCTAAGATGCAAACAGCACGGAAGACTACAGCACCAGGCTGGAGATTATGAGACTTTGTGTGACAAAAAGACCCGTGAAAATCAAAAGCGGCAGGGGCGGGGGCGGCAGGGGGATTTGATCACAATTGCCTTAAAATTTCCACTAAGGCAATCTCACAGTGAGAAAGTCAGTGCTCAGTTTGACATGGCCGGCTCTGTGTTTAAGGAGAACAAGTGTGATGACACTGGAAAGAGAAAAGGAACAGGGCAGTGGAGGGTGAACGGCAGAGCCACGGAGACGGTGAGGGCCTGAGTGAAGGTACGGCAGCCGGAACAGGGAACCGAAGAGGTGACGGAGCTGGAGACTGTGACACCATGAAGAGGAAAAGGTAGCCAGTTAGATACGAGTGAGGATGAGGAGAGAAGTGGGTATTTATAAAGACTCAGAAGTTTCCAGCTTGGACATTTGGGTGAAAAAATAACCAGCTGGGCCAATAAATAACAAAACGCACGATGGATTTTTGTAGTTTCTATTGTACTGAGAACTTGCTGTAGCTTTTCTCATTAATTCTCATGACAGCCCTATGAAACAGGTTCCTTAATTATCTTCACTTTACAGAAGAATAAAGCAGAGGCCCAGAATGTTTACATAAAATATGCCTAAAATCGCCCAATTAAGAAGTGGCCGAGATAGTGGAATTGGAAAGTGCGTGCCTTTTCCAGACCTTTATGTTACACCACACACAGTAGGACATCAGACGGACAAGCATATGTACAGACAGAGGCACTTGCTGGGGTGGCGGGCGAGGGGATTGTGCAGAGGGATCACAAAAGCACAGAACAGATACCAGCAACCACCAGCACGCACAGCCCAAGAAACGTTTTGCAGAGAAGAGCAATTCTCCACCGCTGAGGCTGTGTGGGTCTGGCCCTCGCCTCTGTAAATACATTTCGGTGAATTCAGTCATGAGGTCCAGCCAGCCAGCTGCCTGCCCGCGGGTGAATTTCTTTAAGGAATCTTGGCAGCCTACGTTCAGGGCCAATTCTGTTATGATTGCTTCCACTAAATCAGGAAGAAAATTGAAAAGATTGACATACACACACATAAGCCTGTGTGGAAGTCTGGAAAGGTGATGATTGGTGACCCAGCCGTGACCTTTATTTTCCATTAATGGATCTGGGTGAGTGTCAGTTGTGTTTGAAGCTGCATAAAGTGAACTGAAATAAGAGGGATAAACAGGAACAGTTAAGAGCCTTTTTCAGAGGAATTTGGAGTTGATTAGATAACACCGTATACAAGGAGATGCTCTGATCAGACACAAATGGAAAATCGGCATCAAAACCAAGCATTGACCTGCCCAGCCAGACTGAGTTATTTTAAGCAACATGAAAATGGGAGCTGATCTACAGAAACCAGACAAGCATAAAGTCCAGAAAGATTCGCAACACTTGTGATTTTCTTTGGAGTCCTCTAAATAGAGCAAAATTAAGGTCAAGAAATTGGACATGAAGGTACAAAGAGAAAGCACATATTAGGGGAATGAAGTTGTGGGCCCTTCAAAAGTTTAGAGCCAACAGTCAGGCCTCCCATTAAACTACAAATTTTTTCCTGGCCTGAGAAGTGTGAGGGAAAACAATTCTACACTCTGAATCTCTAAAGTATTTCATTGATTTTAAAAAAAGCAGCCCAGCAGTCTGGTGTAAGAAGTAGTGGGGAATGTCCTACAGAGAATTATTTTTTTTTATAACAAAACCTGTTGAGATGTTACTGACTGGATTCTAGACCTGGTAGGGATCTTCCTGTGGACTGGTCTATTTCAGAGTGAAACCACTGACCTCCGGCAGTTTGCTGATCCTAATAGAATTCCTTGAAATTTGAATTTTGCTTTCCAAGAGGCACCCTAGATCCATTCCCGACTCTTGCAGGTCCTTTTTTTTCTTCTTCCCTTTCTCCCCTTTTACTCTTCCCTGAGCAGGGAATCCTGGATATACACCCAAGAGAAATGATGACACATGTCCATGAAAAACTTGTATATGAATGTTCATAGCAGCATTTTTATTTTATTTGCGATGGGCACCAAAAGTATTAAATCCATCCTAAGTCTGAAAATACTGGAAAAGTGTCTGGGCAGATCAGGGCATAATCTACAGAGAAGAGATTTTTAAGTAGATATACGATCCAAAGGAGGAGTACTGTTGAAAGTGGCAGGTGTGATTTCAAAGGGGACTTTCAAAACGCTTTGCCTCTAGCGGAGAAAAAAGGCCAAAAAGGAAGGTAGAAATACTCTTTGGCAATAGAATTGTGTAGAAGAAAAGAAAAATAAGAAGGCAATTTTAGGGTGCTATAGGATAAAAGAAACCCGTGAAACTGGAGACTCACTAGCCTTCCCCTACCACCCAAACAACAAACAAACAACGCACTTGGATTGTGCCATACTAACTAAAGGTAGAAGGTGTTTATGGATTATGCTCTGGTGTGAATAAGAACTCTTTGGTTAACCCTTGGTTACAAATATTTTCTCCCATGTTTTAAAGTTTTGTCATTGTATATTTTAGATTTCTGATGCATTTTGAGTTAACTTTTTGTATAAGGTATAGGATTTAGGTTGAGGTTTGTTTCATAATAGCATTATTAAGGATAGCCAAAGAGGGGAAATAGCCCAGTTTTCTATCGATTAATGAATGGATAAATAAAATGTGGTATATCTACACAATGGAGTATTATTTAGCCATGAAAGAGAATGAAGCACTGCTTCATACTACAACATGGATGAACCTCGGAAACATTACGCTAAATGAAAGAAGTCATATGCAAAAAGCCACATACTGAATAATCCCACATACGTTAAATGCCCAGAATAGACAAATCCATAGAGAAAGAAATTAGTAAACCCTATGCCAGGGGCTGGGAGGAGGGGGAGGGGGGGGTGATGGCTAATGGGTACGGGTTTCTTTTTGGAGCGATTAAAAAAGGTTTTGGAGATAGTGGTAATGACTGCACGATTTCATGAATATACTAAAACCCACTGAATTGTATACTTCAAAAGCATACATTTTATAGTATGTGAATTATATCTCAAGTACAAACAAACTAATATACTGTGAAAACTAACTTGTTTTCACCAAACGACCCTCATCTCAATATCCCATTTTCATTGGTGACACCCTGTCGCCTCAAGCACCCAGGTGCCTGCATTCACCCCAGCAGTATTTACTGGGTGTCCATTGTGTGTCCTGGCCCTAACAGCTAGCACTTACTGACCATTCAGCCCATCCCAGGTGTTCTTTGATGTACTTTACACGGATTAACTCATTTAATCGTCACAATGACCCCTTGGAGCAGATGAAAAACTCAGGGCGGAGAGACTTATGTAATTGCCTAATATCACACTGCGTGTAAATGTCAGGGCATTTCAGATTTCAAATCCATAGAGTCTGAGTTCTAAATTGATAGCTTTTTATCATTACATACTACTATCCAACCCTATACTACATTATCCCACACCTACATTATCCACTACCCTCCAGGTGTATACCTGGAGAGCAAGCCTAGCTGAGTGGTTAATGGTTCAGTAAGCATTTGGTTCTATGACTATTGTTTTTGTTATTATGACTACACTCTAGTCTACCTTAGGCAAAGTGGTATAAGAGATGGCCCCTGCTTTCATAAAGCTTATTTCCTAACAAACATTTTCACAAATACCTACAGTACAGATGTACTAAGTGGAGTGTGCTGTGTTCTACAGAAGAGCAGAAGCAGAGTGATGGCTTCCCTGCTGGGCGGGCAGGAAGATGATGGTAGTGGTCACGTGGACGCTGGGCTTGGCTGGGGGTCTGTGTGTCAGCAGGTAGGCTGGTGAATGGGTCTCGGGGCACTGGGAGCCTTCACCCGGATCTTCCCGAGCCTGAGCCCCAAGTTGGCTTTCCTGCTTCCAGACTCTCTACCCTATAGTCTATCTTACAAACTTTGGCCAGACTGTTTTTTCTTTGGATGTTGTTTAAAACCTGTCTTTCTTTGAACGAAAACCTTAAAAGGGGGCCCTTTTCCTTCATGCTGAATCTAACCTCCTCTCCCCGGCGTATTTAGAAGAGGGCCCCTCTAACTCGCCTGATTCTAATTACTCCTGCCACTGCAGGAAGCAGTTCTCACTCCTTCACAAATAGGTCCCCATAGTTCGATGCTCCTCTTATTTTGAAAGCCACAAAAAAGCCAAGTTTGTAACTGTCTTCTAGCAACGCTTAGGATGGAAAAGCATGCGTTCTGTGTACTGGCTTCACATTAAGGTCCTATTCTTGTTTTGGTTCCCCTCACTGTTTCTGCGCTATTTAAGGTATATTTGATCCTGTGTAACTAGGAGGTGTGGGTAAAGGTGTTCTTATATAAATTGGCTGCTTTGGAAACCAGATGCCCCAGGAGGACCGTGGAAATTGTCTTCCTAAGAGACCTCTGTTTTTCTTTAGGAAAAGGCCTTTCCACGCTCTTTGGGGTGACAGTTCAAGGTCCCGAAGACATGACTGGAAGAAGAGTAAGAGGACAGCAGTCGTTGCTCTGTGTAACAGGGTAAGAAGAATTTAGGAGTCGGCCAGGCCACACGGGAATCAGCTTCAAGAGCAGGGGGCAGTGCATTCTTGGGAGAGAGAAGTGGGCCTCATTATGAAGCAGGAGACGAAGGCTTGGGAAGGACGATCAACAAGAAATTTCTAGAGTCAGGGAGGCTGAGCAATGTTTAAGACTGTGATGTTTGGTGCTCAGTTTTAAGTTGCTTTCTGTTCTGTGCTCTTATTACTCTCCAGACTCAGCAAGCCTTCCGTAAAAGCCTGTCATACACAGCAGTCCTGGGCTGGGGGTGATTTGGGCAAGAGAGCAAAGTGGATTCCTGCAGAAGAAAAGTGATGCCAAATAGGGCTGGCGGGGGGTGTGTGGAAGGGAGGTGGCTGCCACACACCCCAGAGCTGAGAGGTACTAGAGGACCGTGAGAGCAGTGGGCTGCAGGGTAGACTAAGGCTGACACTGATCGGAGATCTCCCTTTTCCTTTAGACATAATACAGGAAGGAGAACTTTGAAAAGGGGCACCAGGCAGACTGGAAGTTGCCACAACAAAGATAAGGTCTATATACATAAATCATAGCAATATTTTCTTAGATCAGTTTCCCAAGGCAAAAGAAATAGAAGCAAAAATAAACAAATGGGACCTAATCAAACTTAAAGACTTTTGCACAGCAAAGGAAACCATAAACAAAACGAAAAGACAAACTGGAGAAAATATTTCCAAATTATGCAACTAACAAAGTGTTAATTTCCAAAATATACAAACAGCTCATATGGTTCAATATCAAAGAAACAAACAACCCATTCAAAAAATGGGCAGAAGACCTAAACAGACATTTCTCTAAACAAGACATACAGATGGCCAACAGGCATACGGAAAGATAGATGCTCAACATCACTAATAGAGAAATGCAAATCAAAACTACAGTGAGGTACCATCTCACAATGGTCAGAATGGCCATCATCAAAAAGTCTACAATTAATAAATGCTTTAGAGGGTGTGGAGAAAAGGGAACCCTTCTACACTGTTGGTAGGAATGTAAATTGGTGCAGCCACTGTGGAAAACAGGATGGAGGTTCCTTAAAAAACTAAAAATAGAGCTACCTTATGACCCTGCAATCCTACTCCTGGGCATATATCTGGAGAAAACCATAATTCAAAAAAGATACATGCACCCCAATGTTCATAGCAGCATTATTTACAATAGCCAAGACATGGAAACAACCTAAATGACCATCAACAGATAATGGATAAAGGAGATGTGGTGTATATATATATATATATATACACACACATATATGAATATTACTCAGGTGTAAAAAAGAAAGAAATATTGTCATTTGCAGCAACATGGATGGAGAATACCATACAAAGTGAGGAAAGTCAGACAAAGACAAATATTATATATCACTTATATGTGGAATCTATAAAATAATACAGATGAATCTATATACAAAACAGAAACAGACTCACAGACATATAGAAAACAAACTTATGGTTACCAAAGGGGAAAGGAGGGGGTGGGATAAATTAGGAGGTTGGGATTTACAAATACACACTACTGTATATAAAGTAGATAAGTTACTGTATAACACAGGGAACAATATTTAGGATCTTGTAATAACCCATAATGGGAAATAATCTGAAATATAAATATATATATAACTGAAGCACTTTTCTGTATCCTTAACTAACACAATATTGTAAAGCAACTATACTTCAATGAAAAAAAAAGATAAGGTCTACAGAGAGAGCTCCACGTAGATAACCCTGTTCTACATTTTATAAACTGCCCTCCACCTTTTAGCAGAAGATAAAATGGAAAAGAAAAAGCACACCACTCCGTGTTTGCTCATGTAATTCCTCTTTTCTTGAAAGATTCTGCCTTTCACTCTCCCAAACCCTACCTGTTCTGCAAGGCCCAAGACCAGTCTACCTCCCCCCGTGCTTTGTCCCTCATTTCTTCCGACTGTCTCTCCGAGCAGTTCTCGACGTGAACTCCTCCAGATCAGAGGCAGCAGCACGACCTGAGAACTTGTGAGTGAGGCAAAGTCTCGGTCCCTACCCCACACCCACTGGATCTGGGGGTGGGGGTCAGCAATACATGTCTTAGCAAGCCCCGCAGGTGATCCTGAGTTTGAGCACCGAAGTCTGAGAACCAACCCAGGGGCCAGAGGCATCGGAGTGGCAGTCAGATCATCTCTCTCTTCAGCACAACACCATCCAACAGATTCCCATCTCACTCCTAGCAAAACCCAAAGTATTTGTAACCCTGGTTCACCTTTACCTGCCTGACCACATTTGCCCCACCTGCCACTGTCCCTGTCACTCACTCCACCTCAGTCATGGAGGCCAGTGACTGGAGAATGTACCAGGCTTGCATCTGCCTCAACGCCTTCGCTGGGGTGGCTTCTTTCTTTTGTGACGTCTGCCTTGGTCATACTGCTTGTAATTACGTTCACCCCCATCAAGAGGACTCATTCCTGTTTTGTGATTTTTCTCCATCACATTTATCTGTATATAACGTTGTGTATATTTCGCTTCCTCAAATGTTTTATTGTTTGTCTCACTCTGCTAGAATGTTAGCTAAGAGACCAGAGATCTTACTTCATGTTTTCCTATTTTGTCCATTGATATAGTACCTGACTCACGTGGTGATGAATACTCAATACGTGTTTGCCCGATGTGTGAATTGAGCACTTATTTCCTGTCTGCCCTGTTCAGGAGCTACCCCATCACTGTAGTCTTTGTGGTTAACGAGTCTGTAAGCTCCATGGTAGAGATAACCCATCCTGGATGCCCTTCATCCCCACCATGCCCAGCACCATGCTGAGAAATTAGCAAGCACGTGATACTTCTTAATTATAGGTCTGAACACATTGTCCCCTGGACTTGGGGTTCAAGACAGAAAGCCCATGCGATGCCCCATATTCATCTGGAGCTCCCTCCTCTCCGCCCCCTCCAGATCACTGCTCAAAGCTCCCAGCCTGCTTCCTCTTCCTCGTCCAGCCATAATTCCCGGTCCTTTCCCCTGATACGTGAAGAGTCCATTCTCACGGGCTGCTGTCCCTGCCCCCAGGCTCTGCCTGCTCAGGCAGCCTCCATCTGTCCCTCGGCCACGTTCCAGTGACCCAGCGTGACAGCCGAGATCCATAATTTATTAGAGCCCTTCTGCTGGGCCTTTTCTTTCTTTCCCCCTTCCTCCCTTCCTTCCTCCCTTCCTTCCCCCCTCCCTTCTTCCCTTCCTTCCTCCCTTCCTTCCCCCCTCCCTTCTTCCCTTCCTTCCTCCCTTCCTCCCTTCCTCCCTCCCTCCCTCCCTCCCTTCCTTCCTTCCTGGCATCACTGGTACCCAGGGCTTAGTCAGCACCATCAGAGGGGCTGCAGGTGTTTGAAAGGCCCCCAAATGAAGGTAATTTGAGTCAGGTATTGGGCTAAGATAAGCAATTAGAGATTCTGGAACATGCTGTGCAGGGGGATAAACATCCTTATTGTTTAAATAGTGTCCTGGAATCTCTTCACCACCCTTCTTATATGCATTTGCCTGAATGTATAGTAAAATCACATTTTGCTCTTTGAAGAAACACGTACATGTTTCGAGGCTAAGAATCTCCGCAAGGGGGCCAGTCGGCACGCGTGAGTTGTCTTCTCAAACCTCAGTAGGAAATATGTGTTTTTAATAATCATCTGGTAATTAACAGCTGTGATTCCAAGCCTTTCATTAGGAAAAATAATAATAGTTTTACTTCCCGGTGCCAGGAGCCAGATGGGCAGCCGAAGAGAGAAGCCTCCAGCTATGTATCAGACAAGTAGAGAAGGTGGGGTCCACGAGCTCCCTGGCGACCCTGCAGCTGGCACAACATCTGGACGGGAGAACAAAACAACGGCCTGGATACCTGCACCCCGCCCCCCGTACACTGGTCCACTTAGCTCTGATCACAGCACTGGCTTATAATCCTGGCTCTACAAGTTATAGGCCTTCCCTCTGCTGACTTGTTTGAAATGACCTCTTTTAAAAGATGCGCTACCTGCTAAATAATGTCAAACTGGGAAATTATTTTGAAATATCACATGTTCATGAATCTTTTATTTGGTTTAAAGAAATTGCGTCGGCCCTTAGGCCTTCTTGGTGCTGGTTACCACCACCTCTGCATCTCCCCTTCCCCTTGCTGGTTTCTGTCACCTCAGGGTCAGTGAAGAGCAAAGCACCTTTGAAGCATCCCCTGTCTGTGGCAGACACTCAGTATCTTCACAAATCTCTTTCTCTCTAACGCAAACACATAGTTCATACACATACCTCCCTTGCTGAAGACATCAACAGTGGGGAAATAAGAAAAAGAAGGAGGGTGACAATAAGCCAATGATCTGGATATATTTTTATTATATTTCTCGTTACTCTAGCGTATGGTCTCTTAGAAGCCTGGAATATGATCACTGGAGTTTATCTGCTTGGTGGCTGATACCATTTCAAACCATTTGTATTTGAGGACATGGATTTGAGGCTGCGTTACCACTCTCATAGAAAGAAAGAGAGGAAGAATGGAAGGAACAAAGAGAGGGAAGGAGGGAGGGAGGAAAAAGGAAGGAAGAGTAGAAGTGGTCTTCTGTAGCCTACCATGTTTTTATTCCTGTCTTTGTTTGCAATATGTTTAATATGAACGTATCACAGGCTAGATCCCATACGGCAAAGCCATCTTAGAGGTGACTGAATTCTGGTCCAGTGGCTGCGTGATCTCCATCACTTGAGTGGAAAAGGACCAGTGGTAACTGATTCTTGACTCTGCACTATTCCATCTATCACCAGGAACAAGAGCAGAGCTCTAGTTGATTTTCCAATCCTGCTTTGAGGGGCTTAATATTTTGATGGTTGCCATGGCAAGAAGGCTTAAAACACGACTGGGTGATATGAAAAGCAGAAGCAATGTTTCGTAACTTTCAACAGCCAGAGTCTGAAAAGAGGATTTGGGGTTTTCCATTTTATATAGTGGAAAGAATAGAACACTGAGAATCAGAAGGACTGGATTCCAGGTTCAGATGGGGCGTTAAATAATTACATGAGCCTAGATGGCTTGCCACTTCACCTCTGGGTAGAAAGGTTCCTCTTCTGAAAAATTAGAAAATAGTCATGAATGCACTAAATATTGGGTTAAGAGAGTAATAATGTCAATTGTGGTCAAAGAGTTGGAATCTCGTCCCTCCTCTCCATTAACGAACTATGAGACTTAACCTTGAAGAACAGTATTTTAAGCACAGAGAGGTTTTGATACAGTGGAAACCAGATGATTGAAAAAATACTAATGAGAGGAATTACAGTTGTACTTGCATCTGTTATTATTTACTGGACACTGACTTTACACCAGACATGGTGCCTGGTGCTTTACAAGCATTATTTGCTTGAATCTTCACATCAACCCTGAGAGAGAGACAATTCAATCCTTACCATACAGATCAAGGGACTGAGGGGAGGTCTAGGGAAGGTCATTACCTTCAGGGGGTCACACAACTCTGGCGGGGGGAGGGGGAACTCAAATCCAGGCGTACCTGACTCCACACTCCGTGCTCTTAGCCATTATGCATATTTAATATTTATTAAGCACTTATGATGCCAGCTAATGTTCTAAATCTATCACAAACGTTATCGCATTTTATGATCACAAAGGTCTAATGAGGGAAGCATTATTATCTCCATGTCATAGATGAGAAAACCGAGGCTCAGAAAGTTTAGGTAACTTGCCCAAGGCCATTCAACCAGTAAATAGGGGTGCCGGGAGTCTATCCCTTGTCCCTTTGCCCCCAAAGCCACTGTGCTAAGATAAAATTTGAGAGAGGCAAGGGGAGCATAACAGTATAAAGGAAAGAGAAAGCCTGTAGTCTCCTGGGCTCCAGTAGTAATTCTGATGCTATTAGCTGGGTTATTCTGGTTCCCCACTGTCATTTATTCTAATTGGGCAGGAGGGTTTCTTGGAAGGGTAACACATTATGTATTTTAAAAGATGTTTTCTATTGTTCTTTCTAGTTCTAAAAGCATTAATTTAAAGGGCACAAATTTTTTCCACAGGAAAGAGAAACAATTTCCATTAACTCTAAAAAGGAAGGCGTTTCTATGTACAAACCGGGAAGAAAAAGATGACAATAATTATCATTTAAGTACTTAGAATGGACCAAACCTGCATGTGCTCTACTCATTTAACCCTTACAAAATCCCTATAAAGTAGACACTTCTATCATCCCTATTTTATCAATAAGACGACTGAGGCAAAGGGAGGTTAGGTCATTTACACGAGATCTTATAGACAGTAAGTAGCAGAGATGGGTTCTGAACTCAGGCCGCCTATTTCACAGTCCACGCTTTTAACTACTATGATATATCGCTTCTGGAGTCAAAATAGTTCATTAGCCTAACGGGAGTCAACATGGTACTAAATTGTATTGGGAATGCAGGGAGCTGTGGAAAGATTTCAAGGTGACAGACAAAGTTGGGTGTGAATCTCAACATTGCCACCATCACTAGGCTGCCAGCTTTATTGGACTCTCTGATTAATCTCCCCCGAGCCCCTTCAGCACCTACCCTATATATCTATTGAACGAATGAATGATTTTGTGGGGGTTGAGCCAGCCTTTGAAATTACACATGTCGGAGTCCAAAGTCCAAGAGCTTTCTGTTTTCCAGGACTACCTCACAGAATACATTAATATCGAGCTGTCCAAAGCTGAGGGTTCTCCTGGGAGCATAAGCAAAGAGCTTGAGACTCGAAGACAGACACACTGCACTTGACACGGTGTGTGCCTTCTCTGAGTCTCCACTTACTTCTCCATCAATTTGAGAATATGTTGTCACATGTGCTTGTCATGAGGATTACCTTACGTCAAGCACCTAGCACTCTCCTGGTACAAGGTCGTCGTACAGTAATTGGTAACTTCTCAGCTGCCTTTCTACAAAGCATGTCAACCGAAGCAATAGTATCGGTAGCCTGGTGCTTTTAGCATTGTGGTGTTTCTTTGCTCTAAGGAAGCACCCACTGAAACACCAGGGCAGTGAGCCCTATGTTTCCTCCCACAAAGGTTTTCAAGGACACAAAATATACAAAAAGTGAGAATGAACATCAGTGTGAGAATGACACCTTGTGAAAAAAGGAAGTCCACCATTTGGGCACACTCAGAACAAAGTAATTTCCCATTATTTGCCACTCCCACCCTCATGAGTGTGTCCTAAAGTTGAAGCTGTTGTTACTCTTCCACTTAGATCTCAGAGAGTGAATTTCCCAGTGGGCGTAACGTGTGATGCTTTGGCTGCTCGGCTCCCATTAGTGTTGATGGAGCACAACAGGACGCTGCAAATAAGCAGGGTCCCCTCGGCCTCCATGAATGCCTCCACACTTACCAAGTAAGTAGCACGTTCAGCTTGGAATCACAGGCATGGAACGGCTCGTTGTCAAGTTCCTACGGCACTCAGAGGGCCATCTGGGAACTCATCATTTCCCTGACTCGGCCCTCCTGAGGCGTTGTCCCTTCACTATATTAAGCCTCCAAAGCTATGGCGCCTCCTGCTTCTGTTCTGAGCACCCCCGTGTGACCTCTGCAGACTTTACTGCAGTGTTCACTGCTACGGGTTATCAGTAGCTCCATCTTTCTTCCTCTCCCTGAAAGTTTTCTCTGACATCATGGAGCCGGCACAGCCAAACGCTGCCTCTCCAGGATGACACTGCGTGGTTTCCCCCAGATTCAAAAGCTAACTGCCGACTTCTGCTTCTGGCCAAGACAGAGTGACAGGCACGAGACTACCCTCCTGTCTGAAACAGCAACAGCAACAAGAAAGACAAAATATATGAAACAGTAGTTTCCAAGACACTAGACGTCAGACGGGGAAAGACAGTGACCCCTGAGAGATGCAAAACAGATGAGGTGCTCCCTGCCCTTGTCCCAACTTGCCGCGTGGAGAGAGCTCCCCAACATGTGCATGGCGGGTGGAGGGGACAAGGCAGAGCCCAGAGGACTCTCAGAATTGAGCAGCTGAGGAACCAGGGAGATGGCGGCAGTCAGAGTTCTCAGGATAGGATACCAGGCAGGAGACACCTGCACAGAGAGAACGCCAGAGATCTGTTGAGGTCCCTTTGAGTATTCAGCAGAGTAGTTAGTTCATATGTGCAATGAAACTGCCGAAGTCTAGGGAAAGAACCCTCCAGGGGATTGGAGGGTACACTGCCCAGTCCACACGCAGGGTCAGCAATACTGCCTGTACCTACCAGTCAGACTGGAAAACCTGTGACTCATGACATTCACAAGCATCTCACCTCAGTAGCTGGTCCCAACACTAAACATTGCCTTGATTTCACCAAACAAATCCTACTAAAGTAAGACCCGAAAGAAACTGGATTTGTAGATAAAATCCCACCACAAAGAAACATGCAAGCCCAGATGGCTTCATTGGTAAATTCCACCAAACATTTAAGGAAGAACTAATATCAATTATAAATAAACTCAGAAAACTGAAGAGGGGGAAATCATTCCCAACTCATTCTGTGAGCTCAGCATCACCCTGACACCAGAATTGTAAAGAGACATTACAAATATCCATCCATCAATCGATCAATCGATCAGTAAGTAGATAAATAAAACTACAGACCAATATCCTTCATGAACATATATACAGAAATGCTAAGCAAAATTTAAGCAAATTGAATGCAACAGTATATAAAAAGGATACATCAGGACCATGTATCTTTTACTCTAGGAAACCAAGGTTGGTTCAATAGTAAAAAAATCAAAACAATGTAGTTCACAATATTAACAAACTAAAATAAGAAAAGCATATGATTATCTCAATAGGTAGAGAAAAAAAGACTCTTGACAAAATCTAACATCAATTCCTGATTAAGGAAAACCAAAAAACAACTGTCAGCAAATTAAGGTGAGAAATTTCTCAATCTGAAAAACCTATAGCTATCAGCATATCTAAAAGCAAAAAACGGAATGCTTCCCCTAAGAAAATAAGAAACAGGAAAAGGAAGTATGCTTACATGATTTCTACTAAACATTGTACTGGAGGTTCTAGCCAATGCACTAAGGCAAGAAGAGGAAACAAAAAGTATCCAGATTGGAAAGAAGTAATAAAACAGTTATCTGTAGGTGACATGATTGCCATCATAGAATATCTGATGAAGTATATCAAAAAGTAACAACTAATGAGTGTAGCAAATTTTCCAGATAAAATATTTTATGCAAAATCAACTGAATCTCTATATACTAGCAAAGAAAAATCTGAAATTTAAATTAAAAAATAATTCCATTTAAAAAGCATTCAAAATTTAAATATGAATACTTAAGGTTAAATCTATCAAAGTATGTCGAAGACCCGTACCTTGAAGACTACAAAACGTAACTGAAGAAAATTAAAGAAGACCTAGATAGAGATATATACTCAGCTAATCAGTCACAAGACCCATTATTGTTAAAACTGCATTTCTCTCAAAATTAGTCCATAGATTTAATACAATCTCAATCCAAATACTAGTAGTTCTTTTTAGTTTAAATTGACAAACTGATTTTAAAACCCATAAGGAAATATAAAACACACACAATAACCAAAACAATTTAGGAAAAAAAATTTGGAGGCTGAATGTCACCTGATTTGAAGACTTGCTATAAAGCTACAGTAAACAGAACAGTGTAGCATAAAGATAGAAAAATAGATCAATGAAACTATTTATAGAGTCCAAAAATTGACCCACAGTTATGAGGCCTAAATTTTTTAAGTGCTAAAGCAATTCAGTGTAGAAAAAATATATAATTTTTTCCACAAGTGGTGCTGGAACAATTAGATATCAATCAGTTTAAAAAAAGAGTTTCCATCCATGCTTTGCACCTTAGACAAAAGTCAACTCAAAATGGATCAAAGACCTAAATATAAAACTTTCTTGAAAAAAGCATAAGAGGAAACCTTTGTGACTTTGGGTTAGGCGATGATTTCTTAGATGTGACACCAAGAGCACAGTCTATAAATGAAAAAATAATACTACGCTGGACTTCAGAAAAACTTAAAATGTCTCCTCTTTTATGGGCACTGTTAGGAAAATAAAAAGAT
Source organism: Phocoena phocoena (assembly GCF_963924675.1). NCBI lineage: Eukaryota > Metazoa > Chordata > Mammalia > Artiodactyla > Phocoenidae > Phocoena > Phocoena phocoena. The sequence goes on from NC_089226.1 coordinate 3,449,708, forward strand.
AAGCTACAGATTGGGAAAAATATTTCAAATTGTATACTTGATAAAAAGCTTATGTTCAGAATGTACAATAAACTTTCAAATGCAATAAGAAGAAATAAAACAATCCAATACAAAATTTCAAAAGATTTGAACAGACATTTCACCAACGAATATATACAATTAGCGAATAAGCACACAATAAGATGCCGAACATTATTAGTCATTGAGGAAATTCAACTTAAAACCCTAATGAGATGCCATTACACCCGTGTTAAAATGACTGTAATTAAAATTCCAAATGTTGGCAAGGGTATGGAGGAACTAAAACTTCTCTCAAACTGCTGGTGGAACCGTTCTGGAAAAGAGTTTGGCAGCTTCATAAAAACGCTAAACATACACTTAATGATATGATCCAGCAATTCCACCCCCAGGTATTTACTCAAGAGAAATAAAACCATATGACCATACAAAGACTTGTTTATGAATGCTCCTGGTAGTCTTATTTCTGCCAAACACAAACTAGAAACAACCCAGATATTCATCAATACGTGAATGGATAAAGAACTTGTGGTTTATTCATACAACGAAACACTGTTCTACAATTTAAAAGAATGAACTGTTGATAAATGCAACCACATGCATAAACCTCAAAATAATTATGCTGAGCAAAAGAAGTCATAAAAAAAGTGAATACATAATGTGTGATTTCAAATACATTAAACTCTGGAAAGTATAAATTAATTTATGGTGACAGAAAGGAGATCAGTGGTTGCCTGGTCGGGGAGGGGATGGCAGGAGGGAGGATTACAGAAAGGAACAAGGGAACTTTTGACATGATGGATCTGCTCATTACCTTGATTGTGGTGAGGGGACTTCAAGAGAATTCATGTGTGCAGACATATCAAAACTTACCACATTGCACACTGAAATATGTGTCGCTCATTGTATATCAATTATACCTGATATCATAAAGCTGTGAAATATATGTAAAAATAGCAAATAAAAATTGGTGGGGGAAAGAGTCTGAAATGCTAAAACAAAACAAAACAAAAAACCTTTCACCTATTTGTCCCATACTTTCCTTCAGTCTGGAGTATCCCAGTCTCTGCAAACCAACGTGCCTTTGGGAAGTGTTGTTGGGTTCATTACACAGGGAACTTAGGGTTTCCGTGGTTTGGTTTTGCTGTGCCTAGTAATAGGAATTCTATAACCGGCTCCCTCTTTGCAATGCCTCTTTTGCTGGTGTGACACTACTCTTTAAACACAACTGTGTTTACTACTGATATAAGATGCAGAATACTTCTAATAGGCTCTGTGGTGAGTTGCATTGGATTCCCCCCAAAAAGTCCTAATCCCTGGAACCTGTTTATGTGACCTTCTTTGGGTATAGGGTCTTTTCAGGTGTAATCAAGTTAAGGTGTGTTGTAATGAGCTGCGTTATGTTCCCAGAAAATTCATATGTTAAAGCCCTAATCCCTAGTATCTCAGAATTTGCATTTTTCCAGAGTTGAATATGTTTGAAATCACACATTATATATTTACTTTTGTCTGACTTCTTTTGCTCAGCATAATTATTTTGAGGTTTATGAACTTGGCTGCATTTATCACTACATAACATAATGTAACTGTTATGGAGATAGGGCCTTTAAAGTGGCGATTAAATTAAAATGAGGCCCTAAGGGTGAGTCCTAAGGCAATCTGATTGGTGCCCTTATAAGAAGAGGAAATCTGACCACACTGAGAGAGCCCAGAGGTAAGCACACAGAGGAAGTGCCATGTGAGGACACAGCCACAGTGAGAAGGTGGACGTCTACAAGCCGAGGAGAGAGACCTCAGGAAAAAACCAACCTTCTGCCACTTTAATCTTTGACTGCTACCCTCCAGAACTGTGAGAAGGCAAACTTCTGTTGCTTGTTTAAGCCAGCTGGTCTGGTATTTTATAACAGCAGCCCTGACAGACGATTACAGATGGTCCCATGGGGTCAGGGGGTTCCTGACAGCCAATGGCTGGTATCCTTACAGAGAAAAAAGAAGGGGGTCTGGATATTGACATGGGGAGAGAACACCACATGGAGACGGAGGCGGATACTGGAATGTCGTGTCTACAAGCCAAGGAACAGCAGGCGTTGCTGGCCACCCCCAGAAGGAAGAAGAGACATCGGAACAGAATCTCCCTCACAACCTCCAGAAGGAACCAAACATGCCGGCACGTTGATTTTGGACTTCTGGCCTCCAGAGCTGTGAGAGAATACATCTCTGCTGCTTAAGTGACCCAGTTTGCGGTAATCTGTGATGGCCGCTCTAGAACCGACACAGCCTCCTGGAAACCATGTTTGCTTCCGAGCTGCTTCTCCCCTTCTCCAGTTTCAGCTGGGCATCTAGCTATGCAGTTACAGACCACAGTCCCCAGGCTTCCTATAGGGGTCGTCATGTGACGGGTTCGAGCCCATGGCGGCATACGAGCAATGAAGGTGCAATCGCTTGTCTTGCATTCTTCCTTCCTCCTTACTAACTGGGAAATGGTGATGCCAGGGCCCTCTGCATGAGGGGCCCTAAGCCCCCTTTGTTCTGACTGTCAGGTGAGAGGCAGTGGAATCCTATCTTTCTTAAGCCACCATAGTGGGGGGTGGCCTGTTCCCCACCTAATAACCATGTGTCCAATGACCACCTCTTCCTCCGTCTTGCATCATAAGCTTCTAGAAGCCAGTGCTCGTTGTTGAGAATCTTCCTGAAGCACCAGGCACAATTCCATGTACAAACAGTTCTTGCTTCTTTCTGTTGTCATTAGAAAAGCATTTATTAAGCAAGCGTGAGTCTAGGACTGCTTCAGCTTGCAATATCTTGGAGGCCGTTTCAATAAATGTCAATGAGCATAAATCAAGTGAAACGGTATCACTCAAGCCACAATCCCTCATTTCTCGGCCCTGGGAAATAGCAACGGCTGGGGGATTTGGCCATGTCTCTGCAGAGGGCCAGCTGCAAGTAGTATCTAATGTCACAGACATCAGAGGGCTGGTAGTGGACTAGAGTGGACTCGAGAAGGACACCTCACTGTGAAGACGGGACGTATGCCTTCCACGTGGGCTACGGCTAATGATGGCATTGGCTTCATCTACGACAAAGCACATTTAAATTAATCCTTAAAAGAGGGGAGCGGGCCTCTTTGGAAACACAAAGAGAAGAGGATATGGTCACCGACCTGTAGTGTAAAACACACTTTCTTGGGGATTAAGATAGAAGGAAAACATGCAGAAAAGAGGAGAGGAAAGTCTTTCAGAGACTAGCTCTTTAAAACATGGAGAAGAATGAACTGGACTTACAGAAGCTGAGAAAAGTCACTGGAGACACAGCTGCTGCTGGTGGCAAGAGGTGTGAATGAGGCATTTAGCATCTGGACTTGGCTTAACAGCAGAGGCTACGCTGAGACAGACTAGGCTGAACCATGTAGAGAGGAGGATTGTCAATGCTGAGAAACAGAACTTGATCGCAGTGAAGTGACAACAATACCCTTTTCTGAGCAGAGTGGATTGTTCTCTTCTCTCTCTCTCTTTTACTTGCGTGTATGGCATTGTGGAGTTTATATTTAGAACATGTACTCAACTATTTTCTATTTTGTCGTTCCCAAAATTTCCATTTCTTTATAATTACAAACCCAGTGGGTAGCATGATGTCCTTGTTTCCCCACACAAAGGCAGGCTCCGATCCTGCTCTACAGAGGTGCTGGGCAGCTGCTAGAGTGGCCGAGATGGAGTTCCAGGGGCATACACATCACCACAAACTGCTTAGACCTCCACAAACCTCCATCTGGACCAGGCTTAGCCTCCTTCTGACCCTCCACGGGCTCCCCGCTGCAGTCAGAGCACACTGACCCCTACATTCCACGGAGGGGCTGGTGAGTCTGTCCTGTCCTTTCCTCCCTCCCTCCCTTCCCTTTTCCCTCCCTTCCTTCCTTGACTCATTCATTATTATTTCTTTCTTCCTTTGTTTCTTTACAGTTTTCACTCATTTTATCATACAGGTGAAATATGTCCACTACATTTTACCATACAAGTGAATATGTCCACTGCATTTTACCATACAAGTGAATAGGTCCACTGAAATATGTCGACAGCAGAAATTTTGGAAAATGTAAAAGAAGGAGGAGGAAAAACTGCGGAAGAAGAAGGAGAAGAAGAAAGTCATGTACTGTCCTGCCAATTCTGGACAATTGTCCACATTTTATTGTGTTGATACACAGATATATGAATGATGGTCCCTATCTATTTGTAAAATGTGTACATTTATATATGTGTGTGTATATATACATACACATTTATAAACACACACACGCAAATATGTGATATCCTAATAGTTGACAGCAGAATCTCTCCCCTTAAGGGAGACTATTTGTCTTTATTTGGGAGGATATTTTGAAGGTACAAATGTTGAGAAAAGACAACACAAGTTACATGCAGCTGAACTGCTCTGTAAGGGAAGAAAGGAGCCCTGAAGAGAAGGGAGCCAGTGAGGTGACCGGAAACACCCCATGATGTGGGGCGGGCAGACGGATTCCTAGTAAGAGAAATACCTATTCGTCATTTTTGTGCAGTTTGCAGTGTGGCGTGAGATGTGATCCTTCCAGGTAATGCACGGGTGCCTTCATCACATTCCCCATGGACCACAGCCTTGACCGTGCTGAGGCTCTGGGATAGGGCCTCCGAGTGGCCTGGACAGCCTGCCTGCAACCACAGATTGCTGGGTCCTGCCCCAGAGTTTCTGATTCCTTTAATCTGGAGAATTGGGGGCTGGTGAATTTGCATTTTTTACAACTTCCCAGATGCTGTTCATGCTGTGGTCTGGGGGTCCCACTTTGAGAACCACTGCATTAGCGAATTAAGGAAAAGAGACTGAAGCCCGTGTTTGGGTAGGTGGTGGCATCACACTGGGTATTTTATTTGGTGTCATTTACGTCCTTCAGCGCGGGATCCTGAGCATTTTCCGATGCCGTTAAAAATCGGACTGAGGCATCGTAGGAACTTTGATGCTGATGGGGATGATCCAGGAGGAGAGTGATGGTGTGGGAGAGAGGGTGGAGGGTTTTCTTTGGGGAGAAGGACCCAGGTCTGTGCACAGGTGGGTGGGTTAGTGCAGGCTTTCTGTCTCCAGCTGCCTCCTCTGCACCCCTGTCTGCGCCCTCATCACACCCACCCCGTGCCTCAAGGTCACTAGTGGCCTCCACACTGCTGATCCAATGCCCCATCCAGTGTTAAGTCTCCACCACACTTGGGATTCCCGCAGCTTCTAGCACACTTTCTTCCCTAAGCCTCCAGGACACCACATCGTCCTGTTTGGGGCTTGGTTTTCTCCTCCTATTACAAGGATGGCCCCCCCCTTACCCTCTTTTGCTGGTTCTCCTGCCCATGCCTGGTGCAGTGCCTGAGGCTCACACTTTGGACACCTCTTTTTGCACTTCTGCTGCTTTTTGTGATCTCATCCAGGTTTTTAGCTTTAAATATCATTTACATGCTGATGACTCCCAAATGCGTCACTCCTGCAAGACTTCTGCTCTAAACCTCAGACTCACGGAGCCAACCGCTCATCGCACATCTCTACTTGAACCGCTAATGGATGTCTCAAAGTGAACACCTCGAAGAGTGACCGCTGGCCTTGCCTAATCAAGGGTCCCCCCATTCTACGTTGGTGGCAGTGCCGTCCTTCCAGATGCTGGAGCCAAAATCCTTTAGTTCAGTTTAACTCCCATCTTTCACCTACAACTGTCAACCAATCCTTTAGGGAATCCCATTGCTTTTGCTTTTAAACCTACCACATCTACATCTATCTTACCATTTCTACTGCTTCTACTGTCATCTCTTTCCTAGATTATTGCAAAATAGTCTCCCAACAAGTCTCCCTGTTCTACTCTTGCCACCTGCAGTCGAAACACAACAGAGAAGCCAGTGATCCTTTGAAATCAGTCCTTCCATTCCGGTCCTCTGCTCAGAAGTTGCCAATGGATTTCCATTGACCTACGGTAAAAGCAGAAGCCTCTCCCTCGACCTACAAAACTCTACGCTGTTTGCGTATACATTCATTTGTTGTATTTTTTAGATTCCACATATAAAGATCATACAGTATTTGTCTTTCTCTGTCTGACTTATTTCACTGGGCATCATACTGTCTAGTTCCATCCATATTGCTGCAGAAAACAAACTTGTGGTCACCAAAAGGGAGAGGGATGGTGGGAGGGACGAATTAGGGGTAGGGGATTAACAGGTACACGCTACTAGATATAATATATATAGGCAACAAGGATATACTGTACAGCACAGGCAACGATACCCATTATCTTGTAATAACCTGTAATGGAGTATAATCTGCAAAAATACTGAATCACGAGGCTGTACACCTAAAACTAACACAATATTGTAAGTCAACCATACTTCACTAAAACAAACAAACAACAACAACAAAAACCTCTGCTCCAAAGTAGTGCCTCTCTGGCCCCTCCTCCCCTGCCTTACCCATCCCCCCGTCCTGGCATCTCCCACCCCACCGCGGCTCACTCTGTTCTAGTCATACTGTCTTCCTTACTTGAATACAGCAGACAAGCTCCCATCTCAGGGCCTTTGCAGCCTCTTTTCCCTCCGTGGAACGCGTCTGCTTTCCACACAAATGTCCACAACACTTACTGCATTCGTTACTGTCATGCATTTGTTCAAATAACACCTCCCCAGTGAGAGCAACCCTGATAATCCACTTGAAAAGTGCAACCCACCACCTCATGCTTTGTCTCTCCCCATCTCCTACCCATTTATATTCTTCTTCTTAGCACTTACATCTTCCAGCCTTTGCTTTAATTTGTTTATGGTTTTTATTTTGTTTTTTTTTTTTTTTTTTTTGCGGTATGCGGGCCTCTCACTGTTGTGGCCTCTCCCGTTGCAGAGCACAGGCTGCGGACCCGCAGGCTCAGCGGCCATGGCTCATGGGTCCAGCCGCTCCGCAACATGTGGGATCTTCCCGGACCGGGGCACGAACCCGTGTCCCCTGCATCGGCAGGCGGACTCTCAACCACTGCGCCACCAGGGAAGCCCTGTTTATGTTATTTTTTAAATCTGTTTTCTCCCCACAAAAATGTAAACTCCCCAAAGACAAGAATTTTTGTTGTTTGGCTCATTGACGCATTCCCAGGATTTAGAATCATTTCAAACACATAGAAAGTCCTCAATAGAATTTTTAATGAATGAATGTGACTTCATGATTTGTATCACATTCACTGTGTATAACCATTCTCCTAAAGTTGGGCGTTTAGGTCCTTTCCGCTATTTCGGTGTTTTATAGAACACTGCAACAAATACCTTTTATGAAGAACATTTATTAGTTCCATTTTAACCACCCAAGGATATAATCCCATAAATGGGAACACCAGGTATAATGACGTAGGTATTTTAATACCTCTGTCGCATGCAGCAAAACTGCTTTTCAGCTTAATTTTCCAACTGTTTGAGAATACCCACTACTAAGGCAGAGTTAGCATTTTGCTTACCTTTGCCAATTAGTCAGGCAAAAAGAGGCACATCTCAATGTTACATGAATTTGAGTTTCTTTGATGCAAAGTGATTTGAAGTTTTTGTTTTTTCTTACACATTAACATCTTTTCAACGAGCTCTTCAGTTCCTTGGCTTATTTTGCTACTGAAATATTCATGTTTTTCTTATTGAGTTTTGAAGTTCTTTGTGTATTAAAAATATTAAGTTTGTCATATTGTTAAAAATACGTACTCATATTGAGTGTTTTTAAATTTTATGTTTGACATTCAGAAGGACTTATCGGGTGGGCCAAAAAGTGCCTTTGGTTGTTAAGTAAAAATAAAAGACACATTTTTCATTTTCGCCAAGAATTTTATTGAACAATATATTCACCCTTTTGTTCCACTACCTTCTGCCATTTTTCAGGCAACTTCATAGTTCATCTTCCCAAAACTTTTTACCTCTTCGAGCAGAGAACTGTTCCAGGCGCCTTTCACAGTCTTTCAGGGAATCGAAATTTATTCCATTAAGAGAATTTTGTAAAGACCCAAATAAGCGGAAATATGAAGGTGCAATACGGCGGAGGACTCTGAACTTCCCAGCCAAGCTGTAACAGTTTTTGCCTGGTCATCAAAGAAATATGCGGTCTTGCGTTATCCTGATGGGAGATGATGCGTTTCCTGTTGACTAATTCCAGACGCTTTTCGTCGAGTGCTGCTTTCAGTTGGTCTCACTGGGAGCAGTACTTGTTGGAATTAATCATTTGGTTTCCCGGAAGGAGCTCATAATAGAGGACTCCCTTCCAATCCCAACATATACACAACATCACCTTCTACGGATGAAGGCCGGCCTTTGGTGTGGTTGGTGGTGGGCCATTTCGCTTGCCCCACAATCTCTTCTGTTCCACATTGTTGTACAGTATCCACTTTTCTTTGCCCGTCACAATTTGTTTTAAAAACGGAACGTTTTCATTACGTTTCAGTAGAGAATCGCATGTGGAAATATGGTCAATAAGGGTTTTTTTTCGCTTAACTTACGTGGAAACCGAACATCAAAGCGATTCACGTAACCAAGCTGGTGCAAATGATTTTCAACGCTCGATTTGGATATTTTGAGTATGTCGGCTATCTCCCGCGTGGTATAACATTGATTGTTCTCAATTACTGCCTCGGTTTGATGGCTATCAACCTCAACTGTCCTACCCGACTGTGGAGCATCGTCCAGCGAGAAATCTCCAGCACAAAACTTCAGAAACCACTTTTGACACGTTCCATCAGTCACAGCACCTTCTCCATACATTGCACAAATCTTTTTTTGTGTTTCAGTTGTGTTTTTACCTTTCTTGAAATAATGAAGCATAATAAGATGAAAATGTTGCTTTTTTCTTCCATCTTCAACATAAAAATGGCTACACTAAAATTCACCAATTTTGATAAGTTTTTTTTTTTAATGCATGCTGATATGACAGCTGTCACATACAACCCAACAAAACTGTTTCGAAGTTAAAGACAACTAAGTGCTACTAGAGCCACCCTACAGGAAAAACTGAACGAATCTTTTGGCCAACTCACTAATTTTAATGTTGCCAAATTCATCAGTCTTTCTGCCCTTATTATGCCATTGCTTTGGGACACAGAGAGACCTGTAAACTTACTTATATTTACTTCTGGTTTTAATGGTGTTGTATTTTACTTTCTTCTCTGTCATCTGTAACGTATTCTGGAGTTGGACTCCATATAGATTTCTCACTATGAGAAAAATCTACATCACTTACGGAACATCCCTTTCTTTCCTAACTTATTTCTGAAATTGCCATATTCATATCCCCAAATCTTATATTTCATAAAAGTATTTCTGGGCAATCGATTCTGTTACATAGACCCATCTATTGATTCCTATGCCAGAAGCCCACAGTTTATATCACTGTAGTTTGTGGAATGACTTAAAATAAGCAGGGCTCTTCCTCCCACCCTCCAGTTGGTTTCTCTTTGGGGGTTTTCTTGGCTAAAGCTAAGAGTAAACACTATCCTCCCCTGACAGCTATTCCAACAAAACGAAACAAAACTATTAGCATTTTGCTTAGAATTGCCTTAAAACTATAAAGTCACTTGGGAAAAACTGACATCTTAATAGCCTTCAATCTTCTTGTCACAAATATAGTTTGTTTCTCTCTCTCTCTCTCTTTTTTTTTTTTTTTTTGGTTTGCTGTTGTTGATTCTGTCCTATTACACATCCCTCCAGACTCTGAAAGCTCTGCGCTTGCTCTGGAATCAGAGAACTTGGGTTCTAACCCCAGCTCTTCCACCTGTTCACTGTGTGACCTTGGACAGAATATTTGATCTTTCTAAATCTATAATTTACTCCATAAGATGGAGGTAAAGCAGTAACTACTGGTGAGACGGTCTTAAAGATTAAACAGGAAAATTATGTTGAAAGCCCTTTGTCTGGAACTAAAAATCACCCACTAAATATTGACTTTCAAAAATCAGCACGTCTTCACTGTACGGTAGAAGCTAACACAGAGTTGTAAAACAACTATACTCCAATAAAAAATAAATAAATGGGGCTTCCCTGGTGGCGCAGTGGTTGAGAGTCCACCTGCCGATGGAGGGGACGCGGGTTCGTGCCCCGGTCCGGAAAGACCCCACATGCCGCTGAGCGGCTGGGCCCGTGAGCCGTGGCCGCTGAACCTGCGCGTCCGGAGCCTGTGCTCTGCAACGGGAGAGGCCACAGCGGTGAGAGGCCCACGTACCGCAAAAACAATAATAATAAATAAATAAATAAAATAGCTAACCAGCAAGGGCCTACTGTATAGCACATGGAGCAAGGCTCAATATTCTGTAATAACCTAAATGGGAAAAGAATTTGAAAAAGAATAGACACATGTATAACTGAATCACTCGGCTGTACACCAGAAACTAACACAACACTGTTAATCAACTCTACTCCAATATAAAATAAAAAGCTAAAAAAAAAAATCAGCACGTCTTTATCGTTACCATCTTTGCTTTTTATAAAGAGAAGGAGTGAAGGTCACTGGAGGAGCAGAGATCAGAGATCTGATGTCAGGACTCTGCTTCTTAAGGTCAGCTTTTCTGAGGTTTGAGTTGGGCAGTGGGTGAAAAGATGAAGCCAGGCCTGAGGAAGGAAGTTTGGGGCGATTTACGAGCACTAAGGGGAGGCGACAGGGAGCATGTGGAAAAGAGAGTTGGGTCCTCCCCACCGGGGCCACTGCATAAGTGGGTGCCCCGGGAAGTCCCACAGGGCCCCGGCTCAGGAGGGCTCTGAGTTTGGTTTCATGCTCTGCTAATGCCATCCTGAAATGCTTAATACTTTTTGAACAAGTGTCCTGCATCTTCATTTTTCACTGGGACCACACACGATGTGCTAACCCGTGCCCACTGCTTCCATGGTGGGCCCGGCCTTCCAGCTGATGGGGTAAGGACGGCCCTGTGTCCCTCTAGGCCCTTCTCCCCCCAAACCCCACTGACACACCATTAAATTAGGAAATGAAAAGGCGCTCAGCAGTGCACTTGTGACGCAGCTGGAGCTGGAGCTTGTGCTTTTGAGTATTGGACATCAGTGCACAGACAGAACACAGGTCGTGATTTACAAGCTAACTGGATACTCAGCTCTCTAAAAAAAAAAAGAGGATAAAGTGCAAGAGAGATGGGAATGTCAGGCACAATTCTTGCCCAGGATTCTAAACCCCGTAGTTAATGACAAAGCTGACAAATCTGCTGATTTGCTCCCTGTCTCCTTCCCATTCCAGATGCTTCTCTGGCAACTAACTATTTTCTTCTTAGACATGGATGGGGTGAGTAACTGCCATGAATGGGGGAGAAGAGGAATAACATTTATTGTGTGACTATTATATACCAAGCATTTTGCTGGGGACTTTACACCCAGTTTCTCCTTTATTCCTCACAATGGCCACGTGGGTGGGTCGTATCATCTCCACGTTACAGAAAAAGAAGCTGGGCCCAGTGAATCAAGCAACCTGGGCCAAGTCACACAGACGGTAAAGGGCAGAAAAGGATATAATCCCAGGTCTGCTGTCACCGTTTGCCTTGTTCTTTTTAGTGAAACTGAGACAGATGAAGACATACTTCATTACTATATTTCAAGCACCATACTAAATGCTTTCCGTGTTTTGACTCCTTTAATTCTCCCAATGAAACTGGGGCTCAGAGAGTTTAAGTAACTTCTATAAGGACTTGCAGTTGTCAAGTGGCAGAATCGGATTCAAACCTAAACCATCTGGCTCCAAAGATAAAGCTTTAGCCACGACCTGATGCTGCCTCTCCTAAGAAAAACTGGGAGAGCAGAGCAAATGTGGTTGACTGAATACAGATTGAATATGGAAAAGGTCAAGGAAGATTTCCAGGTTTCATGGTTGAGCACCCAGTGGGAAGATGGTGTCATTTAATGAAATGTGAACTGTATAAGGATGCGGTGCGGGTTTTAGGGGAGTGATTGTGACATCATTTGTGGGCATGCTGAGTTTGAGGTGTCTGGAAGGCATCCGGGAGGATGATCTACAACGATGGCACCTTCCTTAAAGGGTTGCTGCAAAGACTGAATGAGTTGGTTCATGAATGTGCTCAGAATGGTGCCTGTCACAGAGTGAGTGCTACAGAAGTGTTTGTTATTATTATGGCCCAGTAAACAACTGGGTCATTGTGGAGCTAAGAAGATTATTATGACCCAGTAAGCAACTGGGTCGAATGGAACTAAGAAGAGATGCAAAATCAGGAATTCTGAACTTGTAGATGGTAACTGAAGTCATGGGAGGAAAGGAGAAAGGATGGAATGAGAAGATATCCTTAGGACAAGCATCTTGAGAGATACACAAATTGTCTTTGAGAAATTGGATAAAGGCTGGCCATTAGAAAGCCATTTCTGAAGTTTCAACAAAAGGGAAATCTTTCTTTATATTTGCAATAAAGCATTGAGTCTCTGACCAAGGAAGACGATTCCTTGACTGGTAACCAACAGAGTCAGAAATAACAAATGAAATTAGATTAAACCAAACTCCTAAAGAAAAGGGACCACAGCTAACCTGGCTGCTCTGTTGAGCCCCCGAACAAAATGATCACGAGTTTGCATATGCTGATAATTTTCCAGTCCCTAAATCAGCTTCCAACCCAAATGTGATACCCAAGCTTCTATATGGTGAAGAGTCCCAGGACTTCAGAGCTGTGGTCCAGTTCAAGACACTGAACACGCGTGCGTGCGCACACACAGGCACACACGCACACACGTGTCTGGTACTTTCTGGTTGCTGCTTCTTACTAGTGATGCTGGGTGATCCTTCCTGATCCCTAGGGCTCATTACGGGCTTCCTGCAGAAAGACTTCTGTGCTTCAGCTGGGTTCGATCACCTCCTTAGTTCCCTACTCTTGCCTCTATCTTAGCAATTACCCACTTTACTGGGACTTTCTACTTTTCTGTCTTCCGTATTAGACTATATAAGCTTATATCAGGGATAGTTTTATTCATAGACCCAGGACCTCCCTATCATAGGTGCTCAAAGACTCTCATTTAAAAAATTTATTCCTGGAAAGTGCACTTTTAATTTCTGCATCTTCTCTGTCGCCTGGCCCAGTTTTGTTCCTAAGTTAGACTTAGAGAATATGTGAGGGTATCAGGACCCTCTTCGTCCAACATGGGAGGGCTTTGGTGGGCGTGTGGGCAGTCAACTTCGTTAAGTAAAATTTACACAGATTTTAAGCACACCAGTCAATGAGTTTGAACAATTGTGTATACGTGTGTCACCACCACCATAATCCAGATGAAGATCATTTTCATCCCTTGTATGTTTCTGCCCATGATCCAAGAAGGAGCCTGCAAGATGGACGCTTAACGCGTAGAATGGATGGGGATGAGTCGACCTCGGGTTTTATGAAGGGAATGAATGACTGCAGATCAGAGCGAACGACTGCTATTATGTAGGAGGTGAAATACATGGTTTGGTTCAAAGAAAAGGTGAAAAAAGATACCACAGGTGGAAAAGATCCTGGCAAAGTCAGGATAGCAGGGAGTTGAACTTCGGGTAGTTTAGAGCAGAGGTTTTGGGTCAGGAGGAAGCAGCCGGTGATGAGACAAGAATTGTTTGGGGTAGGAATGCAGGTTTCCGCACAAGCGGGGAAGGTTGGAGGCGTCTCATGACCTCGCTGGCGTCTGCCCTTGCCTGGGGAGGGTAAGGTCACTTGTGGGCACCGGACTCCTACCAGCTGGAGGACACACAAGGCACCACAGGTTGCCGAGAGCTGTCCCCTGCGATGTGAAGTCACTCTGGCTGATTCTTTGCCTTCTTCAACTCAGAGGGCTGCTGTTCCTGGCCTCCTCCTACGCTTTTCTGCCTTGTCAGACCTGGCAGATCCCAGGCAGGGATGACTCCCCATCCCACCCTTTCTGACTTGCCCTATCTGGCTTTCAAAGCCCAGTCTTCTTGATGAACGAAGAGAGAGAAACCTTTGGGCTAAAAGGTAACAGAAGGAGCCTCTGTTTCTCTGTTCCTTTTAATGTTTAACCATCATTCTCTGTAGAAATAGAAATATAATTTCAAAGCAGAATCCGGAGACTAACTGATTTCAGCAGATAGATTTTTGTTTTCATAATGACTCGCATTAAGGGAGAGAGTCCCCATCACCTCTAAGCCTCTCACTTAGAGATGTTCTATCTGTATTTATACATCTCTCTGGGTTTGTAAGAAACACCCTTCGTGGAAGACAAAATTTAACAGCCAACCTCTTATAACAATTTTGTGATCCGTCGATACAATCCTTTTGGTATCTTCCCTAGTACCAAGGTTGGTTAGAAAGATTAGCCGTAATATAGAGACACCTGACACACGGGAGCGAGCCCACCTTTATGCAGAGGGTGCCATAAACATTCTCTCCGATTTCCCTCCACAGGTAAGATTTTGACTACAGTGTAAGAAATGAGCAGACCTTCATCAAAGGAAGACTCTCTAACAGGGAAATCTGGCTCTGGGCTGAGGGTCTGGTTCTGACTCTGCTGTGAACTAACTATGAGAACACGGGAAAATCATTTTCCTTTATGAACCTGATTCTTTTCCCTCTGCTATAAAACTATTACCTACATCTTTAGGATGTATTTTTTTTCTTCCAGTGGGGAGTGCTTGCTCTTTAAAGAAAATCCCAATTTTACCATCTGGAAAATGGGGATAATTATAGCATCTCCTCATACTGTTGTGATGAGCGTAAATGAGTTAATTCACGTAAAGCAGTTAGCGCAGGGATGGCAGGTAGCAAAAGGACTCAGCAAATGTTGCCCATGATACGGCCGCTAAGGATGATGATGATGGTGGTGAGAAAATAAAGGAATTCTCCAAGACTAACACTAAAGACGGTGTAAAACAGAGTGGCCGGGGCATGAAATGGTGCTTCAGCTGCCTGGGGCCGGGGGCGGGAGAGTCAACTTGGGGTGACATAAGCCAAGGGGCCACGACCTCACAGGAACTTGGAGAGCGAGGCCAGGACTGGAGGACATTTCCACAGGAGGTTGGAGTCCTTGAGAGCCTCCAAGTGTTGGATTAGGAAAAGGTCCCCAAATTAGCACGAGGACAGCAAGGAACCTTGTCTGTCCTGACCTGGCTCTGGACAGAGCAGTTGTGTCTCCCCAGGGAATTTGTAATTGCAGGAAATTTTTGTTGTGAGGGGTTTGGGGGTCCGATTTACGCTTCCTGTGCTGATTCACTCCCGCCGTCCCCGCCGAGGCAAACACAGAGGGAGAGACACGCTCTCCTCCCGGGACACACACGCGTTCCAGGCCGCACACTCGCCTGCTGAGGGTGTACTCCCGATCCCAAATCACCAAACACACGAGGACGTAGCCACATCCTCTGAGGCCCCTGTGAACTTCAGTAATCAAAAGACTAAATCGAGACTGGAATCATTCAGCTTTAAAAGCAGGAATCAAACACATATGAAATGAAGACAGAAAAAAAGTAAAGCCTTAAAGAGCTGTTGGAAGTAAAAACTGAAGTCATGAAAATTTTAAAATCTCAATGAATGGTTAAGCGTTATCCGAGAAGATGAAATTACCAAAGTGGAAGATAAACCCGGAAGTCGTCCAGATACATAGAAATGAAAAATACAAAATAGCAGTGAACAGTGAGAGGACCCAACACACGCCTCACAGAAGCTTCAGAAAGACAGGGATGAGAAATAGTATTTGAAGAGACAATGGAAGATTAATAATTCTCCAAAATTACTAAAGGACCTAAGTACTGAAAGTAATCAGCCAATATGTCAAACAATCCACAGTGAAGTATTCTGGACTGGGATGCAGTGGCCACCCCAGCACAACTATCAGAACGGACACCACGCCAGCAGGGACAGCACCAGCCCCTGGGGATGTCCAGGACTCTGAGAAGTACAGCCTGCACAGCTCTGGACTGATGCATCCCCAAATTTCACTGACCGTGATATCTGTGTGTACCACACGCAGGACCATCCTTCCCTGCATCCTCATCCTGAAATGAAATCTGGGAAATTAACAAGCCCGGAGTCTGACACCTCACGGGCCAGTCTCTGTGCCCCCAGTGGGCTCCCTGCAGGCCCCGCTGCCCCTCCTGCGGGGAGCAGGCTGTCTCTGTTACCTTCCTCCACACACTCAAGGCTAGTCCACTAACATTTCACGTTCTTGTTTTCAGTGCCAGGGGCAAGGTGACATTCCTTAAGATTTATTATCATTGTTTTCCATCACCTGAGGAATGTCAGTCCTCTAAAAGCCTCTGCACCAGGTCGATTCTCTAAGTTAACTCTGACTTCGCATAGATTTATGGGTGAGGTTTGTGGTTTGCCCCGTGTGTGTGCACACACGTGCATGTTTCAGACACAGAGGTGAAGGAAGAGAGAAAACCGATGTTTATTTAGCTTTAATCTATGCCACCCCCTGCACTAATTGCTAACATACACACCGATTCTTTGCATTAGGGGCAGGTACGGAGGGCAGTCCTCTGCTCCTTTATCACACGAGGACGGTAAGGTTCAGAGAAGTTAAGGAACAGGGAACGGTCACGTAGCTACGTAGCTATGCATCTAGTTCTGTAGAAAAGAAAAGGAGACCAACAAGATAGAGAGAGAGACACATGCCGCAAGGAACCCAGAATCCACGAGTAAATGGAAACACAGTAGTGTGCGGCCTGATGCGGGCTTGCGGGGAAAGTGGGTCCATCTAACTGGGAGTGATGTTCTCTGCAGGGCCCACGGAGGAAGCGGGTCACCGTGCTGGCCCAACCCCTCAACCCAGGACTCGTGGAGACTCCGTCCAGAACCGCTGAGGCTGCGTGCGTCCAGCTGTGTGGTCAGCTCTGTGTCCTGGGCTTGCTTCGCACTCTCCCTCCTCTCTGCCTGTGATCTCTCCTGGCAGGTCCTGGACCGTGTCAACCTTGTCCCAGTCCGCACAGTGACAGGGACCACCCGCCAAGGCCCCGATAGGCGATTCTGCTGAGGAAACATGTCTGCTCCCTCTGAGGACAATAATAGCTCTTTTGGTCCCAAATGGAATTAGCCTGCTCTCTCCCTGGCCTTGGATCGTCACAGGTCTACTGTGTCAACCACACTTTCTGTTGGGAAACTACTACTGAAATGTTAAACAGGTGTGTACCTTTCTGGGCCACAGATTCAGCCTTCCTCAGCCCCACCTGGCCCAGGGGGCTCGCAGACCCCAGCGGTGCGGGTTCACAGACCTCGGTCGCCCACTGGCTGTGCTGGCTTGGGACAGGAACTTCCCTGAGCCTCAGTTTCCCCATCTGAAAACCGGGATGTAATCCTTCCCATGCGGTTGCCTCGAAGATCAAGTGGGAAGCGTCCCCGTAAGCGTCTCAGTTGCAAAACAACGCCTGACATCTGGGGCTCTCCGTTCCTATCTGCTGCATTACCCCCTCCCCGGCCCTCAGGAAGCAGATCAGCTTCTCTGAGACACTCACAATCCACAGGTTTGCCACTTACAACATAGAACATACCCCGTTTCAAAGGACAAAGGAGATTGAGAGAATTCGGAGTGAAATGGCAGGAAGGGCTTGAGCCCTTGAGCCCACAGCGACTGCCTCAGTTCCCGGCAGATCAGGTAACTCGTCTGAATTGCATTTGTGAAGTGTTAACCTGTACCTCTAAGGGTTACCCCGGGGCTTCAAGGAGACAGCGCGTGGGAAAGCACACTGGACACGTGAACTCATCCTCTTGGAAGCCTCCGGGCAAACCCCTCCCATCTCCAGCACCGTCCTGAGGGAGCTGATAGATGGGACGGGTAATGCAATAAGCATCAGACCGGGCGTCTGGACCACAGGCGTCCCGGCTTCTCATAAAAGCCCGCTGTGCATCTTGTCAGTGGAGCACAGAGATTTTTTCAAATTGAATCCTTGGCCTGACCGTGCCCCAGAACAACTTAAGGTGAAAACGGCCTGGATATCACATCAGCGCTCCCCCAACAGAGAGCTCTCTGCCCACCCTCCCTGCGGCTGCACCTGGACCTAGCAGCACTGCCTGCCTCTAGGCCCTCCCGCCACTGCCCTCTGGTGGCTGCGGCTTGTAATGCCATGGCTCTTCAGGAACCCTGGGGTTGGGGGGCTTCCCTTCCAGCCCCAGGCCCTGTCAGGCTGCCTACTCTGGGGGCAGCCCCTGGGTGCTGACAGCTGCACTAGGGTGTGGTGTAAGATTTGCCCTCTCGCCCCTCGCTAAGGCAGGCAGCTTCTGGATCTCTGTATTGTCAGCCTAGCTGATCTTTTCTCTCCATCCTGGTCCCATCCAGTCCCAAGTTATCTTCTGAGCTAACCTTACTCCTTGTGGACAGGACTGCGGTGCTTCGTTTAAAAGCCTCTGATGACTGTTGGTGGGAGTGTAAATTGATACAGCCATTATGGCGAACAGTGTGGAGGTTCCTTAAAAAACTACAAATAGAACTACCATACGACCCAGCAATCCCACTACTGGGCATATACCGTGAGAAAACCATAATTCAAAAAGAGTCATGTACCACAGTGTTCATTGCAGCTGTATTTACAATAGCCTGGACATGGAAGCAACCTAAGTGTCCATCGACAGATGAATGGATAAAGAAGATGTGGCATATATATACAATGGAACATTACTCAGCCGTAAAAAGAAACGAAATTGAGTTATTTGTAGTGAGGTGGATGGACCTAGAGTCTGTCATACAGAGTGAAGTAAGTCAGAAAGAGAAAAACAAATACTGTATACTATCACATATATATGGAATCTAAGAAAAAAAAAAAAAGAAAGAAAAAGAAAAGATCAGAAGAACCTAGGGGCAAGACGGGAATGAAGATGCAGACCTACTAGAGAATGGCCTTGAGGACATGGGGGAGGGGGAAGGGTAAGCTGGGACAAAGCGAGAGAGTGGCATGGACCTATATACAACTACCAAACGTAAAATAGATAGCTAGTGGGAAGCAGCCGCATAGCACAGGGAGATCAGCTCGGTGCTTTGTGACCAACTGGAGGGGGGGGATAGGGAGGGTGGGAGGGAGGGAGACGCAAGAGGGAAGAGATATGGGGACATATGTATATGTATAACTGATTCACTTTGTTATAAAGCAGAAACTAACACACCATTGTAAAGCAATTATACTCCAATAAAGATGTTAAAAAAAAAAAAAAAAAGCCTTTGATGGTCTTCAGTGCCCTCCAGCGAAGCTCAGAGTCCTCCGCATCAAATGAACGCGCTCCTTCTGCAACATCTCCCTGTTTACGTGTCTAGTCCCAGGTGTGGCAGTGGGGCACCCTTCGGGGGTACCTTGGGCCCTGTGCTTCTCCCAGAGACCCCTGATCCCTGTCCTGCCCGGAAGTGTTACTGAATGCAATTCCCGCTTGAATGCCCTAACCTGCCCGCAACTTCAACAGGCCAACCCCTACAAAACCCAACTCAAACGTCACTCTCTCCATCAGGACCTTCGCTAGCAATCCCACCCCCCTCCAAGTGAAGTACACACCTAAGCCTCCTGTTCTCAACTCCTCCGGGACAGGACTTCCCACCAGATTCTGTGCTCCCAGACCCAGGAGCTACCATCTCTGCTTTCATTTAAAAAAATCTCCACAGCCCCAGGACATATATAGCATCTGGCACATAGAACTCGCTCAGTAAATGTTGAATGAGCAGCCCTATCTAGCTCGGGAACCAGAAGAATGGCAGATGCTGGGAGCGTAGAAAATAATCTCTGTTACTTCCATTTGCATAATAATAGAGTGGTAGCTATGGAACATTTGTTATCTTCAAGGCTGTGTTAAGTGCTTTAAATTCACTTTCTCATTAAATAGGCACAGTCTATTATACTATCTCATTTAATCTTTACAACAACCCTGGCTGGTAGAGGACAGCCAGCATCAGATCTATTATGGATGAGAAGACAAAGCTGGGAGAGGTTGATGGTCAAGTATCCAAGGATAACGGGAGAGCCAGGGCTTTCGTCTAGGTGTGCAATCTCTCTCCCCGTGACACGAGTCTGCTAGCCCCTGTTATCACTCTGCCACCCCTTCCTGAAAGAGGCAGGTCCCAGGAGGCAAAGCCAAACACAGAAATGTGCTTTGCCTGCAGACCCAGGCTGTAAAAGCAATCACAGCTTCTCTCTTGCCTCCAGTTCCTAATCAATTATGGAGGAAATGACAATGAGGCAGAGGAGAGAGAGACTCGGACTGACTGCGGTTGATTGAAAAGATTCCCGAGGCTTTGTTTCTGCAGCTACACTGCCCGGCTGGGACACCAGGGCGAAGAGATGTAGGGTTTGGTGCGTGACACGGA
Source organism: Phocoena phocoena (assembly GCF_963924675.1). NCBI lineage: Eukaryota > Metazoa > Chordata > Mammalia > Artiodactyla > Phocoenidae > Phocoena > Phocoena phocoena. The sequence goes on from NC_089226.1 coordinate 3,469,981, forward strand.
GACAAAGGAAAAATGACGAACCAAGTGAATCAGTGAAGGTGAAACGAACGGTGCTCAGCAACAGATGGGGCTGATGCTGGGTAATTTTCTCCTGTCACCTCCCCTCCGGTAATAGATAATCCCGCAGCTGCTGGAGTTCCAGGGAAGGCAGGTTCACAGCCTCGGTCCCCTTCCTGTTTGGAAGCTGTGCCCACCCCCATCCCTTAACCTGTCTCGATGATAAAAATCTTAAGAGCCCCAACTTTTTGCAAGATGTATAGTGGCGATTTAACTCAGTCCTGGCTGAGGTCGTGATCTGTCAGGGCTGTCAGGGCAACAGGCAGATTTGTAAATGCCCTGGCTCCAGTGTCAGGTTGAAGGTGACATTTTTCAGCTGGGGATTTTTTTCCCCATCCCTCACAGAGACGGAACAGCTCAGAACTAGAAAGCAGCCCCTGAACAAGCCTCCATCCCACTTATGCCACCCTGGCCAGGGCTGTTGACCTTTGCCTCCGAGACTGTCGCTCCCTTCCTCTGGGTCACCTCTGCCCTGTCCCAGAACACTTAAAACACAGGGATTCCTGTAAAGTCAAGCACCAGACCCACGCCCCTCCCAAACCCAGTCCCGGGCCTAGCCTGATTTCACCTTACAATGACTTGTCTTGGCTGACAGTCGCTCTGCCATTACCATTATAAATACTTACATAGATTAATTAACCACAGTATGAAAACCCAGAATCCCGGCTAGGTTCATTAATGACCTGCCAGGCTATTTCTTGGCTGAAGCATCGAAAACTAACCCAGGATGTTCATGACATTCTTCCCTTTGATTTCTTCCTGGAATCGAGAAACCTTAATCATGGTTCTGTTTGAACCCTTTCTTTCCCTACGATTTTATTCTCAGTGTCTTTACCCCTGAAGGAGCCTCATGAGGTGGGGTGACCAGGTTTCCTGCCCAATTCTCCCACACTTACCTGACTTCCTTTATGAAGTTTGGGAAGACACTTTCTGCCCTGAGACTACATCGGCGCTTGGGCAAGGGCTCCGTTGTCCCTGGTTCTTGGCCCGGATGCCAAAATGGAATCTTTCTCTCTCCCTCTCCCTCTCCCCTCCCTGCTTCCTTCTCTCCCCACTTCTCTTCTCTTTTCTCTCTCCCCCTTCCCTCTCCCCCCCCCCCCCACTTCTCTCTCATTCTCTGTCTCTCTCTCCCTCTCCTGTTTCTCTCCTTTCTCTAAAGAGGAACCAGCCTGGTCTCAGCACCACCCAGAGATCTCCGCGGGGAAGGTGGCTCTCACATCACCTCCAGGAGGGGTCCAGGTAAACCTGGGGAAGGTGTTAGGGGCCAGCAGGGAGGGAAGAGACCGTGGAGGTTGTCAGTGCAGAAGTGTGAGACTGTGGTTCCCACCCCTCGCTTTGTCTCCCCCGCCTCCCGTCCTGAGCCTCCTGTCTCATTGGTTGCTGTTCCCACCCCACCTGCAGGGCCACCCACAGGTGTTCCAGCCAGAGCGCCTTTCTTCTTTGACCAGGTGACATGGCCATTGCCATGCTGCCATCATTTTATCATTTTCAGTATCTGACATGACCACTGAGCATCTTATCTTCAGTTTCTTCATTTGAAAAGAAAAGTTAATGGTATCTACCTTGTACCATAGTGTGTGTGTGTGTATATGTGCATATATTGAGTAATGAGTGAGGCTGCATATGACAAGCTCCTCACAAACAGTAAAAGCTCAGTGGATGTTGCTTCTCCCCACCCGTAGCCTCCAGCAGCTTGTTAATCTCCACCAAGTTAACACTGAAAATACTAACGCTTAACGAGCTCCACCCAGTGGAGGGACCTGAGCTCAGCAAGGTCACCGCTGAGGACCCTGCGCCTCTGGAGTGTGGTCAGCACACGGTCCCCCCTTTGGGGGTGTACATTAAGGGAGAGGAAGAAATAAAAAAGGAAAAAGAGGAGAGGAGAAAAGGAAAGAGACGGGAAGAAGGCTGGGGACAGGCTCTCAGGGAAAATAAGGCAGAGGGAATCTATGTGAGGTCGGTGCCGAGTTCCCTGGACGGGGCACGGGAAGAGGAGGCAGGGGCAGGGCCTGCCCATGCGCGCCCCCCACTCGGGCACTGATGGCTCAGCTCAGCCGGGCTGGGCCCCAGGGCTCCCGCCAAGTGACCTCCTGGTGGACCCTGCAGCGGGGGAGGGGCAGCCACAGAAGATCCTGCTGAGGCAGTGCCACAAATGCGGGCGGGAGAGGTCTGAACAGGAGGCAAGAAGAAAACCCACCCGCAGAGGCAGAGCAAACCGTATGCCACCCTCTTACCCCCCAGGCCACTCCACAGAGGGGCTGTCACTGCCTTCCCCTGTGAACTGGAGTCTGTAAAGGTTGAAGATGAGGGAAAAGCGCTCCGTCCCGCACTGAGGGGAGAAGAGGCAGCGCTGCACCCAGAGCGCGGGCGCACCCCGCGCATCCTCGGGCAGGGCCCTCCGCTGGTACCTGAATCCTCCGGGGCAGCTGCCGGAGGAGACGCAGCGCCCGCGTGGGGACGGGACGGACTCCTGTCTGCTGCCGGCCGGAGCCCCTGAGCTGTGCTCCAGCCCTGCACGCCCTCCTACAAAGTGAGAGGCCGTCTGCTGGGTCATCAGCCCCTCCCCTCCCCGGCGCATATCTGAGCATGTCCCCACCAAGAGCTGTCTTATCCCTGACAAGGCTCATCGGAGGCAGGCGCTGTATCCCTTTTGCCCTTCATTTCAAGATTCCACATCCTCCTTGGCTCTCAGGAGGTATTTTCCATCTCCCTTCCCTCTGTCCCCTCCTCCCTCGTGGCCTGGTCCCATCCCAGCAGTGGCCAGTGAGGGAGGACGAGGAACACGACCAGTGCCTCTGGCTCTGCCAAAGGAGAGAAGTGGCCGGTCAGCCAGACAATTGCATAATGTGTGTTGGAACGGGGTATCCATGCGGCCCCCGAGTTTGGAGTACAGGGGTCTCACCTGGGCCCCGTCAGGCTGGGGGAGGCCCCTGCCGACGACAGCCCATCTGCGGGCGGGGGGGACAGCCAGGGCTCCTCTTGGATCCAGTAGACGCGACACGACGAGGACATCGGGTGGGTGGACTCAGGCAGACCCCCGAGGCAGGGGCCTGTTCTGGACCCAACTCCTCGTTTTTAACGGGCTTACTCTCTCCCCTGCCCTTAGGCCAGGTTTACCTGCTCTGGGAGAAGAGTTCCGCAATGCAATCCCTGTGATTTTTGCTTTCTGTGCTAACTGCTATCTCATTGGCAGGAGGGGGCAGTCATTACACCCCTATCAGGTGGTTCACTTATTGGATACTTCTCACTTTTGCATTCGTTTGTGAACTATGTTCTTCCAAATCTTCTGGTGTCTGGGCCTCAGCCTGTCCCTTTGCTTTGCTGGGACACGTCATCCTCAGCCGTGATGGCGAAGCGAAGGAGAGAACAGAATGGGAGGAAGTCCCGTGTTCTGCGTCCCCACCACTCACCCTACCCCACAGCCCAGGCCTGATCTGGCCTGTCCACTCTTCCCACACTCCAAGGAGGAGCCCTGCCGTTTTGCTCCCGGAGGCTTGGGCCGAGGCCTCGGTGAGCACCCCGCACCCCGGGCTTTGCTCACTTCCCCTCCTGCCTGCTCACTGCCCGAGCCTCTCTCTCTCTAAGCCGAGGCCCTCACAGTTCTGAGAATGCGGATAAGGACCTGGCTCTGTATTTCAGCATGAGGTCGTGTTGATGTTGTGTGGTTTTTAACGGTGTGGATGTGTCCACTTGTGCAGGAAGAACACGTGTTCTCTCGCGTGTTTCTGACTCTGGGGGCTCTGAGAGCACGTGCACTCGGGCTGCCCCTCTGTGCCCGCCCCGGGCCAGCGTCTTGCTCGGCTGGTCCAAGCCTGCTTTGTGTCCGGCTGAGCCTGGACAACCGTGTGTGCCCTGCCCGTCTCCTCAGGTACAGGGTGCAGGCTCTAACTGCTATTCTGGGAGAAGGCCCCGATCTCTGGGATTTGGGCAGCTTTGTTGGTACTTCTGGTGAAATGTTGGTGCGTGTGTGAACTGGGCCAGGGTGTCCGGGGAAGGCCTCACTGGGTGGGGCCGGGTGTCGTAAGGTCCTTTCATTCTTAATCCGGACCCAGGCGTCTCCTTGCCAGGCCCACGTGTTCCTGATCCCAGTTCTACGAACCGATGGGCTCGGTGATGGGCGTGTGTCAGGGTGACCCCACGTGGCCTCGAGTCCTGAGTGTGCGGCGAGCTTCCCTCCCCATGGGCTTCGGCAGCTTGGGTCCCGGCCTGTGAGACCACAAGGGTGACGGCCCCTGACCATCACTGCCACACGGCAACACAGGCCTGCACTGCAGACTGTCACCCCGTGCAGACCAGGGAGCCCTCACCTCTGTCCCACTCTTCAAGCACAACAACCCCTTTGCCCTGCTAAGCCCTTCTAGAGGGCTGGCAGGTGCGATCACGGGAGGGGTGGTCTGGGGCACGGTGCCACCTGCCTGCAGAAGGACAGGAGGGAAGCCTTGGTCTGGCCCGCGAGGAGCCCACCCTGGGGGAGGGGGAGGGGGAGCAGGGAGGGAGACGGACGGGCTGAGGCCGGAATTCAGGGCCCCGCTTGGGGTCCTCTCTCTGCCTGCCCTGGGCGCGCCGGCATCTCTATCGCATGCACATTTCATCCGTCACCGGGGCGCTGGGAAGCACCAGGCTGATATGTCTTTACTTCTCAACGTGTAAAGGGCACACAAGAACAATGCTGCCCTGTCAGGAGAGTCTCCCCAGCCTGCCAGGCCTTATGGGGTGATTCCAGTGCTTTCTGCCTGTGCGACAGCTCAGCCTAGTGGTCAGGAGGAGGGGCTGGACGTGAGGCCAGAGACCACCCACAACTTCCCCAGGCCTCACTTTCTCATCTACAGAGTGGGGTGATGACAGCACCCGTTCCTGAGGGTCGTCACGAGACAGGGATTAAAGGATGAACACAGGGGAGGTTTTTAGCACCCTGCCCACACAGCACTGGTACTCAACCTGTGGCAGGTATACTTAGCAATCGTGCTCTGTGCTGTCTCCTGTGCTACAAAATGGCTTAGCATCAGGTGCTGTAACGGTAACAATAGTACCACCTCCTCGGAGGCAGTGGGACACTGCAGGAAGGCAGAAATGACAGTGGAGTACCTGGGAAAAGATGAGCATGGTATCTAAAGAGGGGGGAATGCTTTCTGAATCAGCCTTCCCAAAATGCATGCAGGTGGACCCATGACCTTCCCAGAGGCAGACAGACAGAAAGCAGCAGAGGAACTGACGTCTCCTGACGCTGAGGCCTCCGTCCCCTCCTTGCACAAGGACACCCGAATCCCACCCCTCCTTATGGATTTCACCTCAGAAAGAACCAGTGCTTTCGGGGAACGGGGCTAAAGCAGCATTTTGGGGAAACTGAATTCCACAGGATAAATGTCATTAAGTCTGGCCTAGGGACTGAGCCAGCCTTTGAATTAAGGCCTGAAAGTTAAAGAGCTATTGTCCGGCCCTGGGACCCAATGGGCGTGAATTCACCTCCACCTGCTCCTTCACCCCTTCCTTCCTTCTTCTGTCCTCCCAGCCCCTCCTGGGCGATCCTGTCAGGAGCTCCTGGGTTCCCGAGGGTGGGGTCACGCTGGGGAGGTTGAGGCAGGTCAGGACCACCACCCTACACCCCCCCGACCTGCCTGGCTCTCCCTGGCTCCCCACACAGACCCACAGGTGGTGGCAGAGGTCCCAGGAGAAACAGCAGTCCTGCCCCATGGCCTCTTTCCTTCCTTCCTTGGCCCCCAAGGGCCTGTGGGCATTTTCCTTAACAAACATCCAACCCGTTTGCTAGCGTTTGCTCTTCCTGAAGAGTACGCCCATGGAAAATTAAAACTAACCGAACACACTTTTTAAAAAACCAACTAAAATAAACCTTGCAGTCTCGCAAGTGGTCTAGAAGTCCTAAGGCAGCACCTCTAAGGTGTGCTGGGGTCTGTGGGCCTCTGGGACTGGGTGAGACCATCTCAGAGGGTGACTGGACGTCTGTCCTTTGGTCTGTGAGACTGAGGGCTGCATTTTCCAATCCCAAATGGTGTCACATAGCCTGAGGGCGGGATCAAGGATTTGGTGCTCAGACCGCAGGGAGCGGCTGGGATCTTCCGCACAAGCCATCACTCCACCCCACAAGAAGCGGTGTCGGGTTCAACTCAACGTGAATTGCTATCAGCATCATGGCCAGGCGCTGGGGATGCAAGGTGGATAATCCAGGCTCTGTCCCTGCCGGGAGCCCCCGGGGGAGCAGGCTGTGGCTGAGGGCGTGCCCTTGGGATGCCTGGGTCATGTGTGCCCAAGGGAAGCAGATGGAGGCGCGGGAGTTGGAGACCAGTCAGGCCTTTGGGACTCACCTCACAGACTTCTCCCAAAGAAAAGGATGCATTCAATCACATTTGGATGTGATCTGAAAGGATTTTTCGGGCGCTTTAAAAATCACCATGCACGTGCTGCTATCTGATTTAGTGATGTGTGCTCCCCAACCTCCTCCAACCGTACCGGTGTGGTTGACTTTGAAAACCATTGTTTGGACACAAAGCCAGGGGCGCGGGGAGTTAGAGAGCAGGGCAGGCTGCCCTCCCTCCGCGGAGCCCTCAGAGAAGTGCCCCACGCCCAAGTTTAAGGTTTCAGGGGTCCGAGAGCCCGGAGCGCAGGCGCGCCCTCCGGTGGCCGTCCCTGGAGCTGCAGGCGCGCCCCGCCCCCGGCCTCCGCAGGCTCCCGGATCCAGATGTGCGAACCGGCAGGCCTTCCCGCGGTAACGTCAGCGCAATAATAGCCCCGGGGAGGCCATTACACCACTGTTTTCATCCAGAGGAGGGCTATTCCATCAACTGCTCCAGAGGCCTGCTTGGTAAATGAGTTTTCTTTTAAAAAGACATTCACTTGATTGCCTTGCTAGAGCTCATTCTGGCACCAGGGGACGTGTCTGGGGCGCAGGGCCCGCGGGGGCTGGGGACCACCCGAGGGGCAGCAGCAGCGGAGGCCAGGAAGTGTCAGTTCACAGCCCTCCTGATGCCCGACTCTCGGTGCCGTTCCCCTCCTGTGATCCTTTGTCCCTCTCTCCCTGGCGACAAGAGGTGGAGTCGTTTTGCTCCCTGGGGAGAAGGGTCCTATACCCACTGGCCCCATGCCCCACTCTCACCGCAGCGCCTGGCACGGTCTTCGCAGGAGCCGTGGGAGCATCAATTCAGGGAACTGCGGTTGCTGGGTTCTGTCCTCACCCCAGGAGACAGCATACACAGATCGGTGGAATTCCAGGCCGGATGCCCAGGAAGGTCCCCTCACCCTGGGACCAGCCTGGTGACGGGGTAGGGACCCTGGAAGCCCCAGGCCGCAGCAGAAGGCAAGCTCTCGCCCTCGAGCCGCCCTCATTAGGGTCACTGAGTGATTGAGCAGGCTGGACCCTGCTGGGGACCCAAGCTGAAAGGGGGCAGAAACCCCACATTCACACAATTGGGGTGGAGGCGACCCTGGGAGACGCCGTGCTCCTGGCAGCTGTGATTCGTCCTTGTTCACTACCGACCGTGTAACATGTGTTTCACGCTTGATACAGCTGCACTGCTACTTTCCCAGGAACAGTGGTCAGTTCAATCGTCTGTTACCTGACAGCAAGCAGACGGGGAGGCGGCCGGGGGCGGCAAGGGGTAACTAATGAAGCAGGGGCACTTTGAGACTGGGTCCCGCCCGCCCTGAGCACGACTCCGGGTTCAGGGTCCCTGCTGCCTCCAAATGCAGCCGCCCTCGGGCTGTCTGTCCTGGCCTTGGAGGACGCAGCCTGCAGGCCTGGCTCCAGGGCCCCCTCAGACCTCGGACAAGGGCGTTTAGCTCAGGCTGCTTCACTGAGGTGCACCCCAGCAGGTCACATCTGGGGTGTAATGGCCTCTAATTAGTATTTCCCACAGATGGAACATTCCCCAGCCCCCAGCCTACAGCTAAGTGGTTCTCAGAAAAGCACAGAAATTATATTCTACCTTTGAAAACATCAAAGGAAATTAGCCTACTCCCATGGGTGTCTCTGGGCCAGCCTCACTGTGGCACCCAGGGAGGGCCCAGCCTTTAGAGGTGCAGACAGGGTGTCTCTGAATCAGATAATCCCTGACAGGAAAGTGAGCCGGTGCCCAGCCCTGTCCTGCTCTCAGCCCCTTGCAGGCAGCTGTGTGGCCCCCTTCCCTGTGGCTCTCTCTCCACTGGGTCTCTCGTGGGCACCTGCTGGCTTTACCGATGCTTCTCTCCCAACCCCCCCACCATCCCCTTTGGGAAGATTAGTCCTGGGAGCAGGGCCAAGTCTAGACTTTGCAAACATCCAGTGCCAAGTGCAGCACTGCCTACGCAGCGTAAGGTCGACTCAGAGTCAGAGAAGTCCCTCGGTTCCTGTGACTAGATTCCCCAAATTTACTTTCTAAGCTTTCTTCTGCCAACATTCCAGACACTGTGGATGGAGACGTGGCAGTGTCTCTGAGCGTTTGGAACTTTAATTCTAGGAGAGAGAGACTGACACAATGGATAAACAAGTACATTCATAACATGCCAGGTGCCAGAAACAGCTAAGAAAAGTGATAAGCTGCGTTGTGGAGACGGGGAGGCGTTTCTAATAAGGTGTCACTGACGAGCCGGGAGGAATGAGGAAAAGCCCACCTGACACATGGGGGAGCACTGCCGGCAGAGAAGCGGCAAGTGTCAAGGTCCCGGGGTGACAGTGTGTTTGGTGTTTTCGAGGAACAGCTGGGAGGTCAGTGAGTGACTAGAGGACAAGGCTGAGATCAGAGGCACGTCACCCAAAGGCAAGAGAACAGAGTTACAGTTTGGCTGGGTCTGCACCTGCCAGCCCAGCTCTCCCATCAGACCCCACGTGTCTCCTCCAGAGGCCGGCAGAGCCCCCCAGCCTCGGTGTGAATGTCCCGGGGACAGTGGGCATGAAGGGCCTTGTTTGGCCGGGACGTCCCAGCCCCTTCCCAAGCCGGGGGATCTCGTCAGGTTACCCAGCTGTCCGGCTTCTGCTTCCTCATCTCTAAAACTGGCATCTTAAATCCCTCCACACAGGGACCCTGTAAGAATTAAGTGAAACGCCTGTGTAAGGCACCAAAGGAAAGCCAACCCCTACCTTGTAATTTCTAAGCTCTCTCTTAGCCTGAGCTTTCCACCTGGAGGGGTCCGAGCTCTGGCCCCTGAGCTCCACCAAGCAAGCCCCCGTCTGGTCTCTACCGCGGTTTCGCAGACACCAGCTTTCTTTCAGCCCTCACTCCGGGAAGCTCAACAACCCTCTGAGGGTCTTTCTGGAGTTTCCTCCCCTCCAGGCTCTGCTCGTCTTTCCAGCTCCGTCTCTCTTCCCCCGCTTCAGCGAGGGACGCTGAGTCCCAGAGGGATGTTATCTTTCTCAGGGCATCACCTGGGCTGGGATTCAAACCACAGCCTCCAGACACCTCCCTGGTCTCTAGGAATGTGGGGTGTTGGGACAAGGAGGGCCCACAGAGGGACGAGGGATGGGAGGCAGGAGGTAGGTGCAAGAGGCCTGAGTGTGGAGGCCACAGAGCCCCAACCTGGGCTAAGCCCAGATGTCCAGCTTCAAACCCAGAGCTAAACGAACAGCGTAGAGAAAGCCAGTGCCCTGGCCAGAGGACAGGAGACTGGCCGGGACCGAGCCCGGGAGTGGAGGCTGTGCCCACCCCCTGCCTCCCCATCAGCACCCTGTAAGCTGCAGCCCAGGGCGGGTGAGGGCGTGAGAAAGAGGATGCTGTGAAGCGCTCAGGGGCTGTCGAGAGGTTTTCCACGCAGGGACCCAAACCCATGCTGCATTTGTCCTGGAAGCACAGGGAGAACCACCTTCCCACAGTTTGTAGGTGGTGCGTGGGGTCAGGCTACCGTCCTATGATCCAAGACGTCACCAGTCACCCATGCAGGGTGACCCTCTGTGGACCACTCTGGAAGGGTGGGTGGAGCCAGAGGGAGCTGCCATCCTCGTGTCAGTTTGCATCAACACATCCATCACCCCGTCCCTCTCTCTATGTCTGGCACTGGGGTCAGTGCACTCACGGGCTCACTTCATTCCCACAACCGAGTCCAGGGGTGAATATCCCCGTTTTACTGATGGGAAAAAATGAAGCTGGGCCAAAGATTAAGTTAAACACCGCCAGCAAGTCATAGAGTCGCAGTTAGAACCCCATTCTGTTGAACTTCAGGGCAAGAGAGAATTCGTTCATTCACGAGAACCTCGTCTTTCCACGGCCTGCCCTTCCTCAGTGCCCCTTCTAAGCCCCCCGGCCTCCCAGGGAACCCTCTCCTTACCAGCAGCATGGCAGCGCAGTCGGCAAGGTCGGAGGCGTAGTCAGCCTGGGCACCATCGGGCCCGTGACGTGTGACGTGGGGAATCCAGAGGTTCCCGCCCACAGGACCTTCCTGAGCCGTCCAGCTGCCTGTTCCGTGGCATCTCTCCCTCTGACCCTCAACTGTGAACATGGTCTGCACCTTGGAGGTGGGTGTGCCTCCCCGGGAGCCCAGCCCCTTTCACAGCGGTGATGCTGATTGGCTAAGTCACGCAGGTTTGCTGCTGACGCGTCTGGAGCGCATTTCCGCAGGGATCACAGAGGTCTGAGGGCCAGGCTGCCACAGAGAACCGCGTTCTCTGACCTCTGACACCCTCACCCCTCTCACCTCTGGCCTTTGCATCTACCTCCTCAGACTCTGGAGCCAATCGTATGGTTTCATGGCTTCCCAGGACGGACTGTCGCCTGGGGCTCAGGCCAGGCTCATTCCCCCTCCTCCCTGTGCATCCTGCACGGCACCCGGGACACGGGCTCATCTGCGGAAGCGTCTCGTGTAACACACGCACCCTCGGACCCTTTCCTGTCTTACGTCGGAGGAGCAAAGACGAGGGGGTGAAGTCAGGGAAGCGATGTTTGGCTGGTGGGGCATTGATTAGGAATAAAACGTGCAGACCTGCGGGCCGGCCTGGCTCAGTAGGAAGGAGGAGAAGCGGTACTTTAAAGGAAAGTTCAGTTATCGTGACAAAGGAGAGACATGCAGATGACTGAGGGGGTATTTACACCAGCAGAGCTTCTGGAAAGCTCTACGGGCCAGTGTCCGTGTGTGTTTCTCTCTGTGTGTGTGCACGTGTATGTGTGCATATGTACGGTTGAGAGAGGGGAAGAGGGGAAGCTGCTGTCCTGTCTCTAACACTCACGTGCCTTTAAATCGGGTTCTATGTCACAGGCAGGCCTGGCTGGCAGGTAACATGCACATGGGCCGTGCGCACACTGTGCGGGTGCTGGATCCGCCCCTCTCTGGGCCACCAGGAGCCAGGAGGGACCCAAACCCCAAGAGAAGGTGAGTGCAGAGCCAGATGACTCTCCTGATGTGGGAGGGAGCCAGTTTCAGATACAGCTGTTAGAACGGGACTGAACTGGGGTAACTTTCATTTGTAGATACTCTGTGGACTGGAGCAAAGATGCACCCCGCGTGGAGTGAGAAGAAAGGACCGGCCCCTGCGTAGGGGCCTCCAGAAGCGGGTGGCGGGTCCTCCCTCCTTGCCCGGTGATGCTGAGGGCCTGCAGCATCCCCAGCCGCCACCAGGGGGCGCAGCCCTCCGCACCGAGACTGAGAACAGGGTGTCCTGCTCTTACTGCGCCGCTGTGTTCAAACTGTGGGCCCAGAGACGGACTGAGAAGGGGAGAAGGGACCACAGGCAGCCTCAGCTCTTTGCACGCCTGGCCTCTGCGGAGTTAAGGAAGCAAGAGCACACAGGGGACTTGAGGACACGGGGAGGGGGAAGGGCAAGCTGGGACGAAGTGAGAGAGTGGCGTGGACATATACACACCACCAAATGTGAAATAGATAGCTGGTGGGAAGCAGCCGCATGGCACAGGGAGATCAGCTCGGTGCTTTGTGACCCCCTAGAGGGGTGGCATAGGGAGGGTGGGAGGGAGACGCAAGAGGGAGGAGATACGGGGAAATATGTGTACGTATAGCTGATTCACTTTGTTATAAAGCAGCAAATAACACACCACTGTAAAGCAACTATACTCCAATAAAGATGTTTAAAAAAAAGAAAAAAAAGAGCATACAGAGGAAGGAACTGGGACCCGGTCCTCCATGGGACCTGCAGTATGTCCCCAGAGGTGGAGCTCAAAGTGCCTTGAACTGCAGTGGCGATTTTATGGCCACAGATTCTTAGATTAGCTCCTCACAACAACCTTTGAGACAGGCATCACCCCATTTCCGGGTGAGAAAACAGGCTGGCCAGACGTATGGCAGGCCAGCAGTAACACACCCGTCTCTTAGTTGCTGACGAAGGACTTGAAATCAGAAACCTGTAGATGGAGTCAGAATTCAGCCCAACCTCTGAGTTCATTGACCTTGATCCTCCAGCTGTAGTGTCCAAGGAGGGGAAACACACACACACATGCAGACGCACACAGACACACACGTGCACAAATGCACACAAGCATTCATGTCGATAGGTACTCCACTTCCCCCCAAAAGACCAAGTCTGGTATCTTCTCTGGTTCATTCCGATGAAATCCAAAATGCCAATTTCACGAGCAGGCGTGACCCAGGGGAGGGCAGGCCCGGTGATGCGATTGCTGGGACAGCGGTATGAACCTGAGAAGCATGGGGTCAAGGCCCTCCTGGAATGTCTTCATCTGGGTTCACATCCAGGAGGGATTTACTGAAGCTGATAAAATCTGCCGCTGAATATTGCTATAAAATACACTTCACCCAGAGAATCCTAAACCTGTAGATTCGCCTTCCATGACTTTGTTGGAAGGAAGGACTTAGTCACAAGCCAGCACCAGCCTTTCCATTTCAGCCCCACATCCCGTGTCCCTCCTGTCCTGTTACTCACTGGTTCTCACGTGCTCGCCTGTGTCAGGAGGGACTGGGGAGCTGGTCACAGATTTCACAGATTTCTGGGTCCCACCTCTAGAGTTTTAAAGTCAGTACATTTGTGCTGGGGCCCAAGATTTTGCATTTCCGGGAAGTTTCAGGTGATACTGATGCTGTAGCATTTGTATATTTCTTACTACCTTATTAGAGGAAACTCACTGCCCCAGAAGCTGTCAGAAGAAAATGGGAGAAACTGGACCCAGAGAACAAAAGAGAGAGCAGACAGCATACTCAGAAGTATGACATCAGCTCCTGGATGGCCAAACACCAGCTCCCTTTGTCTGTGCCCACGGCAGGCATTACTAATCAATCACGGCCTTCCTTCTTGTTGAGCCAGACTTGGCTTCAGAATCCTTCTCCACCTACTGGTCCAGAAACCTGCTACAACTGACTGGAAACAGCAGGCACGATGACAACCCCGCACTGTATTTGACTGAGAGACCAGACCACACTATTCCAGACACCCTCCCCATCACTCAGTCCTTCTGTTGCTTAATATTTCCCGCTGACTTTGAGCACGAGGGCCATCTGACCCAAGAACAAAAGCGGAGACAGAGGAATAGCCAGGGGGGAGCGTGACCTAATGTGAGAGGGACAGACCGGAGGACGGGAAGGGACTGGGTGGCCAGTCACAGAGCCAACCAGCATGCCCTCGGGGGACCCAGGCCCGAGGGACGCAGCGCACACAGGACGGGGCCAGGAACAGTGGCTGCATTCCTAGAGCACTCTCTCCAGAAATGGACTATTTCCCCTTTTGAAAGTGATTATGTGCCATGCTAGCTGCAGTGACCATGACAAAAGGGAGGTCGGAGGACGCTTGCCTGAAGTAGCGAGGCATCTGTGCAGGTGGTCCTGAGGCCCTGGAAATGTATTCACGCCCCCTGCGCCAGTGGTGCAGGCTGTAGGGAGGGGCAGGGGTCAGAGACAAAAGGTCAGCCATGGAAGGCCAACAGAGCCAATCTGGAAAAGACACAGGAAATCAAAGGGCTCTTGACGAAGAAAGAGGCAGAGAGAGAGAAGGAAAGGGCGAGCAGTGGCGTGGCAGAGCTGTGACAGGAAGAGGCGTCGGGGCAATAAAATGTCCAAAAGCCAAACCCAGCGGCCAGGCCTTTCCTGAGCATGTAGGGCTCAGGATGGGTGGGGATGGGAGGGGGTAGGGCATCCCTAGCACATGCGTCCTCTGTCTGCTCTCACAGGACGCAGAGGCCTTGCCCACGGATCCAGCCTGCCTCGCTGGCCTGTGTGTGCGGCTAGGGCAGGAAAAACGGGGAGCAGCATTCTGAGTGACCCGTGCTGTCCCCGACGGGGCCACGCCACCTAAAGGTGCGCACGGCCTGAGGACCGGGCCGCCCACCCTGTAACATCAGGCAGTCTGTCGGCCAGCTGCACGGCCGGGTGTTTCCAACTTTAATGTCTGATGTCCATTCCATAAGCCTTGATGGAGGATCACCCCATTGAAAGCAGCAGGGGGACAACTGGTGAGAGCCTGGGGTGTGCTCTGCAGACGGATGTCCAGGACCCCAGTCTTGGCGTGATCCAGAACATCTGTTTTCTGCTGCCCCAAATCCTGGGCTGGCTCCCAGGCAGGGAAAGAGAGAGGGGACGCCTTCCCAGGGGCCCCAGGAAGCTGGGACATTTAGGGTTCCATAGAGGGTTCTGTACACGCACATCGCTTCACAGAGTCAACAAAGAAAGAAACTGAGAAGGTCAGGCATGATTGTAGAGCCAGAGCTTATTAGCCAAAGCACATCAGGAAGGAGCCAGGTCCTGCTTTAGAGTCGGTAATTTACAGATTCAAGTAAACTGTTATTTACTAACAGTTCGTCACTGGGCCACCCAGCATGTATTGGGAAGAGTGTAGGAAACACAGTCATCCCCCCCCCACACACACACGCACGCACACGCACGCACACGCACACACACACGCACACACACGACGCCTCTGCAGGAGGGGTTGGGAATGTGCTTCCTGACTCTGCTGCTCCCTGACTGTGTGACTTTGAGGGAATAACGTCATCTTTCTGAAGCTCTGCATTTTAACAGAGGGATCCTAAGACCTTTCGGGTTCTCATGCGCTTCGGGGGCTTCTCTTGGCAAAGCACTTGGCTCTCGGTGGAGGCTCTGTCCCCGCAGCCACTTCTCCTGCACGAGCGTCGGAAGGTCGAGCCGAGAGGAGGCGCCACTGGGCCCCAGGACGAGCCGGGACTCCAGGTCCAGCCACCGGGCCAGCAGCCCCGCCCGGTCAGCCTGCTTTTACTTTTGTCCACAGCATTTTACAGACTTTTCAATCTCACCATGAGAGTCTAGCTTCAGGCTGTCTCACTGGTGTGTTAATAATAAATTATATTGTACTGCGTGGGTCTAGCTCTTTGCAGTAGTTTAAGCACTTTTCCCTACAATATGCCACTTAATTCTCATGACTGCCGGGAGGTGAGGGAGCTGAGGGTCACAGGAGGTGGGGCACGAGCACAAACTCAGAGTTCACACCTTGGCCATCCCTTCCCTGCCAGCCAGGATGACCAGGGCGCCTGGGCCATCAGGCCACAGGCTTCCTTCTGTCCTGCTGACGCTGACCAGGTGCTGTGTGCCAGACACGGAGCTGTCTTCTGGGCATCTGAGCAATGTTTGAAAAGCACCACGTACTACCAGTCTGTCCGTCCTCTGCAAAAACATCAGTGTCAGGACAGACGAAGGCTAAGGAGACATGAGATCGCATCCAGTGGCATGGACGGTCAGTGGTGGGACAGTGTGATGTAGGAGTGACTATACAACAGACTGTGCGAGGTGACAGCAGACGGCAGCCCGGTATCTGTGTTAAATTTCCTGAATTTGATCATGACTTTGTGATGACGTAAGAGAACGCACGGTTCCTAGAAGGTGCAGAGCAAATATGGGTGAGAGCTGCTCGTATGCTATTTGTGTTACTTTTTTAAAGGTTTGAAAAATTTTTTAAATGTGCAACAGGCAGGTTTCTTGAGTAAATACGTGTCTCTGATAAAGAGTGCCTGAAGGCCCATCTTAAAATTGAATTATAGAAATAATTCTGTAATTCTAACACATGGAGTCGTGAAAGTCATCTGATCAGATCTGTTTGCCCCTTCCCGTGTGGGCATGTTCACGCGCACGCAGTGACACACCCAGTGCTAGAAAAACTCCCAGGCAGCCCTTTACCTCTTTGGGCACCTCTGACCTTTACATTTATTTCATATTGGTCTGACGGTTCCCAAATAACGTAAGCCTACTGGTCTTGGCTTTGCTTGACGTGATCCTATAGAAAACATCTCATTCTAGCACTTAAGTATTTGAAAACAGCTACGGGTTCTCAGAGTCTCCTCTTTCTCAGTTCCTCTCCATAGTTCTGCATATTTTAGAGCCAACCTGGACCTTGGAGCCTTCCCAGAGTCTCCTGTCAAAACTCAAATTTGCCGGAAGAGAAAGACAGTGGTTCAAGCCCAAGGCTCTTATCACAAACTTTGCAGGCGTCAGTGCTCTCAGACTGAGTGATACAAACCAGCTTCGGTAAGTTCCTAACAGTCAAACCAGTGGACCAAATTTCTCTGCTGGAGCTCTCACCCCCAGCACTAAGTATTAGAACAATAAAAACCCTCGCAGATTACGTGTCTGGGCCCAGATTCCTGCTCCTTAGGAGCTAAACCAAGGTCTGAGCTTTTCCCTCCAAGGGCAGGGCCATTCCTGGGAGGTCGGTAGGACTGAAAACGCACTCTGTTCGAATTCCGAGTCACCTTCACAGGAGAGGCCACATGAAGCCACGGCCGAACTGCTGACCGGTGGACCTGCCGCTGAATCAAGGCCCAGATGGAATTTCAGCAGAGGTGGGACTATGGGTGCAGGGTGAGTGTGAGCGATGCATGGGCTTTGGAGCCGGATCTGGGTGTAGGTCTTGTCTCCTCTGGGATACACTAGCTGTGAGAACTGAGGAAACAACTCAGCCAGCCCACGCCTCAATGTCCTCACCTGCGACAATGGATATCATTATCTCCCTTCCAGGGTGTAACGAAAAATCGAAGAAATAAGGCAAAGCTGTGCGGCCCTAAGGAGGCACTCAACAAGTACGAATTATTTATGGATGTGGTCACCATTCCAGAAAGGTTACACATGACGCAAATTTGGCAAAGGTCTACTCTGTGTTTTCGGCTATGTAAGAAACAAATTAATTATGAAAATAACATCAGTGAAAGCACATCATAGTCACGAATAAGAATTTTAAGAATGTGTTGGGAAAACAAGCCATGATATATTGGGATAAAGCCAAGACAACCAGTAGACAAACTGTGGCCAAACAGATGAGCTTCTGTGCTCCTTTACACAATTAATAAAAAGGTGTAGCTTCCTGAGAGTGCTGTCTCGCCAAACCGAAGTATCCCGAGGGTTTCAACAGAAACGATAAATGACCCTGTTCGCCTTATGCAAGAAGTGAGGTCTGTGTGAGCTGGTCCCGCTCAGGACCAGGAGGTAAGGGCGGCGGGTGAGAGTTAATGTCTGCTCAGCTCACATGGGCTAAACGTCTGAAGAAAGAGGGAGGCTTTGGGTACAGAGGGATTAATGCAGAAAATGGTAACTTTTCTTGACACAGTGCGCACCGGGGAGCTTTCCTGTCGGGCAGTAAGTGAGTGAACTGTGTTAAGATGCAGACGAAAAGGGAAAAAAAGTAAGAGCAAATACCGCTAACTGTGACCCCCAATTCAGAGCTCAGGGTGCCACCCGCCCACCAGCCTTCTGTGGGGGCACGTCTGCGGCTGGAGTGAGTTTAGGTATCTGATAAACCATAGCCCCCAGGGAAGGTTCCCTCTCTCTCCAGTTTCAGAGGCAGTATTCCAAGTCACAGGCAGGGAAGCCAGGCTCCGTAATGACAATGGCGACATTCTTATAGCAGCAGGGGAAACAATAGGGCTGGTTCTGTTACACGGAGCTAACAGCGGATTCATCGGCGAAAGGCTGTCCTAATAGCACTGAATGAGTTTCATGCAATGAAGGAACCCCGTACAAAGAGTCCCCCCTAGACTGACATCAGTGATTCAGCAGCTCTCTGATGTCTCGGCATTTCTCAAGGGCTGCTGAGACCTGACAGACTCTCCCAGCTGGAAGGAACCAGAAGCACTGTCCATTTCGAGTTTATCATTTTGCAGGTGACGGGACTCAGACCCGCAAAGGATATGGAGCTGTAAGTCACAAAGACCAAACCAAGCTCTGGATGGACTTGCATTCCTACTATAGCTGCCTCTTCTCTTGGAGAATGCCAGCCATCCTGGGAGTGATAAAATGTCTTGTGTGGAGAAGGGAGGCTTTTAGGAACTGCTCTCCTTTTGAATCAGGGGCACTTTCTGGCTTTAATTCAGGCAGTGCTGCCGGCTTCTCGGGGAAACAGAACGTGGGATGGCCACGAGAAGGCGCCAGTGCCCCGTGCTAGGACCCTCTTCCCTACCTGATTGCCCATACAGCGTGTATATATTTATTTTCAATGAGGTCAGGAGTATCAAGGTTGTAAAATAACATATTTTCACTTGTTTTATTCCTACATCTCAGACATAGCTTTTCTGAAGTCAATTATCTCCCTGAGACGCTGTTCTCCCCGCCCCCTTTCTCTCTGAGCTGCCTTTCAACACATCAGAGTCTGACACCAATAGACTGAGAATTGCGGGGTGGGCGGGTCGCTGGGGGGAGGGGAAAAAAGCAACTTTTTCCCTGACTGTCTCCCTGTTCTGGCGTTCTGTTTTAAATGGCAGTCTGCAGATGTAAGGCCTCTGTTCTCCAGCCTGTGGGGGGAGACTAGAGACGGCTAGCGCTGTGATGCTGCCTGGGAGGGGTCGGGTGTCATCTGGGAACCTCCCCTGCCCCGCACGGCACAGGGCCTCCAGCACCATTTCTCTGGCGCTGCTCCCGGCTAAGGATGGAGCAGCATTCGGGGAGAGGTCCCGACAGAGGACAAAATGAAGGCAGTGAGCAGACACCCCCAGACTGAACTGTGTCGATACCTGGTGCCGTATTTCAATGGAGGCTTTGTCCAGAGCTGGGTGACCGGGATGGTGAGAGGGTGTGAGGAAAGAACACGCGTGTTCACACACACACACACCCTCACACAGGCAACTGGGCAACAGCTTACAGCTCTTCCTGGCAGACACCTGAGTTGCATGTGGTCCAAAGGTCACGTGCTCCTTTCAGGGCTGCCATTCCTGGTGCTCAGAGAAGGCCACTGGCTTCCGTGTGTCTAAGGCAGTAGGGATCCTGTGGGTCAACTGCAAGCCCCACCCGCTCAGTCAGGACCCCTGCGCCAGCCCTGGGCAAGCGTATGCCCTGGTTTACCAGCAGTACTGCAGTGGGCAGCCAGTGGGTGGGGGGATCACTTCTGGTCCCATCACTGTCCCCACAGTTCATCACAGAAATGCCAGTGGGTTCCTGACCCTGCCCAGCCCTCTCATCAGTCTAGATCTATTTTGATATCTTTAGGCTTCAAATAACACAGTAACTTCTTACTCCAATGCACGGCGATCTTCTCTGTTCTAAGGGCAAAGCTCATCGCAAAGCCTTAATTTTGGGGCTGGGAAGAAGGGGTGTGGGTGCGTCCATGAGTGTTTCAATCCCATAAACCTCTACCAAGTTCCTAGTAAGCACCAGCGGAACTAAAACCTAAATAAGATCATGTCCATTTCCTGAAAGTACTAGGAATCTACTGGGAAAGAAAAATAAATACCAATACCGCCATCCCATTAAAGCCATCCTAGGGCTATGGGAACAAAGACGGGGGCTGGGGGAGGAGGCGTGACCAGGGTCTTGAAGGATGAATGGGAAGCGTCCAGTCAGAGGAGAAGGAACAGGAATCACAGGAAGATGGGACCCTCCTGAGCAAGGTTGTGTCACAGGAGGGTCCGTGGTGCTTGGGGCCGGGAGGGGACGCGAGCTGTCCGGGGTGATCAGTATGCCCAGTGAGGTTTCTCCAGGTGGCAAAGCCGCGGGGCACTTGGCCCAAATCCGCCCCACACGTATGCCTTGTTGAGTGGTGTCAGCTCTGAATGCCCGCAGGTGATCCTTTAGATGAGGTGCGTTCCCTCTAGTCTGTGGCCCCCTGCCACCCCCCGCCTGACCCCTGAAGGCACTTGGGACTGCAAGTTCTGTTTTAAACTTCCCAAATGGAGCACCTCTGGATATAACGGTCCTGGGGCTGCGGATAGGAAGGGAGGGGTGCTTGTGCCAGCACCGCTCAGAACTGTTCTCCTGCCTCTGCTGAGAAGGCCTGTCCACCAGGACCCAGGGTGTCAGAAAGTCCAGTCCACTCCCAAAACAGACAGGCTGTTTGGCAAGAGGAAGAGGGTTGGGTCACACTGAGATGAGCATGTACAGTGCCCATCGCAGGCCTTCACCACCTGTTGCCTAGTGGAGACCAGCCCAGGGGTAGCCAGGACCCAGGGTCGTCCTTCAACGGGGCCTCAGCCCCCAAGCCAAGAAGTAGCGTGGCCTCAGCCAGCCTCCCAGGGCCTCATTCTGGACTGCGCTTGGGGGACACAGTTCTCTCTGCATTTCTGATGTCATCTTTTTGATCAACTATTGTCGATTGGCACTTTGTCACCCTCTGGTGACCTGCAGACTTTAGCAGCCTTAACTTCTTAAGCCTCTGAGTCCTGGCCAGTCCTCACTAGCTAAGCCACTTGCTAGCTCCACCAGGTCGCAGAGATGCCCTGTCTAGCGTGGGCTCCCAGGGAGGGTGAGGGTCCTGCTGGCGCCACCCACTATCCCACCAGACCCAGAGTCTGCGCTGATTCTACCGCATTCTTTGCAAAGCCCAGAGCTGACAAGGTGAGTGCAAGCAGGAGCTGTGAATTAGTCCCCTGAATATGCAGGTCGTTTAGATGGAAGGAGGTGGAAGAGGACAGGTGCTTCATAAATACTGTGCAGCCAGGGGGTGGAGTGGGGCGAGGACAGAAGCCAGATAAGGCCCCGGGGAGCAGAGAGGGCGGGACTGGCCTTCCAGGCTGATTACTCCTTGCGCGAGGGGGCAGAGACAGCTCCACCTTGACAGCCATAAAGTTGCTGAGTGCAGAGCTTACCTAGAAAGGCAGGGAGGCAAGAGCTACACAGCAAATCCTTCAGCTGAGCTTCCTGTGGAGGAATCCCTGGCCCTTTTGTGTACAGAGAGAGCAGGGGGAGGGGGGATGAGAAGAAGGGTGATGTGAGTACAGGAAGTTGAGGAGAGGGAAGGATAAGACGAGGGCGGAGGAGGGCTGATGGGGGAGAGCTGAAAGGTGAGGGGCTGGGGTACCAGCACTCCCGGGACCCACCCCTCCCCGGCTCTCAGAGTTAGCATCTAGCTGGACACCTACATAACTCCTCAGGGAGGGGCTGCAATCTCCACTCTCCCCACTGCCTAGGCTTATTCAGAAACAGTGACCTGCCATGTCCCAAATGGCTCAAGAATCCAGTATCCCTAGGCCTCCCAGCTCTGTGTCAGAGCAAGGAGACCTCCCTGACCCTGGAGGCCCATCCACGATGTCCCAAACGGCAGGATTCCTTCCTTCTTACGGCTGAGTAATATTCCACTGTATGGATATACCGTGTTTTCTTTACCCATTAATCCATCTGTGGACGCTTAGGCTGTTACCACATCTTGGCTACAGTGAATAATTCTGCCATGAATATTATACTAAGTGAAATAAGCCAGACACAGAGAGACGACTACTGTGGCATCTCTCTTAACGTGTGGAATCTAAACGAGTGGAACTCACAGCGAGGCGGATGTGGGGAGATGCTGGCCAGAGGGTGCAACGTTTCGGTTATCAGGATGAGTGAGTTCTGGGGATCTAATGTACAGCAAGGTGCCTATCGTTAACGATACTGTATTCTACACTTGGAATTTGCTAAGAGAGTAGATCTGAAGTGTCCTCATCACACAAATGTGGTAGCTGTGTGATGCCTTAGTTAGCTTGATGGTGGGGATCATCTCACAGTGTATCCATACCTCAAAGCACCATGTTGTTCGCCTTCAACACGTACAAATGTTACCTGCCAATTATACCGCAGTAAAGTTTAAAAAACCCAGTTCCCTTTGGAGCAATAAGAGGTGGGTGGGATGGGGAGAGGAAGAGGGGAAAGTGGCCCCGGTGGTCCTTTCCCAAGCCCCCTTCTCTCCTTCTACCCAGCCGGGCTGATTCCGGGAACCTTGTGTAGTCTCCCACCCCGCGAAGCCACAGTGAAGAGCTGACCGAGAAGCTGCCCAAACCCAGCTGAGCCCCGCCTCTCTGCAACCCTCCTACAGCTCCTGAAATGCTCAAGAAGAGAACAGCCACACAATTCTTTGGGGCGGGGCTTGGGGGGGGAGGCGGAGATTTCAGCAGCAAGAATTTTTTCTATTTTTTTCCTAATTGGTTCCTTTTGCTCCAAGAACCGAGTTTTTGCCCAAACGGGAGGATGTCACCGAGGCTGGAAGCGGAGCGAGCACTTTGGGGGGGGGGGGGTTCCATCTCCTTGGCATGATGCAACGCAAAGTGATCGCTTAATAGGGACTCATTTTAATAGCCTACAAATGAGAAGTCGGAGACAATTAAGATTCATTCCCAATTAATTGGGTTTTTTCTTCTTTCATTACCAAGAGTTGCCAGCCAGATAACAACAAAGCCTTAGAAACAAAGCAGCCAGCAGCCTCCACTTCAATGGTGCCACCTGGAAGGAGGCTGGGAGCCCTCCAGCCTCTGGGGCTCAGCAAACGACTTCCCAACCCCTCCGTGGGCAGGAGTGAGAGGACATCCTTAGAAGCTGAGGAGTCACGGACGCGTTTATTACCAGGACGCTGCCGAGTACTTTTTCATAGTTGTTAATTCCAGTTTATTTACCCTTGGGAGTAATGGCGTCAGCAAGCACAATTTATTACTGACTCAGTCTCTGCTGTGGCTCCGAGCAAAGGCCCCCTCCCTCTCCACTCCACCTTCCCTTCTCGGATCCTACCAAAATTCTAGGCGACAATCAGCCTGAGATGACAGCCCCTCAGGAGGCTGGCGCTCACCCCCCGGGGACAGTGGCTGGACAGTACCTCTCTCTCCCCTATCCTGCCGCCCACATCCCTGCCCCAAGGGAACCACCCGCAAAGCCAAGCTCCCCTGCCAGCTCTGCAGCCTTAAACTGACATCAGAACATGTGCTGATGGCATCCACCCAATGCTTAATTTGCGCCAACCTGACTTAATCCCCACAGACAGCCCTCCTAACCAGACACCTCCACTATCACCAGTTCTCTGATCAAACAAACAAACAAACAAAAAACAGGCTAAGTAACGTTTTCAAACACACAGAGCCGGCACTGGAACTTAGCTAACCCCTGACTCTCTATTTCCTGCACAGTTTTGATCTCTGACCCTCTTTTTAGGGTGCTGGAGTCACTGGAAAAACCCTGACCTTGCCCCCCACCCCTGCTCTGATGTGGGAGAATGTTCCCGCTGAAATCCTGGCCTCACCTGGGTCTAATGGCCCCGAGTGGATGGCTCTGAATAGCCAAGCTGCAGAGACACAAGGGCTGCAGGTCACAGAGAGGCTGGGCTAGGGAATCAGGTCCTGGGACAAAACCCTGAGATACCAGGAGATTCGAGAATCTGTCCCTTTAGAAAGCAGGGCTGGTCCTCACAGCTCCCACCAACAGCCAGTCTCCCCGGGATTAGGGTTCTCACTGAAGCTTTACTTTATTATTATTATTATTATTATTATTATTGTTGGTTGAAATGCCTTGTGAAAACTGGGAGAGATTTCTTAGGAAGGCAAATAATGGGATGCATTTCCACTCTGGCTCTATAATTAATGTTTGCATCATTTATCTTTCGTGGAAAGATTATTCTGACTAACGAGGTTCTGGGCCACTAATTCATTACACTGCCTTGTCACTTCCTGGGCCTTCTTATTACCCAGAAATAGACTCATTAGTCAGAGTTCAATGACGGGGAGAAATTGTCTTCGTTAATTTAATTCCCTCACTCATTCTGGGTCCCATGTTTGTCCAAAATTGGTCTTTAGAAGGGGGAAACATTGGTTGCCTCAAGTCTTTGCTTCTGTCTCATTATACCTTCCACTTTGCTCCTGTTCAACAAGAAAAAGGCCAGGAGAGCTCAGAGCAGTGGCCACATAGGCCACTCAACTCAAAGCTGTTAAGTGGGGCTTCCCTGGTGGCGCAGTGGTTAAGAGTCCGCCTGCCGATGCAGGGGACATGGGTTCGTGCCCCGGTCCGGGAAGATCCCACATGCTGTGGAGAGGCTGGGCCGGTGAGCCATGGCCGCTGAGCCTTGCGCGTCCGGAGCCTGTGCTCCGCAACGGGAGAGGCCACGGCAGTGAGAGGCCCGCGTACCGCAAAAAAAAAAGAAAAAAAAAAAAGCTGTTAAGTGGTAGGTGAGGGGACATAGCCCAAGGGTTTAGGCACCTGTAACATATAATTGAGGTGCTGAGATTTTTTTAACCTCTAGTCTCAATTTGTAGTACTACCTGGGAACCCTTAAGAATACCCGGGCATCACCCCCAGCAGTAAATGATAATATATACACACATTTGTATATGTATTATATATTATATATATACACATATATATACACACACACACATAGGAATGATACAAAGTGTCCCCAGAGTCCTCTATCACAGGCATGTAAGGTGATGTGATACAGTATCTATAAGCTGGGCTCTGGAGTTAGAGAGATGTAAGTTCATGCGGGTGCTGTGTGTCTTTATTCCAGATGCTTAATCTCTCTGAGCTGTACTTTCTCACCCACGAAACAGGAATGCCAATAGCTATCTTTTGTTATTATGAGGATCAGGCTACATGAGGCACCAGAAGCAGTTCTCGCAGCGTGCCAGGACTTTTAAGAACTTGGAGGAAAGATGCACTTGGAGTTAAACTACTCAAGACTCAGCCAATGGGAAGAAGAAACGTCTTCCAGCAGAGCTCCAGAGCTGGTGCACATGGAAATGTCCGAGGACGCCCAGGGCCACCCAGACCATTTGAGTGGGGATCCCCAGGCACAGGGCGAGGGCGCCAGTGCTTTTATAAGCTGTTCGGTGGTTCTAAGGTCAGGGTTGAGGATGACTCAACCTCTTGAGATCTGCAGGGAGCTGCTTCAACCTCGGTCAAGCAGAGAGTAGTAACCCCATTGCGTCTTTTTGAAAGGGCTGCCCAGAGATGTTCCACTCCCAGAAGGAGTTCACTGCTGTAAGACTGGGATATTTCCCTGGGTGGCTCCACGGGCACGATTAGGACCGACGCTGTTCCAGGAGCTGGGCGGATCACAGGAAGCAAAAGCAGCCCCAGCACCTGCTGTCCTGGGGCCGCCTGTCTCTCGGGGAACTGGAGCCAACTCACCAATGGATAAACTTAAGTACAAATCGGCACAAAGATGCCGAGGGAAGCAGGCTGATCCCAGGGCCGTGACCCAGCCTCGGGACCAGGAAGGCTTTCCCAAGGAAAGGCATTGGATTGAGTTATAAAGGATGCCTAGCAGCTCCTAGGGAGAGAGCAGGTGTGCTTTCCAGGCAGAAGAATCGAGGACCAGTGCAAAGCCCATATGGCCAGACGTCAGGATGAAGACCCCTTACTCCAGAGCTGAGGTACGGAAAGGTTGGGTAAGAAAGTAGCTGCCCCAGCTGTCAGTCTTCAGAGGAGATCCTCTCTTAATCTTCCAGAGGGATGGGAGGGGATGTGTAAACACAACTGGCAACAGAGCAAGAAAAGCGGGGGAAGAGATAAGCTGGAGAGAGCGGAGACCAGGACGTGCAGGGCCTGAAGGTTTGGTTGAGGGTTTTGGTCCTCCTTCAATAAGGGCAAAGGGATGCTCTTAAGTTGAGGAATTTTAAGTGGGGCAAACAGATGGGATGGCAGGATGGAATAAGCAGCTCCTCAAGTGCACTCACTTCCTGGCCTATGGTCCTGAGGGTCAAGGTGATGGCATGACGGCGAGGCCAGGTAAACGCTCCCCCACCCCAGCCCCTGCGCTGAGACCCTCTGGTCAGCCCCTTATGGGGATCGCCATGGTCCTGATACGCTCCCTTGTGGGTGAGGCTGTATCTCTCAGACATTCAGGAGCAGAAGATATCAGAGAACATCTGCTCTAGATCTTTACCCACCAAGAAATGGACCAACAACTCAGCTTCCAAAAGTGTTGACACCAGCAGCCTCTAGAAAGGCTTGTCCTCCCCATGGTAAATTATTCATTTAGAATTCTGGTATGTCCATCAGCTGTTTGTGATGGTAGCTCTGTGAGTCTGTCACTAGGAGTCTGGCCATGTCTGGTGGACTGATTCACCCGTTTGTGGACTTGAAAGGCTGAGGACCATGTCATTGCTGAGCGCACAGTGGGACCGTCAACTGGGACTTCATGGCTTTCAATCAGCCTCTGCCCGGAGGTCACGGGCTTCTCTCATGTCAGGATGTCAGAGTTGTGTGCATTCACTGAGTATGTTTCTTCATTCTGAGACCCACTGATCTGGGAGGGCGTGTTGCAGGCAAGGCTCCATATCCAAACAGACCGGGACATTGGCAGAACGGTTGACCCCCATCCCTTTCAATGCCCGTGTGTTTGTGGTGCTTGATGTCAGTAATCTCATCCTCAATGAGGTAAATAATTATCATAAGTGAACACTTCAAGTCTGGCCACACTGTCTGTGTTTGTAACGTTCATTTAAACAGAGGAACACCTGGAGATGGTAAGCGAGGAGGCAGGCCAGGGACCGGGGTGTGGACCTGTCATGACCTGTGACCAAGGCAGTCCTTCTCCCCAAGTCTGGAAGGCTGAGATCTGATGGGTGTCAATCAAGGAGGTGAAGAGTAGAAAGTTCAGAGGCCCCCATTCAGACCCTGGCCTACCGGTAGATGAGAGCAGTGGTCCCAGGCAAAGTACCCTGAGACCAGACTTGTTGTTTTCAATTATGAGGGGAGAAAAAGTCCAGATTAAATGAAGCACCCTGGGTGAACGTTTAGCGTGATGCCTAGCGCACACTAAAAGTTACGACAGTATACACACAATCAGTTTTTATCCCTATCACTATTAAGAGAAATAAGAGTTAGAGAACTCGATGTGTAGCACTATGTTACAATATTCGTTACTCACTATTCTCAACGAATTCTCAACGCGGCAGTGAGATATATATCATACCCATTATACAGAGAAGAAAAGTGAGGATCAAAACGGTAACTTGCCAAAGGTCAGAAGATGGTGGGGCAGGGATCTGACTTGCAAGCCTGCCTATTTTCTTTGATCCACGGGAGCCTCTGTTGTTCCCAGACACTTGTGCTGAATCTTGATTAATTCATTCAGTGACTGTGTTAGTTTGCCTGGGCTGCCATAAGAGAGCACCACAGACTGGGTGGTTTAAACAACAGAAATTTACTTCCTTACAGTTCTGGAGGTGAGAAGTCCAAGATCAGGGTGTCTGGTGGGTCAGTTTCATTCTGGGGCCTCTTTCCTTGGCTTAGAGATGGCCATGTTCTCCCGGTGTCCTTACATGGTCTCTCATCTGTGTGTGTCTGTGTACTTACCTCTTCTTGCAAGGACACCGGTCAGATTGGACAATGGCCCATTCATATGACCTCAGTTTACCTTAATTACCCCTTTAAAGGCTCTATCTCCGAAGACAGTCACATTCTGAGGTACAAGGGGGTAGGCTATCAACGTATGAATTTTGGAGGGGACACAAGTTACCCCATATCAGTGACCACACAGTTCAGATAAAGCCCTGTGTCCTTCACTCACCATGGCTTTTCATATCAACGCAGTGACTGTGTATCTAAAATATTTTTCGCCCCGTAGTGCTAAAGAGGCTTTTCCTCCGAATGGTTAGGAAAACGTCAAGATGAAGACCCCTTACTCCAGAGCTGACGTATGGAAAGGTTGGGTAAGAAAGTAGCTGCCCCAGCTGTCAGTCTTCAGAGGAGATCCTCTCTTAATCTTCCAGAGGGATGGGAGGGAATGTGTAAACACAACTGGCAAACACAGGAAGCACTGAGAGCCTAGTTCCCCCAACTTCATGCGGGATACCCGTACGTCGTCTGCAGAGAGCAGCTGCGTGGGTTCTGTCCCGGGCGCCAAATAGATGCACAAAGGCATCAGCTCCAGGAGAACTGAGTCAGCCACACAAGCTCTGAGGGTGTGCTGAGTGGGCCTAGTCCCTTGTTCCCTTCTCTGCTTTCAGTTGGCCGTGCAAGGATGGTGACCAGTGTAAAAAGAGGCTTTTAAATAGTTCTAGAAAAAGAAAATGTTCAAATCCAAAAGAATGATGTAAGAGAGGCATACCCACCTTCCCACTAACTCCGTCCTATAACCTTTGGCTTTGGGGGATAATGAACTACATCTCAAATCCACTAGGTTTGTTCTGTTCTACTAAAATGATCAAATGAACACATAGGAGGAAGAGACGGGAATGGAAACGCCTGGCCCGCGTATTCACTTGGTACCTGGCACTTGTGGGGAGACAGCTGGAGAAAGGGGGAAATTAATTTCCTGGGGCCCACACTTTTCTGAGTGATTGGCAGGCTAATTTTGCTCTCCACTAGGCCTGGTATTGAAAGGAAGTGAAGGCTCAGACACCTGCCAAGAACTGTTCTTTGCTTTTGGCAAAAATTCTAGACCTCATCCGAAAAATTAAGAACTAGGCTTAGAGATTTGGGGAGCCAGGATGAAAGGGCATCTTTCAGGTAATGATAATGAGTAGGTGTCGTTAGAGCATCCTTTCAGAGGAACTGTTCTCTGATGTGGTCTCCTATTAGGCTTATAAAATAGAACTATACTTCATATGCCTTTTTCGTGATGTAAGAGGCTAAGAGAATTAAATAAATTGCCTGGAGTCACACAGTAAACTGATGGTAGATTCAGGCCTCAAACTTGAGTTTGAATCTAAACCTGAGCCTAGTTCTCTTCCACCTCCCTGGGCTGGTGCCTCTAAGACCCTGTCCAGAGGGTGTCTACTTGGTCCAGAGTTGGGCTGATCTAGACAGCTAGAAAGAAGCAAGCCCTGTGTGATTTAAAGACTTCCCCTCCCTGTCACCCTGTCCTCTTCTGGGACAGGACAGGCGCTCTAAGTGGGATACAGCAGTTAAGAGCATGGATATAATAATGAGAGAGGGGCAGATTCAAAGTTAGCCTTCAAGGTCACGTGACCTTGGGCAAATTATCTCATCTCTTTATGCCTTGATTTCCCTGTTCGTAAAAAAGAAGATGATAACGCCAACGTGATAGGATTGTTTTGAAAATAAACTATGTGAGTGAGAGAGAGAGGTGTGTGTGAGTGTGTGTGTCTGCGTGGCTTAGCATGGTGTCTGCACTTCATGAAGGTTAGCTTTAAAGAAATGTAACAAAATGGTCTTTGTCAGAAGAGTGGGGCTTCCTGCCGCCCCCGAAGCAGGCCTTGCAAAGGTGGCAGAGGAGAGGCTTGTGGAATCTGACCACCTCACACTCACTGCTGCTTCTGGACACCCAGAGACCCCAGGGCCCAAGAAGCACAAACTCCATCGGACAGCCTGGCCCTCCTTCCCGGCCAGAACCGGTGTGGACGGACAGAGGGAGCAAGGAAGGCCACAGAGCTGAGAGTGGAGAGAAAATCACGGAGGGAGATCAATGCTAGACCCTGGAGGTTAACTGTACCCACCAGGGGGACTGAAGTGGGCAGGGGGACGGATCAGTGGAGTCCAAAGCAGATGAAGAACTGGCTTTCGGCGACCAAGCTGTGAAGTAAATACGGTGACTGGGCCGGGCGATGGGGAGGTGATGGGGGAGTGAAACAGCAAGGTGAAGCTGTCTTGGGAAACAACGAGAGGACAGCGCTGGTTCTGAAAAAGGTCTTTTCTCCTTGTCCCCTTTCAAGGGCAAAACCCACAGCTTTGTGTGTTTGCATCTAAAAATATGCATTTGTGTGTTGTATGTGCAAGTGTTGGTGCGTTTGGGGATGTACGTGTGTGCAAGCCCTGCCTGTTCGTCCTCTGATTCCACAGGACACAGTGATGCTGTGGACTGGCTGTTTATAACGCAAATGGAATTTTATTCTCATAGCTCTGAGAGTTACAGCACAGGGAAACTATTCAAATATATCCATTGTTCTTATAAACCCTGTGGAAACTTTTCTTGTGAAATTCACATATACTCTATTACCTCCTTATTAATAGGAAATTCCAAGGCACTGACGTCATGCATTCCAGCAGACTGGCTTTTCAGTACCCCTGCCTCTGACCAGCAAGGCAAACCAGCGTGTCCAAAGGGGAAGCCTGGGGGTGAATGCTGCCCTTCCCCGCCCAACACAACACCTTCCATCGGCAGAAAAGGCAGAATGTCAAGACAAAGAAGAAATTATGTCGCAGCCCTTATTCTGCTGACAAATTCCAAAAAGAGATGAACTTTCCAACAAAGTCAATGACTCAATCAACCTTGATCCATAGGTAGCAAACAGAAATCTGCATTTTGTGACAAAGGGGCTACAGAAAGCCCTATGGCTAAGAACCCCATCTTTGTATTGCCCTGTCGGGCAAGATTCTAGGATTGCTTCTTGGGTGCAGTTTTCCTGCATTTTCAAAACAGGTTCAGGGTGTACAGAGCTCTCTCTTGGACTAGATCCCGATAGATGCAGCCTAATTTTCCCCATTTTGCAGGGCAAATACCAAGAAGCATTCCCAGGCCTGTCTACAGCCATGAAAATGCAACATGAGTCACCGTGCCTTCAGTGGAAATATAATAAAAGAACACAAGATTGGGATATGATGTCATAAAAAGAGATGCATGGCGATTTTCCGGATACAATGTAACTTTTCACATTTCAGAGGAGGTAATTGCATTTTGACCTTTTTTTTTTTCCCCGTGTTCAAATTGAGGAAAAGAGAATTAAAAAGAACAACTGTGTAGCCAAAATTTAGAAATGGAATTAAATATCTTAAACAACAGACTCTTGTATTTTTGCCTCTTTCTAACATTTCTAATGTCTGCAGATTTGTCTCCTGTGTGTGGATGAGAATTTCCCCTCTGAGGACCACTGACTGAAGCGGTTTATACCTTTCTCTCCTTCCTCCCAACCCATCCCTCAATCAATTCTGTTTATCATCTCTCTTAACTGGACATGATAGGACCCTGCATTAGAAATATTTTTATTGAGTTGAGTTGTATGTTCCCCACCTAGATTTACAGACTATTAAATAGAATGCTTTACATTTCTTTCTTTCTCTCAAAGCAAAAAGCAAATAGCAAATACATGTGGGCAGAGCCATCAGCCAATTATTTTAGTGGATCGTTCACAAGTTACAGGAAAAATAAAAGTCCTTCCGCTTTAATCTTAGGGGACAGCAATTGAATTTCAGAAGGGTAGAAAGCCCAAACACATCTCGAACTTCAAAATACCTTCCATGAATGACCAAGAAGAGGTGAGGCGGCTATAATGACAAATCAGCCTCCAGCTTTAGAAGCCACTTTGCTGCAGGCCAAGGAGAAAATAAGTGGCGTCTTAGCTGTAGCACCCAGACAGGAATAGAAAAATACGTCCATAGTAACTAGACAGACCTTGAAGTTAAGTAAATGATTCTTAATGTACCAGAGGATCTCAGTTTCACCACAAATCTCCCTTCCGTCCAGAAATTGCCGTCACATTTGCAGTCCTATCACAACAGGAATGTTCACCTTCCACTTGCCTAATTCTCCTCCTCGGGATGTTTGTTCCGCCTCTCCAGATGCAAGCACGTTCACCTCTATCTCCTCTACCAGCAAACCACAGCAACGTAGCTCACGCACAGCACCAGGACGCAAAACCCAACCCGTTTCAGGATGGAAACCTCACCAGGGAAAGACTTCTTGGCAACAGCCCTGGGCATCCAGTGCTGAGAATAGACCTCTTCCCACGAGCAAAGGCGCTACATGTCAAAAGTCACAGCCACGACTCGGACCTCTAGTCCTGGGGTAAGGTGTTCGCCTCCGCTTGGGGGCGCCTCGCCCCCCCTGCCTGCGCAAAGGATGACGATCTCGTGGGGCACCTACCTGTACCGCCCTCGATGGCCACCTCTTCCCACCTTCCCCGTTTCTTTTCCGATCATTTTTTTTCCACTTTAAAACCATCCAACTTTGCCTTGGGGATGAGCAGAATGAAATGTCACTTACCTATAAAAAGAGAAACAGAAGAGAAAGCCGTGCATCACATTACACACGAGCTCTTTGAAATCAAGGCCAACTTCCGACTTTGAAACTTTAACAATGAGTGGGTATTATTTTCTCATCCTACCTTTCTATATTTAATGAAACTCGGGATTCTGCAAGAAGCCCATCCCCAGGGCCCAGCCTCCCCGCGTGATTTCCTTTTGTCTTGTGACGGCTGCTTGTCGCTCCCTGCCACCCTGGCCCCGCGCTGCCTATTCCCCCTCTTCATAGAGAAAAGGGCAGGGGGATGAAGGAGGACCAGGCACCATGGAGACCAAGGGGCTT